>NW_028244874.1:0-350658 GCF_964263255.1 Lissotriton vulgaris
GATTTGAGTTATTACTTTTTTCAACTAAAATAAGTGTTTAAAGTCATTTCTGTGCCTGAAATTGGTCAAATTGAAGCTTTTGAGTAAGCAAAACTCTGTAAAAATTGCAATTTTGGTCACTGTGAGGGTTTAAAAAGTGGTTATTCAACATGAGGCCCGATCCAAATGACATTTGAATCATTTTTGGTAGAGTCCAAAAATCCATTCTCTGATGAAAAACGATGACCCGGACCAGTCGAACGTTGAAAACATGGTCAATATTGATGAAATTTTAACATTTAATCTTTTGACTTTAAATGACGGTTGGATGTGAGTTATTACTTTTTCAACTAAAATAAGTGTGTTTAAATCATTTCTGTGCCTGAAATTGGTCAAAATGAAGATTTTGAGTAAGCAAAACTCTGTAAAAATGCAATTTTGGTCACTGTGAGGTTTAAAAAGTGGTTATTCAACATGAGGCCCGATCCAAATGACATTTTGAATCATATTTGGAAGAGTCCAAAAAATCCATTTTCTGATGAAAAACGATGACCCAGGACCAGTCGAACATTGAAAAAATGGTCAATATTGATGAAATTTTAACATTTAATCTTTTGACTTTAAATGACGGTTGGATGTGAGTTATTACTTTTTCAACTAAAATAAGTGTGTTTTAAAGTCATTTCTGTGCCTGAAATTGGTCAAAATTGAAGATTTTGAGTAAGCAAAACTCTGTAAAAATGGCAATTTTGGTCATGTGAGGGTTTAAAAAGTGGTTATTCAACATGAGGCCCGATCCAAATGACATTTTGAATCATTTTTGTAGAGTCCAAAAAATCAATTTTCTGATGAAAAACGATGACCCCGGACCAGTCGAACGTTGAAAAAATGGTCAATATTGATGAAATTTTAACATTTAATCTTTTGACTTTAAATGACGTTGGATTTGAGTTATTACATTTTCAACTAAAATAAGTGTGTTTAAAGTCATTTCTGTGCCTGAAATTGGTCAAAATTGAAGATTTTGAGTAAGCAAAACTCTGTAAAAATGGCAATTTAGGTCACTGTGAGGGTTTAAAAAGTGGTTATTCAACATGAGGCCCGATCCAAATGACATTTTGAATCATTTTTGGAAGAGTCCAAAAAATCAATTTTCTGATGAAAAACGATGACCCCGGACCAGTCGAACGTTGAAAAAAATGGTCAATATTGATGAAATTTTAACATTAATCTTTTGACCTTTAAATGACGGTTGGATGTGAGTTATTACTTTTTCAACTAAAATAAGTGTGTTTAAAGTCATTTCTGTGCCTGAAATTGGTCAAATTTGAAGATTTTGAGTAAGCAAAACTCTGTAAAAATGGCAATTTTGGTCACTGTGAGGGTTTAAAAAGTGGTTATTCAACATGAGGCCCGATCCAAATGACATTTTGAATCATTTTAGGAAGAGTCCAAAAAATCCATTTTCTGATGAAAAACGATGACCCGGACCAGTCGAACGTTGAAAAAATGGTCAATATTGATGAAATTTTAACATTTAATCTTTTGACTTTAAATGACGGTTGGATGTGAGTTATTACTTTTTCAACTAAAATAAGTGTGTTTAAAAGTCATTTCTGTGCCTGAAATTGGTCAAAATTTGAAGCTTTTGAGTAAGCAAAACTCTGTAAAAATGGCAATTTTGGTGACTGTGAGGTTTAAAAAGTGGTTATTCAACATGAGGCCCGATCCAAATGACATTTTGAATCATTTTTGGAAGAGTCCAAAAAATCCATTTTCTGATGAAAAACGATGACCCCCGGACCAGTCGAACGTTGAAAAAATGGTCAATATTGATGAAATTTTAACATTAATCTTTTGACTTTAATGACGGTTGGATTTGAGTTATTACTTTTTCAACTAAATAAGTGTGTTTAAAGTCATTTCTGTGCCTGAAATTGGTCAAAATTGAAGCTTTTGAGTAAGCAAAACTCTGTAAAAATTGCAATTTTGGTCACTGTGAGGTTTAAAAAGTGGTTATTCAACATGAGGGCCCGATCCAAATGACATTTGAATCATTTTTGGTAGAGTCCAAAAAATCCATTCTCTGATGAAAAACGATGACCCCGGACCAGTCGAACGTTGAAAACATGGTCAATATTGATGAATTTTAAACATTTAATCTTTTGACTTTAAATGACGGTTGGATGTGAGTTATTACCTTTTTCAACTAAAATAAGTGTGTTTAAAGTCATTTCTGTGCCTGAAATTGGTCAAAATTGAAGATTTTGAGTAAGCAAAACTCTGTAAAAATGGCAATTTTGGTCACTGTGAGGGGGTTTAAAAAGTGGTTATTCAACATGAGCCCGATCCAAATGACATTCTGAATCATTTTTGGTAGAGTGCAAAAAATCAATTTTCTGATCAAAACGATGACCCCGGACCAGTCGAACGTTGAAAAAATGGTCAATATTGATGAAATTTTAACATTAATCTTTTGACTTTAAATGACAGTTGGATGTGAGTTATTACTTTTCAACTAAATAAGTGTGTTTAAAGTCATTTCTGTGCCTGAAATTGGTCAAAATTTAAAGCTTTTGAGTAAGCAAAACTCTGTAAAAATGGCAATTTTGGTCACTGTGAGGGTTTAAAAAGTGGTTATTCAACATGAGGCCCGATCCAAATGACATTTTGAATCATTTTAGGAAGAGTCCAAAAAATCCATTTTCTGATGAAAAACGATGACCCCGGACCAGTCGAACGTTGAAAAAATGGTCAATATTGATGAAATTTTAACATTTAATCTTTTGACTTTAAATGACGGTTGGATGTGAGTTATTACTTTTTCAACTAAAATAAGTGTGTTTAAAGTCATTTCTGTGCCTGAAATTGGTCAAAATTTGAAGCTTTGAGTAAGCAAAACTCTGTAAAAATGGCAATTTTGGTGACTGTGAGGGTTTAAAAAGTGGTTATTCAACATGAGGCCCGATCCAAATGACATTTTGAATCATTTTTGGAAGAGTCCAAAAAATCCATTTTCTGATGAAAAACGATGACCCCGGACCAGTCGAACGTTGAAAAAATGGTCAATATTGATGAAATTTTAACATTTAATCTTTTGACTTTAAATGACGGTTGGATTTGAGTTATTACTTTTTCAACTAAAATAAGTGTGTTTAAAGTCATTTCTGTGCCTGAAATTGGTCAAAATTGAAGCTTTTGAGTAAGCAAAACTCTGTAAAAATTGCAATTTTGGTCACTGTGAGGGTTTAAAAAGTGGTTATTCAACATGAGGCCCGATCCAAATGACATTTTGAATCATTTTTGGTAGAGTCCAAAAAATCCATTCTCTGATGAAAAACGATGACCCCGGACCAGTCGAACGTTGAAAACATGGTCAATATTGATGAAATTTTAACATTTAATCTTTTGACTTTAAATGACGGTTGGATGTGAGTTATTACTTTTTCAACTAAAATAAGTGTGTTTAAAGTCATTTCTGTGCCTGAAATTGGTCAAAATTGAAGATTTTGAGTAAGCAAAACTCTGTAAAAATGGCAATTTTGGTCACTGTGAGGGTTTAAAAAGTGGTTATTCAACATGAGGCCCGATCCAAATGACATTTTGAATCATATTTGGAAGAGTCCAAAAAATCCATTTTCTGATGAAAAACGATGACCCCGGACCAGTCGAACATTGAAAAAATGGTCAATATTGATGAAATTTTAACATTTAATCTTTTGACTTTAAATGACGGTTGGATGTGAGTTATTACTTTTTCAACTAAAATAAGTGTGTTTAAAGTCATTTCTGTGCCTGAAATTGGTCAAAATTGAAGATTTTGAGTAAGCAAAACTCTGTAAAAATGGCAATTTTGGTCATGTGAGGGTTTAAAAAGTGGTTATTCAACATGAGGCCCGATCCAAATGACATTTTGAATCATTTTTGGTAGAGTCCAAAAAATCAATTTTCTGATGAAAAACGATGACCCCGGACCAGTCGAACGTTGAAAAAATGGTCAATATTGATGAAATTTTAACATTTAATCTTTTGACTTTAAATGACGGTTGGATATGAATTATTACTTTTTCAACTAAAATAAGTGTGTTTAAAGTCATTTCTGTGCCTGAAATTGGTCAAATTTGAAGATTTTGAGTAAGCAAAACTCTGTAAAAATGGCAATTTTGGTCACTGTGAGGGTTTAAAAAGTGGTTATTCAACATGAGGCCCGATCCAAATGACATTTTGAATCATTTTTGGAAGAGTCTAAAAAATCCATTTTCTGATGAAAAACGATGACCCCGGACCAGTCGAACATTGAAAAAATGGTCAATATTGATGAAATTTTAACATTTAATCTTTTGACTTTAAATGACGGTTGGATGTGAGTTATTACTTTTTCAACTAAAATAAGTGTGTTTAAAGTCATTTCTGTGCCTGAAATTGGTCAAAATTGAAGATTTTGAGTAAGCAAAACTGTAAAAATGGCAATTTTGGTCACTGTGAGGGTTTAAAAAGTGGTTATTCAACATGAGGCCCGATCCAAATGACATTCTGAATCATTTTTGGTAGAGTGCAAAAAATCAATTTTCTGATGAAAAACGATGACCCCGGACCAGTCGAACGTTGAAAAAATGGTCAATATTGATGAAATTTTAACATTTAATCTTTTGACTTTAAATGACGGTTGGATGTGAGTTATTACTTTTTCAACTAAAATAAGTGTGTTTAAAGTCATTTCTGTGCCTGAAATTGGTCAAAATTTGAAGCTTTTGAGTAAGCAAAACTCTGTAAAAATGGCAATTTTGGTGACTGTGAGGGTTTAAAAAGTGGTTATTCAACATGAGGCCCGATCCAAATGACATTTTGAATCATTTTTGGAAGAGTCCAAAAAATCCATTTTCTGATGAAAAACGATGACCCCGGACCAGTCGAACGTTGAAAAAATGGTCAATATTGATGAAATTTTAACATTTAATCGTTTGACTTTAAATGACGGTTGGATTTGAGTTATTACTTTTTCAACTAAAATAAGTGTGTTTAAAGTCATTTCTGTGCCTGAAATTGGTCAAAATTGAAGATTTTGAGTAAGCAAAACTCTGTAAAAATGGCAATTTTGGTCACTGTGAGGGTTTAAAAAGTGGTTATTCAACATGAGGCCCGATCCAAATGACATTCTGAATCATTTTTGGTAGAGTGCAAAAAATCAATTTTCTGATGAAAAACGATGACCCCGGACCAGTCGAACGTTGAAAAAATGGTCAATATTGCTGAAATTTTAACATTTAATCTTTTGACTTTAAATGACGGTTGGATGTGAGTTATTACTTTTTCAACTAAAATAAGTGTGTTTAAAGTCATTTCTGTGCCTGAAATTGGTCAAAATTTGAAGCTTTTGAGTAAGCAAAACTCTGTAAAAATGGCAATTTTGGTCACTGTGAGGGTTTAAAAAGTGGTTATTCAACATGAGGCCCGATCCAAATGACATTTTGAATCATTTTTGGAAGAGTCCAAAAAATCCATTTTCTGATGAAAAACGATGACCCCGGACCAGTCGAACGTTGAAAAAATGGTCAATATTGCTGAAATTTTAACATTTATTCTTTTGACTTTAAATGACGGTTGGATGTGAGTTATTACTTTTTCAACTAAAATAAGTGTGTTTAAAGTCATTTCTGTGCCTGAAATTGGTCAAAATTTGAAGCTTTTGAGTAAGCAAAACTCTGTAAAAATGGCAATTTTGGTGACTGTGAGGGTTTAAAAAGTGGTTATTCAACATGAGGCCCGATCCAAATGACATTTTGAATCATTTTTGGAAGAGTCCAAAAAATCCATTTTCTGATGAAAAACGATGACCCCGGACCAGTCGAACGTTGAAAAAATGGTCAATATTGATGAAATTTTAACATTTAATCTTTTGACTTTAAATGACGGTTGGATTTGAGTTATTACTTTTTCAACTAAAATAAGTGTGTTTAAAGTCATTTCTGTGCCTGAAATTGGTCAAAATTGAAGCTTTTGAGTAAGCAAAACTCTGTAAAAATTGCAATTTTGGTCACTGTGAGGGTTTAAAAAGTGGTTATTCAACATGAGGCCCGATCCAAATGACATTTTGAATCATTTTTGGTAGAGTCCAAAAAATCCATTCTCTGATGAAAAACGATGACCCCGGACCAGTCGAACGTTGAAAACATGGTCAATATTGATGAAATTTTAACATTTAATCTTTTGACTTTAAATGACGGTTGGATGTGAGTTATTACTTTTTCAACTAAAATAAGTGTGTTTAAAGTCATTTCTGTGCCTGAAATTGGTCAAAATTGAAGATTTTGAGTAAGCAAAACTCTGTAAAAATGGCAATTTTGGTCACTGTGAGGGTTTAAAAAGTGGTTATTCAACATGAGGCCCGATCCAAATGACATTTTGAATCATATTTGGAAGAGTCCAAAAAATCCATTTTCTGATGAAAAACGATGACCCAGGACCAGTCGAACATTGAAAAAATGGTCAATATTGATGAAATTTTAACATTTAATCTTTTGACTTTAAATGACGGTTGGATGTGAGTTATTACTTTTTCAACTAAAATAAGTGTGTTTAAAGTCATTTCTGTGCCTGAAATTGGTCAAAATTGAAGATTTTGAGTAAGCAAAACTCTGTAAAAATGGCAATTTTGGTCATGTGAGGGTTTAAAAAGTGGTTATTCAACATGAGGCCCGATCCAAATGACATTTTGAATCATTTTTGGTAGAGTCCAAAAAATCAATTTTCTGATGAAAAACGATGACCCCGGACCAGTCGAACGTTGAAAAAATGGTCAATATTGATGAAATTTTAACATTTAATCTTTTGACTTTAAATGACGGTTGGATTTGAGTTATTACTTTTTCAACTAAAATAAGTGTGTTTAAAGTCATTTCTGTGCCTGAAATTGGTCAAAATTGAAGATTTTGAGTAAGCAAAACTCTGTAAAAATGGCAATTTTGGTCACTGTGAGGGTTTAAAAAGTGGTTATTCAACATGAGGCCCGATCCAAATGACATTTTGAATCATTTTTGGAAGAGTCCAAAAAATCAATTTTCTGATGAAAAACGATGACCCCGGACCAGTCGAACGTTGAAAAAATGGTCAATATTGATGAAATTTTAACATTTAATCTTTTGACTTTAAATGACGGTTGGATGTGAGTTATTACTTTTTCAACTAAAATAAGTGTGTTTAAAGTCATTTCTGTGCCTGAAATTGGTCAAATTTGAAGATTTTGAGTAAGCAAAACTCTGTAAAAATGGCAATTTTGGTCACTGTGAGGGTTTAAAAAGTGGTTATTCAACATGAGGCCCGATCCAAATGACATTTTGAATCATTTTTGGTAGAGTCCAAAAAATCAATTTTCTGATGAAAAACGATGACCCCGGACCAGTCGAACGTTGAAAAAATGGTCAATATTGATGAAATTTTAACATTTAATCTTTTGACTTTAAATGACGGTTGGATGTGAGTTATTACTTTTTCAACTAAAATAAGTGTGTTTAAAGTCATTTCTGTGCCTGAAATTGGTCAAAATTGAAGATTTTGAGTAAGCAAAACTCTGTAAAAATGGCAATTTTGGTCGCTGTGAGGGTTTAAAAAGTGGTTATTCAACATGAGGCCCGATCCAAATGACATTTTGAATCATTTTTGGAAGAGTCTAAAAAATCCATTTTCTGATGAAAAACGATGACCCGGACCAGTCGAACATTGAAAAAATGGTCAATATTGATGAAATTTTAACATTTAATCTTTTGACTTTAAATGACGGTTGGATGTGAGTTATTACTTTTTCAACTAAAATAAGTGTGTTTAAAGTCATTTCTGTGCCTGAAATTGGTAAAAATTGAAGATTTTGAGTAAGCAAAACTCTGTAAAAATGGCAATTTTGGTCACTGTGAGGGTTTAAAAAGTGGTTATTCAACATGAGGCCCGATCCAAATGACATTTTGAATCATTTTTGGAAGAGTCCAAAAAATCCATTTTCTGATGAAAAACGATGACCCCGGACCAGTCGAACGTTGAAAAAATGGTCAATATTGATGAAATTTTAACATTTAATCTTTTGACTTTAAATGACGGTTGGATTTGAGTTATTACTTTTTCAACTAAAATAAGTGTGTTTAAAGTCAAATCTGTGCCTGAAATTGGTCAAAATTGAAGATTTTGAGTAAGCAAAACTCTGTAAAAATGGCAATTTTGGTCACTGTGAGGGTTTAAAAAGTGGTTATTCAACATGAGGCCCGATCCAAATGACATTCTGAATCATTTTTGGTAGAGTGCAAAAAATCAATTTTCTGATCAAAAACGATGACCCCGGACCAGTCGAACGTTGAAAAAATGGTCAATATTGATGAAATTTTAACATTTAATCTTTTGACTTTAAATGACAGTTGGATGTGAGTTATTACTTTTTCAACTAAAATAAGTGTGTTTAAAGTCATTTCTGTGCCTGAAATTGGTCAAAATTTAAAGCTTTTGAGTAAGCAAAACTCTGTAAAAATGGCAATTTTGGTCACTGTGAGGGTTTAAAAAGTGGTTATTCAACATGAGGCCCGATCCAAATGACATTTTGAATCATTTTAGGAAGAGTCCAAAAAATCCATTTTCTGATGAAAAACGATGACCCCGGACCAGTCGAACGTTGAAAAAATGGTCAATATTGATGAAATTTTAACATTTAATCTTTTGACTTTAAATGACGGTTGGATGTGAGTTATTACTTTTTCAACTAAAATAAGTGTGTTTAAAGTCATTTCTGTGCCTGAAATTGGTCAAAATTTGAAGCTTTTGAGTAAGCAAAACTCTGTAAAAATGGCAATTTTGGTGACTGTGAGGGTTTAAAAAGTGGTTATTCAACATGAGGCCCGATCCAAATGACATTTTGAATCATTTTTGGAAGAGTCCAAAAAATCCATTTTCTGATGAAAAACGATGACCCCGGACCAGTCGAACGTTGAAAAAATGGTCAATATTGATGAAATTTTAACATTTAATCTTTTGACTTTAAATGACGGTTGGATTTGAGTTATTACTTTTTCAACTAAAATAAGTGTGTTTAAAGTCATTTCTGTGCCTGAAATTGGTCAAAATTGAAGCTTTTGAGTAAGCAAAACTCTGTAAAAATTGCAATTTTGGTCACTGTGAGGGTTTAAAAAGTGGTTATTCAACATGAGGCCCGATCCAAATGACATTTTGAATCATTTTTGGTAGAGTCCAAAAAATCCATTCTCTGATGAAAAACGATGACCCCGGACCAGTCGAACGTTGAAAACATGGTCAATATTGATGAAATTTTAACATTTAATCTTTTGACTTTAAATGACGGTTGGATGTGAGTTATTACTTTTTCAACTAAAATAAGTGTGTTTAAAGTCATTTCTGTGCCTGAAATTGGTCAAAATTGAAGATTTTGAGTAAGCAAAACTCTGTAAAAATGGCAATTTTGGTCACTGTGAGGGTTTAAAAAGTGGTTATTCAACATGAGGCCCGATCCAAATGACATTTTGAATCATATTTGGAAGAGTCCAAAAAATCCATTTTCTGATGAAAAACGATGACCCCGGACCAGTCGAACATTGAAAAAATGGTCAATATTGATGAAATTTTAACATGTAATCTTTTGACTTTAAATGACGGTTGGATGTGAGTTATTACTTTTTCAACTAAAATAAGTGTGTTTAAAGTCATTTCTGTGCCTGAAATTGGTCAAAATTGAAGATTTTGAGTAAGCAAAACTCTGTAAAAATGGCAATTTTGGTCATGTGAGGGTTTAAAAAGTGGTTATTCAACATGAGGCCCGATCCAAATGACATTTTGAATCATTTTTGGTAGAGTCCAAAAAATCAATTTTCTGATGAAAAACGATGACCCCGGACCAGTCGAACGTTGAAAAAATGGTCAATATTGATGAAATTTTAACATTTAATCTTTTGACTTTAAATGACGGTTGGATATGAATTATTACTTTTTCAACTAAAATAAGTGTGTTTAAAGTCATTTCTGTGCCTGAAATTGGTCAAATTTGAAGATTTTGAGTAAGCAAAACTCTGTAAAAATGGCAATTTTGGTCACTGTGAGGGTTTAAAAAGTGGTTATTCAACATGAGGCCCGATCCAAATGACATTTTGAATCATTTTTGGAAGAGTCTAAAAAATCCATTTTCTGATGAAAAACGATGACCCCGGACCAGTCGAACATTGAAAAAATGGTCAATATTGATGAAATTTTAACATTTAATCTTTTGACTTTAAATGACGGTTGGATGTGAGTTATTACTTTTTCAACTAAAATAAGTGTGTTTAAAGTCATTTCTGTGCCTGAAATTGGTCAAAATTGAAGATTTTGAGTAAGCAAAACTGTAAAAATGGCAATTTTGGTCACTGTGAGGGTTTAAAAAGTGGTTATTCAACATGAGGCCCGATCCAAATGACATTCTGAATCATTTTTGGTAGAGTGCAAAAAATCAATTTTCTGATGAAAAACGATGACCCCGGACCAGTCGAACGTTGAAAAAATGGTCAATATTGATGAAATTTTAACATTTAATCTTTTGACTTTAAATGACGGTTGGATGTGAGTTATTACTTTTTCAACTAAAATAAGTGTGTTTAAAGTCATTTCTGTGCCTGAAATTGGTCAAATTTGAAGATTTTGAGTAAGCAAAACTCTGTAAAAATGGCAATTTTGGTCACTGTGAGGGTTTAAAAAGTGGTTATTCAACATGAGGCCCGATCCAAATGACATTTTGAATCATTTTTGGAAGAGTCTAAAAAATCCATTTTCTGATGAAAAACGATGACCCCGGACCAGTCGAACATTGAAAAAATGGTCAATATTGATGAAATTTTAACATTTAATCTTTTGACTTTAAATGACGGTTGGATGTGAGTTATTACTTTTTCAACTAAAATAAGTGTGTTTAAAGTCATTTCTGTGCCTGAAATTGGTCAAAATTGAAGATTTTGAGTAAGCAAAACTGTAAAAATGGCAATTTTGGTCACTGTGAGGGTTTAAAAAGTGGTTATTCAACATGAGGCCCGATCCAAATGACATTCTGAATCATTTTTGGTAGAGTGCAAAAAATCAATTTTCTGATGAAAAACGATGACCCCGGACCAGTCGAACGTTGAAAAAATGGTCAATATTGATGAAATTTTAACATTTAATCTTTTGACTTTAAATGACGGTTGGATGTGAGTTATTACTTTTTCAACTAAAATAAGTGTGTTTAAAGTCATTTCTGTGCCTGAAATTGGTCAAAATTTGAAGCTTTTGAGTAAGCAAAACTCTGTAAAAATGGCAATTTTGGTGACTGTGAGGGTTTAAAAAGTGGTTATTCAACATGAGGCCCGATCCAAATGACATTTTGAATCATTTTTGGAAGAGTCCAAAAAATCCATTTTCTGATGAAAAACGATGACCCCGGACCAGTCGAACGTTGAAAAAATGGTCAATATTGATGAAATTTTAACATTTAATCGTTTGACTTTAAATGACGGTTGGATTTGAGTTATTACTTTTTCAACTAAAATAAGTGTGTTTAAAGTCATTTCTGTGCCTGAAATTGGTCAAAATTGAAGATTTTGAGTAAGCAAAACTCTGTAAAAATGGCAATTTTGGTCACTGTGAGGGTTTAAAAAGTGGTTATTCAACATGAGGCCCGATCCAAATGACATTCTGAATCATTTTTGGTAGAGTGCAAAAAATCAATTTTCTGATGAAAAACGATGACCCCGGACCAGTCGAACGTTGAAAAAATGGTCAATATTGCTGAAATTTTAACATTTAATCTTTTGACTTTAAATGACGGTTGGATGTGAGTTATTACTTTTTCAACTAAAATAAGTGTGTTTAAAGTCATTTCTGTGCCTGAAATTGGTCAAAATTTGAAGCTTTTGAGTAAGCAAAACTCTGTAAAAATGGCAATTTTGGTCACTGTGAGGGTTTAAAAAGTGGTTATTCAACATGAGGCCCGATCCAAATGACATTTTGAATCATTTTTGGAAGAGTCCAAAAAATCCATTTTCTGATGAAAAACGATGACCCCGGACCAGTCGAACGTTGAAAAAATGGTCAATATTGCTGAAATTTTAACATTTATTCTTTTGACTTTAAATGACGGTTGGATGTGAGTTATTACTTTTTCAACTAAAATAAGTGTGTTTAAAGTCATTTCTGTGCCTGAAATTGGTCAAAATTTGAAGCTTTTGAGTAAGCAAAACTCTGTAAAAATGGCAATTTTGGTGACTGTGAGGGTTTAAAAAGTGGTTATTCAACATGAGGCCCGATCCAAATGACATTTTGAATCATTTTTGGAAGAGTCCAAAAAATCCATTTTCTGATGAAAAACGATGACCCCGGACCAGTCGAACGTTGAAAAAATGGTCAATATTGATGAAATTTTAACATTTAATCTTTTGACTTTAAATGACGGTTGGATTTGAGTTATTACTTTTTCAACTAAAATAAGTGTGTTTAAAGTCATTTCTGTGCCTGAAATTGGTCAAAATTGAAGCTTTTGAGTAAGCAAAACTCTGTAAAAATTGCAATTTTGGTCACTGTGAGGGTTTAAAAAGTGGTTATTCAACATGAGGCCCGATCCAAATGACATTTTGAATCATTTTTGGTAGAGTCCAAAAAATCCATTCTCTGATGAAAAACGATGACCCCGGACCAGTCGAACGTTGAAAACATGGTCAATATTGATGAAATTTTAACATTTAATCTTTTGACTTTAAATGACGGTTGGATGTGAGTTATTACTTTTTCAACTAAAATAAGTGTGTTTAAAGTCATTTCTGTGCCTGAAATTGGTCAAAATTGAAGATTTTGAGTAAGCAAAACTCTGTAAAAATGGCAATTTTGGTCACTGTGAGGGTTTAAAAAGTGGTTATTCAACATGAGGCCCGATCCAAATGACATTTTGAATCATATTTGGAAGAGTCCAAAAAATCCATTTTCTGATGAAAAACGATGACCCCGGACCAGTCGAACGTTGAAAAAATGGTCAATATTGATGAAATTTTAACATTTAATCTTTTGACTTTAAATGACGGTTGGATTTGAGTTATTACTTTTTCAACTAAAATAAGTGTGTTTAAAGTCATTTCTGTGCCTGAAATTGGTCAAAATTGAAGCTTTTGAGTAAGCAAAACTCTGTAAAAATTGCAATTTTGGTCACTGTGAGGGTTTAAAAAGTGGTTATTCAACATGAGGCCCGATCCAAATGACATTTTGAATCATTTTTGGTAGAGTCCAAAAAATCCATTCTCTGATGAAAAACGATGACCCCGGACCAGTCGAACGTTGAAAACATGGTCAATATTGATGAAATTTTAACATTTAATCTTTTGACTTTAAATGACGGTTGGATGTGAGTTATTACTTTTTCAACTAAAATAAGTGTGTTTAAAGTCATTTCTGTGCCTGAAATTGGTCAAAATTGAAGATTTTGAGTAAGCAAAACTCTGTAAAAATGGCAATTTTGGTCACTGTGAGGGTTTAAAAAGTGGTTATTCAACATGAGGCCCGATCCAAATGACATTCTGAATCATTTTTGGTAGAGTGCAAAAAATCAATTTTCTGATCAAAAACGATGACCCCGGACCAGTCGAACGTTGAAAAAATGGTCAATATTGATGAAATTTTAACATTTAATCTTTTGACTTTAAATGACAGTTGGATGTGAGTTATTACTTTTTCAACTAAAATAAGTGTGTTTAAAGTCATTTCTGTGCCTGAAATTGGTCAAAATTTAAAGCTTTTGAGTAAGCAAAACTCTGTAAAAATGGCAATTTTGGTCACTGTGAGGGTTTAAAAAGTGGTTATTCAACATGAGGCCCGATCCAAATGACATTTTGAATCATTTTAGGAAGAGTCCAAAAAATCCATTTTCTGATGAAAAACGATGACCCCGGACCAGTCGAACGTTGAAAAAATGGTCAATATTGATGAAATTTTAACATTTAATCTTTTGACTTTAAATGACGGTTGGATGTGAGTTATTACTTTTTCAACTAAAATAAGTGTGTTTAAAGTCATTTCTGTGCCTGAAATTGGTCAAAATTTGAAGCTTTTGAGTAAGCAAAACTCTGTAAAAATGGCAATTTTGGTGACTGTGAGGGTTTAAAAAGTGGTTATTCAACATGAGGCCCGATCCAAATGACATTTTGAATCATTTTTGGAAGAGTCCAAAAAATCCATTTTCTGATGAAAAACGATGACCCCGGACCAGTCGAACGTTGAAAAAATGGTCAATATTGATGAAATTTTAACATTTAATCTTTTGACTTTAAATGACGGTTGGATTTGAGTTATTACTTTTTCAACTAAAATAAGTGTGTTTAAAGTCATTTCTGTGCCTGAAATTGGTCAAAATTGAAGCTTTTGAGTAAGCAAAACTCTGTAAAAATTGCAATTTTGGTCACTGTGAGGGTTTAAAAAGTGGTTATTCAACATGAGGCCCGATCCAAATGACATTTTGAATCATTTTTGGTAGAGTCCAAAAAATCCATTCTCTGATGAAAAACGATGACCCCGGACCAGTCGAACGTTGAAAACATGGTCAATATTGATGAAATTTTAACATTTAATCTTTTGACTTTAAATGACGGTTGGATGTGAGTTATTACTTTTTCAACTAAAATAAGTGTGTTTAAAGTCATTTCTGTGCCTGAAATTGGTCAAAATTGAAGATTTTGAGTAAGCAAAACTCTGTAAAAATGGCAATTTTGGTCACTGTGAGGGTTTAAAAAGTGGTTATTCAACATGAGGCCCGATCCAAATGACATTTTGAATCATATTTGGAAGAGTCCAAAAAATCCATTTTCTGATGAAAAACGATGACCCCGGACCAGTCGAACATTGAAAAAATGGTCAATATTGATGAAATTTTAACATTTAATCTTTTGACTTTAAATGACGGTTGGATGTGAGTTATTACTTTTTCAACTAAAATAAGTGTGTTTAAAGTCATTTCTGTGCCTGAAATTGGTCAAAATTGAAGATTTTGAGTAAGCAAAACTCTGTAAAAATGGCAATTTTGGTCATGTGAGGGTTTAAAAAGTGGTTATTCAACATGAGGCCCGATCCAAATGACATTTTGAATCATTTTTGGTAGAGTCCAAAAAATCAATTTTCTGATGAAAAACGATGACCCCGGACCAGTCGAACGTTGAAAAAATGGTCAATATTGATGAAATTTTAACATTTAATCTTTTGACTTTAAATGACGGTTGGATATGAATTATTACTTTTTCAACTAAAATAAGTGTGTTTAAAGTCATTTCTGTGCCTGAAATTGGTCAAATTTGAAGATTTTGAGTAAGCAAAACTCTGTAAAAATGGCAATTTTGGTCACTGTGAGGGTTTAAAAAGTGGTTATTCAACATGAGGCCCGATCCAAATGACATTTTGAATCATTTTTGGAAGAGTCTAAAAAATCCATTTTCTGATGAAAAACGATGACCCCGGACCAGTCGAACATTGAAAAAATGGTCAATATTGATGAAATTTTAACATTTAATCTTTTGACTTTAAATGACGGTTGGATGTGAGTTATTACTTTTTCAACTAAAATAAGTGTGTTTAAAGTCATTTCTGTGCCTGAAATTGGTCAAAATTGAAGATTTTGAGTAAGCAAAACTGTAAAAATGGCAATTTTGGTCACTGTGAGGGTTTAAAAAGTGGTTATTCAACATGAGGCCCGATCCAAATGACATTCTGAATCATTTTTGGTAGAGTGCAAAAAATCAATTTTCTGATGAAAAACGATGACCCCGGACCAGTCGAACGTTGAAAAAATGGTCAATATTGATGAAATTTTAACATTTAATCTTTTGACTTTAAATGACGGTTGGATGTGAGTTATTACTTTTTCAACTAAAATAAGTGTGTTTAAAGTCATTTCTGTGCCTGAAATTGGTCAAAATTTGAAGCTTTTGAGTAAGCAAAACTCTGTAAAAATGGCAATTTTGGTGACTGTGAGGGTTTAAAAAGTGGTTATTCAACATGAGGCCCGATCCAAATGACATTTTGAATCATTTTTGGAAGAGTCCAAAAAATCCATTTTCTGATGAAAAACGATGACCCCGGACCAGTCGAACGTTGAAAAAATGGTCAATATTGATGAAATTTTAACATTTAATCGTTTGACTTTAAATGACGGTTGGATTTGAGTTATTACTTTTTCAACTAAAATAAGTGTGTTTAAAGTCATTTCTGTGCCTGAAATTGGTCAAAATTGAAGATTTTGAGTAAGCAAAACTCTGTAAAAATGGCAATTTTGGTCACTGTGAGGGTTTAAAAAGTGGTTATTCAACATGAGGCCCGATCCAAATGACATTCTGAATCATTTTTGGTAGAGTGCAAAAAATCAATTTTCTGATGAAAAACGATGACCCCGGACCAGTCGAACGTTGAAAAAATGGTCAATATTGCTGAAATTTTAACATTTAATCTTTTGACTTTAAATGACGGTTGGATGTGAGTTATTACTTTTTCAACTAAAATAAGTGTGTTTAAAGTCATTTCTGTGCCTGAAATTGGTCAAAATTTGAAGCTTTTGAGTAAGCAAAACTCTGTAAAAATGGCAATTTTGGTCACTGTGAGGGTTTAAAAAGTGGTTATTCAACATGAGGCCCGATCCAAATGACATTTTGAATCATTTTTGGAAGAGTCCAAAAAATCCATTTTCTGATGAAAAACGATGACCCCGGACCAGTCGAACGTTGAAAAAATGGTCAATATTGCTGAAATTTTAACATTTATTCTTTTGACTTTAAATGACGGTTGGATGTGAGTTATTACTTTTTCAACTAAAATAAGTGTGTTTAAAGTCATTTCTGTGCCTGAAATTGGTCAAAATTTGAAGCTTTTGAGTAAGCAAAACTCTGTAAAAATGGCAATTTTGGTGACTGTGAGGGTTTAAAAAGTGGTTATTCAACATGAGGCCCGATCCAAATGACATTTTGAATCATTTTTGGAAGAGTCCAAAAAATCCATTTTCTGATGAAAAACGATGACCCCGGACCAGTCGAACGTTGAAAAAATGGTCAATATTGATGAAATTTTAACATTTAATCTTTTGACTTTAAATGACGGTTGGATTTGAGTTATTACTTTTTCAACTAAAATAAGTGTGTTTAAAGTCATTTCTGTGCCTGAAATTGGTCAAAATTGAAGCTTTTGAGTAAGCAAAACTCTGTAAAAATTGCAATTTTGGTCACTGTGAGGGTTTAAAAAGTGGTTATTCAACATGAGGCCCGATCCAAATGACATTTTGAATCATTTTTGGTAGAGTCCAAAAAATCCATTCTCTGATGAAAAACGATGACCCCGGACCAGTCGAACGTTGAAAACATGGTCAATATTGATGAAATTTTAACATTTAATCTTTTGACTTTAAATGACGGTTGGATGTGAGTTATTACTTTTTCAACTAAAATAAGTGTGTTTAAAGTCATTTCTGTGCCTGAAATTGGTCAAAATTGAAGATTTTGAGTAAGCAAAACTCTGTAAAAATGGCAATTTTGGTCACTGTGAGGGTTTAAAAAGTGGTTATTCAACATGAGGCCCGATCCAAATGACATTTTGAATCATATTTGGAAGAGTCCAAAAAATCCATTTTCTGATGAAAAACGATGACCCAGGACCAGTCGAACATTGAAAAAATGGTCAATATTGATGAAATTTTAACATTTAATCTTTTGACTTTAAATGACGGTTGGATGTGAGTTATTACTTTTTCAACTAAAATAAGTGTGTTTAAAGTCATTTCTGTGCCTGAAATTGGTCAAAATTGAAGATTTTGAGTAAGCAAAACTCTGTAAAAATGGCAATTTTGGTCATGTGAGGGTTTAAAAAGTGGTTATTCAACATGAGGCCCGATCCAAATGACATTTTGAATCATTTTTGGTAGAGTCCAAAAAATCAATTTTCTGATGAAAAACGATGACCCCGGACCAGTCGAACGTTGAAAAAATGGTCAATATTGATGAAATTTTAACATTTAATCTTTTGACTTTAAATGACGGTTGGATTTGAGTTATTACTTTTTCAACTAAAATAAGTGTGTTTAAAGTCATTTCTGTGCCTGAAATTGGTCAAAATTGAAGATTTTGAGTAAGCAAAACTCTGTAAAAATGGCAATTTTGGTCACTGTGAGGGTTTAAAAAGTGGTTATTCAACATGAGGCCCGATCCAAATGACATTTTGAATCATTTTTGGAAGAGTCCAAAAAATCAATTTTCTGATGAAAAACGATGACCCCGGACCAGTCGAACGTTGAAAAAATGGTCAATATTGATGAAATTTTAACATTTAATCTTTTGACTTTAAATGACGGTTGGATGTGAGTTATTACTTTTTCAACTAAAATAAGTGTGTTTAAAGTCATTTCTGTGCCTGAAATTGGTCAAATTTGAAGATTTTGAGTAAGCAAAACTCTGTAAAAATGGCAATTTTGGTCACTGTGAGGGTTTAAAAAGTGGTTATTCAACATGAGGCCCGATCCAAATGACATTTTGAATCATTTTAGGAAGAGTCCAAAAAATCCATTTTCTGATGAAAAACGATGACCCCGGACCAGTCGAACGTTGAAAAAATGGTCAATATTGATGAAATTTTAACATTTAATCTTTTGACTTTAAATGACGGTTGGATGTGAGTTATTACTTTTTCAACTAAAATAAGTGTGTTTAAAGTCATTTCTGTGCCTGAAATTGGTCAAAATTTGAAGCTTTTGAGTAAGCAAAACTCTGTAAAAATGGCAATTTTGGTGACTGTGAGGGTTTAAAAAGTGGTTATTCAACATGAGGCCCGATCCAAATGACATTTTGAATCATTTTTGGAAGAGTCCAAAAAATCCATTTTCTGATGAAAAACGATGACCCCGGACCAGTCGAACGTTGAAAAAATGGTCAATATTGATGAAATTTTAACATTTAATCTTTTGACTTTAAATGACGGTTGGATTTGAGTTATTACTTTTTCAACTAAAATAAGTGTGTTTAAAGTCATTTCTGTGCCTGAAATTGGTCAAAATTGAAGCTTTTGAGTAAGCAAAACTCTGTAAAAATTGCAATTTTGGTCACTGTGAGGGTTTAAAAAGTGGTTATTCAACATGAGGCCCGATCCAAATGACATTTTGAATCATTTTTGGTAGAGTCCAAAAAATCCATTCTCTGATGAAAAACGATGACCCCGGACCAGTCGAACGTTGAAAACATGGTCAATATTGATGAAATTTTAACATTTAATCTTTTGACTTTAAATGACGGTTGGATGTGAGTTATTACTTTTTCAACTAAAATAAGTGTGTTTAAAGTCATTTCTGTGCCTGAAATTGGTCAAAATTGAAGATTTTGAGTAAGCAAAACTCTGTAAAAATGGCAATTTTGGTCACTGTGAGGGTTTAAAAAGTGGTTATTCAACATGAGGCCCGATCCAAATGACATTTTGAATCATATTTGGAAGAGTCCAAAAAATCCATTTTCTGATGAAAAACGATGACCCCGGACCAGTCGAACATTGAAAAAATGGTCAATATTGATGAAATTTTAACATTTAATCTTTTGACTTTAAATGACGGTTGGATGTGAGTTATTACTTTTTCAACTAAAATAAGTGTGTTTAAAGTCATTTCTGTGCCTGAAATTGGTCAAAATTGAAGATTTTGAGTAAGCAAAACTCTGTAAAAATGGCAATTTTGGTCATGTGAGGGTTTAAAAAGTGGTTATTCAACATGAGGCCCGATCCAAATGACATTTTGAATCATTTTTGGTAGAGTCCAAAAAATCAATTTTCTGATGAAAAACGATGACCCCGGACCAGTCGAACGTTGAAAAAATGGTCAATATTGATGAAATTTTAACATTTAATCTTTTGACTTTAAATGACGGTTGGATATGAATTATTACTTTTTCAACTGAAATAAGTGTGTTTAAAGTCATTTCTGTGCCTGAAATTGGTCAAATTTGAAGATTTTGAGTAAGCAAAACTCTGTAAAAATGGCAATTTTGGTCACTGTGAGGGTTTAAAAAGTGGTTATTCAACATGAGGCCCGATCCAAATGACATTTTGAATCATTTTTGGAAGAGTCTAAAAAATCCATTTTCTGATGAAAAACGATGACCCCGGACCAGTCGAACATTGAAAAAATGGTCAATATTGATGAAATTTTAACATTTAATCTTTTGACTTTAAATGACGGTTGGATGTGAGTTATTACTTTTTCAACTAAAATAAGTGTGTTTAAAGTCATTTCTGTGCCTGAAATTGGTCAAAATTGAAGATTTTGAGTAAGCAAAACTGTAAAAATGGCAATTTTGGTCACTGTGAGGGTTTAAAAAGTGGTTATTCAACATGAGGCCCGATCCAAATGACATTCTGAATCATTTTTGGTAGAGTGCAAAAAATCAATTTTCTGATGAAAAACGATGACCCCGGACCAGTCGAACGTTGAAAAAATGGTCAATATTGATGAAATTTTAACATTTAATCTTTTGACTTTAAATGACGGTTGGATGTGAGTTATTACTTTTTCAACTAAAATAAGTGTGTTTAAAGTCATTTCTGTGCCTGAAATTGGTCAAAATTTGAAGCTTTTGAGTAAGCAAAACTCTGTAAAAATGGCAATTTTGGTGACTGTGAGGGTTTAAAAAGTGGTTATTCAACATGAGGCCCGATCCAAATGACATTTTGAATCATTTTTGGAAGAGTCCAAAAAATCCATTTTCTGATGAAAAACGATGACCCCGGACCAGTCGAACGTTGAAAAAATGGTCAATATTGATGAAATTTTAACATTTAATCGTTTGACTTTAAATGACGGTTGGATTTGAGTTATTACTTTTTCAACTAAAATAAGTGTGTTTAAAGTCATTTCTGTGCCTGAAATTGGTCAAAATTGAAGATTTTGAGTAAGCAAAACTCTGTAAAAATGGCAATTTTGGTCACTGTGAGGGTTTAAAAAGTGGTTATTCAACATGAGGCCCGATCCAAATGACATTCTGAATCATTTTTGGTAGAGTGCAAAAAATCAATTTTCTGATGAAAAACGATGACCCCGGACCAGTCGAACGTTGAAAAAATGGTCAATATTGCTGAAATTTTAACATTTAATCTTTTGACTTTAAATGACGGTTGGATGTGAGTTATTACTTTTTCAACTAAAATAAGTGTGTTTAAAGTCATTTCTGTGCCTGAAATTGGTCAAAATTTGAAGCTTTTGAGTAAGCAAAACTCTGTAAAAATGGCAATTTTGGTCACTGTGAGGGTTTAAAAAGTGGTTATTCAACATGAGGCCCGATCCAAATGACATTTTGAATCATTTTTGGAAGAGTCCAAAAAATCCATTTTCTGATGAAAAACGATGACCCCGGACCAGTCGAACGTTGAAAAAATGGTCAATATTGCTGAAATTTTAACATTTATTCTTTTGACTTTAAATGACGGTTGGATGTGAGTTATTACTTTTTCAACTAAAATAAGTGTGTTTAAAGTCATTTCTGTGCCTGAAATTGGTCAAAATTTGAAGCTTTTGAGTAAGCAAAACTCTGTAAAAATGGCAATTTTGGTGACTGTGAGGGTTTAAAAAGTGGTTATTCAACATGAGGCCCGATCCAAATGACATTTTGAATCATTTTTGGAAGAGTCCAAAAAATCCATTTTCTGATGAAAAACGATGACCCCGGACCAGTCGAACGTTGAAAAAATGGTCAATATTGATGAAATTTTAACATTTAATCTTTTGACTTTAAATGACGGTTGGATTTGAGTTATTACTTTTTCAACTAAAATAAGTGTGTTTAAAGTCATTTCTGTGCCTGAAATTGGTCAAAATTGAAGCTTTTGAGTAAGCAAAACTCTGTAAAAATTGCAATTTTGGTCACTGTGAGGGTTTAAAAAGTGGTTATTCAACATGAGGCCCGATCCAAATGACATTTTGAATCATTTTTGGTAGAGTCCAAAAAATCCATTCTCTGATGAAAAACGATGACCCCGGACCAGTCGAACGTTGAAAACATGGTCAATATTGATGAAATTTTAACATTTAATCTTTTGACTTTAAATGACGGTTGGATGTGAGTTATTACTTTTTCAACTAAAATAAGTGTGTTTAAAGTCATTTCTGTGCCTGAAATTGGTCAAAATTGAAGATTTTGAGTAAGCAAAACTCTGTAAAAATGGCAATTTTGGTCACTGTGAGGGTTTAAAAAGTGGTTATTCAACATGAGGCCCGATCCAAATGACATTTTGAATCATATTTGGAAGAGTCCAAAAAATCCATTTTCTGATGAAAAACGATGACCCAGGACCAGTCGAACATTGAAAAAATGGTCAATATTGATGAAATTTTAACATTTAATCTTTTGACTTTAAATGACGGTTGGATGTGAGTTATTACTTTTTCAACTAAAATAAGTGTGTTTAAAGTCATTTCTGTGCCTGAAATTGGTCAAAATTGAAGATTTTGAGTAAGCAAAACTCTGTAAAAATGGCAATTTTGGTCATGTGAGGGTTTAAAAAGTGGTTATTCAACATGAGGCCCGATCCAAATGACATTTTGAATCATTTTTGGTAGAGTCCAAAAAATCAATTTTCTGATGAAAAACGATGACCCCGGACCAGTCGAACGTTGAAAAAATGGTCAATATTGATGAAATTTTAACATTTAATCTTTTGACTTTAAATGACGGTTGGATTTGAGTTATTACTTTTTCAACTAAAATAAGTGTGTTTAAAGTCATTTCTGTGCCTGAAATTGGTCAAAATTGAAGATTTTGAGTAAGCAAAACTCTGTAAAAATGGCAATTTTGGTCACTGTGAGGGTTTAAAAAGTGGTTATTCAACATGAGGCCCGATCCAAATGACATTTTGAATCATTTTTGGAAGAGTCCAAAAAATCAATTTTCTGATGAAAAACGATGACCCCGGACCAGTCGAACGTTGAAAAAATGGTCAATATTGATGAAATTTTAACATTTAATCTTTTGACTTTAAATGACGGTTGGATGTGAGTTATTACTTTTTCAACTAAAATAAGTGTGTTTAAAGTCATTTCTGTGCCTGAAATTGGTCAAATTTGAAGATTTTGAGTAAGCAAAACTCTGTAAAAATGGCAATTTTGGTCACTGTGAGGGTTTAAAAAGTGGTTATTCAACATGAGGCCCGATCCAAATGACATTTTGAATCATTTTTGGTAGAGTCCAAAAAATCAATTTTCTGATGAAAAACGATGACCCCGGACCAGTCGAACGTTGAAAAAATGGTCAATATTGATGAAATTTTAACATTTAATCTTTTGACTTTAAATGACGGTTGGATGTGAGTTATTACTTTTTCAACTAAAATAAGTGTGTTTAAAGTCATTTCTGTGCCTGAAATTGGTCAAAATTGAAGATTTTGAGTAAGCAAAACTCTGTAAAAATGGCAATTTTGGTCATGTGAGGGTTTAAAAAGTGGTTATTCAACATGAGGCCCGATCCAAATGACATTTTGAATCATTTTTGGTAGAGTCCAAAAAATCAATTTTCTGATGAAAAACGATGACCCCGGACCAGTCGAACGTTGAAAAAATGGTCAATATTGATGAAATTTTAACATTTAATCTTTTGACTTTAAATGACGGTTGGATATGAATTATTACTTTTTCAACTAAAATAAGTGTGTTTAAAGTCATTTCTGTGCCTGAAATTGGTCAAATTTGAAGATTTTGAGTAAGCAAAACTCTGTAAAAATGGCAATTTTGGTCACTGTGAGGGTTTAAAAAGTGGTTATTCAACATGAGGCCCGATCCAAATGACATTTTGAATCATTTTTGGAAGAGTCTAAAAAATCCATTTTCTGATGAAAAACGATGACCCCGGACCAGTCGAACGTTGAAAAAATGGTCAATATTGATGAAATTTTAACATTTAATCTTTTGACTTTAAATGACGGTTGGATTTGAGTTATTACTTTTTCAACTAAAATAAGTGTGTTTAAAGTCATTTCTGTGCCTGAAATTGGTCAAAATTGAAGCTTTTGAGTAAGCAAAACTCTGTAAAAATTGCAATTTTGGTCACTGTGAGGGTTTAAAAAGTGGTTATTCAACATGAGGCCCGATCCAAATGACATTTTGAATCATTTTTGGTAGAGTCCAAAAAATCCATTCTCTGATGAAAAACGATGACCCCGGACCAGTCGAACGTTGAAAACATGGTCAATATTGATGAAATTTTAACATTTAATCTTTTGACTTTAAATGACGGTTGGATGTGAGTTATTACTTTTTCAACTAAAATAAGTGTGTTTAAAGTCATTTCTGTGCCTGAAATTGGTCAAAATTGAAGATTTTGAGTAAGCAAAACTCTGTAAAAATGGCAATTTTGGTCGCTGTGAGGGTTTAAAAAGTGGTTATTCAACATGAGGCCCGATCCAAATGACATTTTGAATCATTTTTGGAAGAGTCTAAAAAATCCATTTTCTGATGAAAAACGATGACCCGGACCAGTCGAACATTGAAAAAATGGTCAATATTGATGAAATTTTAACATTTAATCTTTTGACTTTAAATGACGGTTGGATGTGAGTTATTACTTTTTCAACTAAAATAAGTGTGTTTAAAGTCATTTCTGTGCCTGAAATTGGTAAAAATTGAAGATTTTGAGTAAGCAAAACTCTGTAAAAATGGCAATTTTGGTCACTGTGAGGGTTTAAAAAGTGGTTATTCAACATGAGGCCCGATCCAAATGACATTTTGAATCATTTTTGGAAGAGTCCAAAAAATCCATTTTCTGATGAAAAACGATGACCCCGGACCAGTCGAACGTTGAAAAAATGGTCAATATTGATGAAATTTTAACATTTAATCTTTTGACTTTAAATGACGGTTGGATTTGAGTTATTACTTTTTCAACTAAAATAAGTGTGTTTAAAGTCAAATCTGTGCCTGAAATTGGTCAAAATTGAAGATTTTGAGTAAGCAAAACTCTGTAAAAATGGCAATTTTGGTCACTGTGAGGGTTTAAAAAGTGGTTATTCAACATGAGGCCCGATCCAAATGACATTCTGAATCATTTTTGGTAGAGTGCAAAAAATCAATTTTCTGATCAAAAACGATGACCCCGGACCAGTCGAACGTTGAAAAAATGGTCAATATTGATGAAATTTTAACATTTAATCTTTTGACTTTAAATGACAGTTGGATGTGAGTTATTACTTTTTCAACTAAAATAAGTGTGTTTAAAGTCATTTCTGTGCCTGAAATTGGTCAAAATTTAAAGCTTTTGAGTAAGCAAAACTCTGTAAAAATGGCAATTTTGGTCACTGTGAGGGTTTAAAAAGTGGTTATTCAACATGAGGCCCGATCCAAATGACATTTTGAATCATTTTAGGAAGAGTCCAAAAAATCCATTTTCTGATGAAAAACGATGACCCCGGACCAGTCGAACGTTGAAAAAATGGTCAATATTGATGAAATTTTAACATTTAATCTTTTGACTTTAAATGACGGTTGGATGTGAGTTATTACTTTTTCAACTAAAATAAGTGTGTTTAAAGTCATTTCTGTGCCTGAAATTGGTCAAAATTTGAAGCTTTTGAGTAAGCAAAACTCTGTAAAAATGGCAATTTTGGTGACTGTGAGGGTTTAAAAAGTGGTTATTCAACATGAGGCCCGATCCAAATGACATTTTGAATCATTTTTGGAAGAGTCCAAAAAATCCATTTTCTGATGAAAAACGATGACCCCGGACCAGTCGAACGTTGAAAAAATGGTCAATATTGATGAAATTTTAACATTTAATCTTTTGACTTTAAATGACGGTTGGATTTGAGTTATTACTTTTTCAACTAAAATAAGTGTGTTTAAAGTCATTTCTGTGCCTGAAATTGGTCAAAATTGAAGCTTTTGAGTAAGCAAAACTCTGTAAAAATTGCAATTTTGGTCACTGTGAGGGTTTAAAAAGTGGTTATTCAACATGAGGCCCGATCCAAATGACATTTTGAATCATTTTTGGTAGAGTCCAAAAAATCCATTCTCTGATGAAAAACGATGACCCCGGACCAGTCGAACGTTGAAAACATGGTCAATATTGATGAAATTTTAACATTTAATCTTTTGACTTTAAATGACGGTTGGATGTGAGTTATTACTTTTTCAACTAAAATAAGTGTGTTTAAAGTCATTTCTGTGCCTGAAATTGGTCAAAATTGAAGATTTTGAGTAAGCAAAACTCTGTAAAAATGGCAATTTTGGTCACTGTGAGGGTTTAAAAAGTGGTTATTCAACATGAGGCCCGATCCAAATGACATTTTGAATCATATTTGGAAGAGTCCAAAAAATCCATTTTCTGATGAAAAACGATGACCCCGGACCAGTCGAACATTGAAAAAATGGTCAATATTGATGAAATTTTAACATGTAATCTTTTGACTTTAAATGACGGTTGGATGTGAGTTATTACTTTTTCAACTAAAATAAGTGTGTTTAAAGTCATTTCTGTGCCTGAAATTGGTCAAAATTGAAGATTTTGAGTAAGCAAAACTCTGTAAAAATGGCAATTTTGGTCATGTGAGGGTTTAAAAAGTGGTTATTCAACATGAGGCCCGATCCAAATGACATTTTGAATCATTTTTGGTAGAGTCCAAAAAATCAATTTTCTGATGAAAAACGATGACCCCGGACCAGTCGAACGTTGAAAAAATGGTCAATATTGATGAAATTTTAACATTTAATCTTTTGACTTTAAATGACGGTTGGATATGAATTATTACTTTTTCAACTAAAATAAGTGTGTTTAAAGTCATTTCTGTGCCTGAAATTGGTCAAATTTGAAGATTTTGAGTAAGCAAAACTCTGTAAAAATGGCAATTTTGGTCACTGTGAGGGTTTAAAAAGTGGTTATTCAACATGAGGCCCGATCCAAATGACATTTTGAATCATTTTTGGAAGAGTCTAAAAAATCCATTTTCTGATGAAAAACGATGACCCCGGACCAGTCGAACATTGAAAAAATGGTCAATATTGATGAAATTTTAACATTTAATCTTTTGACTTTAAATGACGGTTGGATGTGAGTTATTACTTTTTCAACTAAAATAAGTGTGTTTAAAGTCATTTCTGTGCCTGAAATTGGTCAAAATTGAAGATTTTGAGTAAGCAAAACTGTAAAAATGGCAATTTTGGTCACTGTGAGGGTTTAAAAAGTGGTTATTCAACATGAGGCCCGATCCAAATGACATTCTGAATCATTTTTGGTAGAGTGCAAAAAATCAATTTTCTGATGAAAAACGATGACCCCGGACCAGTCGAACGTTGAAAAAATGGTCAATATTGATGAAATTTTAACATTTAATCTTTTGACTTTAAATGACGGTTGGATGTGAGTTATTACTTTTTCAACTAAAATAAGTGTGTTTAAAGTCATTTCTGTGCCTGAAATTGGTCAAATTTGAAGATTTTGAGTAAGCAAAACTCTGTAAAAATGGCAATTTTGGTCACTGTGAGGGTTTAAAAAGTGGTTATTCAACATGAGGCCCGATCCAAATGACATTTTGAATCATTTTTGGAAGAGTCTAAAAAATCCATTTTCTGATGAAAAACGATGACCCCGGACCAGTCGAACATTGAAAAAATGGTCAATATTGATGAAATTTTAACATTTAATCTTTTGACTTTAAATGACGGTTGGATGTGAGTTATTACTTTTTCAACTAAAATAAGTGTGTTTAAAGTCATTTCTGTGCCTGAAATTGGTCAAAATTGAAGATTTTGAGTAAGCAAAACTGTAAAAATGGCAATTTTGGTCACTGTGAGGGTTTAAAAAGTGGTTATTCAACATGAGGCCCGATCCAAATGACATTCTGAATCATTTTTGGTAGAGTGCAAAAAATCAATTTTCTGATGAAAAACGATGACCCCGGACCAGTCGAACGTTGAAAAAATGGTCAATATTGATGAAATTTTAACATTTAATCTTTTGACTTTAAATGACGGTTGGATGTGAGTTATTACTTTTTCAACTAAAATAAGTGTGTTTAAAGTCATTTCTGTGCCTGAAATTGGTCAAAATTTGAAGCTTTTGAGTAAGCAAAACTCTGTAAAAATGGCAATTTTGGTGACTGTGAGGGTTTAAAAAGTGGTTATTCAACATGAGGCCCGATCCAAATGACATTTTGAATCATTTTTGGAAGAGTCCAAAAAATCCATTTTCTGATGAAAAACGATGACCCCGGACCAGTCGAACGTTGAAAAAATGGTCAATATTGATGAAATTTTAACATTTAATCGTTTGACTTTAAATGACGGTTGGATTTGAGTTATTACTTTTTCAACTAAAATAAGTGTGTTTAAAGTCATTTCTGTGCCTGAAATTGGTCAAAATTGAAGATTTTGAGTAAGCAAAACTCTGTAAAAATGGCAATTTTGGTCACTGTGAGGGTTTAAAAAGTGGTTATTCAACATGAGGCCCGATCCAAATGACATTCTGAATCATTTTTGGTAGAGTGCAAAAAATCAATTTTCTGATGAAAAACGATGACCCCGGACCAGTCGAACGTTGAAAAAATGGTCAATATTGCTGAAATTTTAACATTTAATCTTTTGACTTTAAATGACGGTTGGATGTGAGTTATTACTTTTTCAACTAAAATAAGTGTGTTTAAAGTCATTTCTGTGCCTGAAATTGGTCAAAATTTGAAGCTTTTGAGTAAGCAAAACTCTGTAAAAATGGCAATTTTGGTCACTGTGAGGGTTTAAAAAGTGGTTATTCAACATGAGGCCCGATCCAAATGACATTTTGAATCATTTTTGGAAGAGTCCAAAAAATCCATTTTCTGATGAAAAACGATGACCCCGGACCAGTCGAACGTTGAAAAAATGGTCAATATTGCTGAAATTTTAACATTTATTCTTTTGACTTTAAATGACGGTTGGATGTGAGTTATTACTTTTTCAACTAAAATAAGTGTGTTTAAAGTCATTTCTGTGCCTGAAATTGGTCAAAATTTGAAGCTTTTGAGTAAGCAAAACTCTGTAAAAATGGCAATTTTGGTGACTGTGAGGGTTTAAAAAGTGGTTATTCAACATGAGGCCCGATCCAAATGACATTTTGAATCATTTTTGGAAGAGTCCAAAAAATCCATTTTCTGATGAAAAACGATGACCCCGGACCAGTCGAACGTTGAAAAAATGGTCAATATTGATGAAATTTTAACATTTAATCTTTTGACTTTAAATGACGGTTGGATTTGAGTTATTACTTTTTCAACTAAAATAAGTGTGTTTAAAGTCATTTCTGTGCCTGAAATTGGTCAAAATTGAAGCTTTTGAGTAAGCAAAACTCTGTAAAAATTGCAATTTTGGTCACTGTGAGGGTTTAAAAAGTGGTTATTCAACATGAGGCCCGATCCAAATGACATTTTGAATCATTTTTGGTAGAGTCCAAAAAATCCATTCTCTGATGAAAAACGATGACCCCGGACCAGTCGAACGTTGAAAACATGGTCAATATTGATGAAATTTTAACATTTAATCTTTTGACTTTAAATGACGGTTGGATGTGAGTTATTACTTTTTCAACTAAAATAAGTGTGTTTAAAGTCATTTCTGTGCCTGAAATTGGTCAAAATTGAAGATTTTGAGTAAGCAAAACTCTGTAAAAATGGCAATTTTGGTCACTGTGAGGGTTTAAAAAGTGGTTATTCAACATGAGGCCCGATCCAAATGACATTTTGAATCATATTTGGAAGAGTCCAAAAAATCCATTTTCTGATGAAAAACGATGACCCAGGACCAGTCGAACATTGAAAAAATGGTCAATATTGATGAAATTTTAACATTTAATCTTTTGACTTTAAATGACGGTTGGATGTGAGTTATTACTTTTTCAACTAAAATAAGTGTGTTTAAAGTCATTTCTGTGCCTGAAATTGGTCAAAATTGAAGATTTTGAGTAAGCAAAACTCTGTAAAAATGGCAATTTTGGTCATGTGAGGGTTTAAAAAGTGGTTATTCAACATGAGGCCCGATCCAAATGACATTTTGAATCATTTTTGGTAGAGTCCAAAAAATCAATTTTCTGATGAAAAATGATGACCCCGGACCAGTCGAACGTTGAAAAAATGGTCAATATTGATGAAATTTTAACATTTAATCTTTTGACTTTAAATGACGGTTGGATTTGAGTTATTACTTTTTCAACTAAAATAAGTGTGTTTAAAGTCATTTCTGTGCCTGAAATTGGTCAAAATTGAAGATTTTGAGTAAGCAAAACTCTGTAAAAATGGCAATTTTGGTCACTGTGAGGGTTTAAAAAGTGGTTATTCAACATGAGGCCCGATCCAAATGACATTTTGAATCATTTTTGGAAGAGTCCAAAAAATCAATTTTCTGATGAAAAACGATGACCCCGGACCAGTCGAACGTTGAAAAAATGGTCAATATTGATGAAATTTTAACATTTAATCTTTTGACTTTAAATGACGGTTGGATGTGAGTTATTACTTTTTCAACTAAAATAAGTGTGTTTAAAGTCATTTCTGTGCCTGAAATTGGTCAAATTTGAAGATTTTGAGTAAGCAAAACTCTGTAAAAATGGCAATTTTGGTCACTGTGAGGGTTTAAAAAGTGGTTATTCAACATGAGGCCCGATCCAAATGACATTTTGAATCATTTTAGGAAGAGTCCAAAAAATCCATTTTCTGATGAAAAACGATGACCCCGGACCAGTCGAACGTTGAAAAAATGGTCAATATTGATGAAATTTTAACATTTAATCTTTTGACTTTAAATGACGGTTGGATGTGAGTTATTACTTTTTCAACTAAAATAAGTGTGTTTAAAGTCATTTCTGTGCCTGAAATTGGTCAAAATTTGAAGCTTTTGAGTAAGCAAAACTCTGTAAAAATGGCAATTTTGGTGACTGTGAGGGTTTAAAAAGTGGTTATTCAACATGAGGCCCGATCCAAATGACATTTTGAATCATTTTTGGAAGAGTCCAAAAAATCCATTTTCTGATGAAAAACGATGACCCCGGACCAGTCGAACGTTGAAAAAATGGTCAATATTGATGAAATTTTAACATTTAATCTTTTGACTTTAAATGACGGTTGGATTTGAGTTATTACTTTTTCAACTAAAATAAGTGTGTTTAAAGTCATTTCTGTGCCTGAAATTGGTCAAAATTGAAGCTTTTGAGTAAGCAAAACTCTGTAAAAATTGCAATTTTGGTCACTGTGAGGGTTTAAAAAGTGGTTATTCAACATGAGGCCCGATCCAAATGACATTTTGAATCATTTTTGGTAGAGTCCAAAAAATCCATTCTCTGATGAAAAACGATGACCCCGGACCAGTCGAACGTTGAAAACATGGTCAATATTGATGAAATTTTAACATTTAATCTTTTGACTTTAAATGACGGTTGGATGTGAGTTATTACTTTTTCAACTAAAATAAGTGTGTTTAAAGTCATTTCTGTGCCTGAAATTGGTCAAAATTGAAGATTTTGAGTAAGCAAAACTCTGTAAAAATGGCAATTTTGGTCACTGTGAGGGTTTAAAAAGTGGTTATTCAACATGAGGCCCGATCCAAATGACATTTTGAATCATATTTGGAAGAGTCCAAAAAATCCATTTTCTGATGAAAAACGATGACCCCGGACCAGTCGAACATTGAAAAAATGGTCAATATTGATGAAATTTTAACATTTAATCTTTTGACTTTAAATGACGGTTGGATGTGAGTTATTACTTTTTCAACTAAAATAAGTGTGTTTAAAGTCATTTCTGTGCCTGAAATTGGTCAAAATTGAAGATTTTGAGTAAGCAAAACTGTAAAAATGGCAATTTTGGTCACTGTGAGGGTTTAAAAAGTGGTTATTCAACATGAGGCCCGATCCAAATGACATTCTGAATCATTTTTGGTAGAGTGCAAAAAATCAATTTTCTGATGAAAAACGATGACCCCGGACCAGTCGAACGTTGAAAAAATGGTCAATATTGATGAAATTTTAACATTTAATCTTTTGACTTTAAATGACGGTTGGATGTGAGTTATTACTTTTTCAACTAAAATAAGTGTGTTTAAAGTCATTTCTGTGCCTGAAATTGGTCAAAATTTGAAGCTTTTGAGTAAGCAAAACTCTGTAAAAATGGCAATTTTGGTGACTGTGAGGGTTTAAAAAGTGGTTATTCAACATGAGGCCCGATCCAAATGACATTTTGAATCATTTTTGGAAGAGTCCAAAAAATCCATTTTCTGATGAAAAACGATGACCCCGGACCAGTCGAACGTTGAAAAAATGGTCAATATTGATGAAATTTTAACATTTAATCTTTTGACTTTAAATGACAGTTGGATGTGAGTTATTACTTTTTCAACTAAAATAAGTGTGTTTAAAGTCATTTCTGTGCCTGAAATTGGTCAAAATTTAAAGCTTTTGAGTAAGCAAAACTCTGTAAAAATGGCAATTTTGGTCACTGTGAGGGTTTAAAAAGTGGTTATTCAACATGAGGCCCGATCCAAATGACATTTTGAATCATTTTAGGAAGAGTCCAAAAAATCCATTTTCTGATGAAAAACGATGACCCCGGACCAGTCGAACGTTGAAAAAATGGTCAATATTGATGAAATTTTAACATTTAATCTTTTGACTTTAAATGACGGTTGGATGTGAGTTATTACTTTTTCAACTAAAATAAGTGTGTTTAAAGTCATTTCTGTGCCTGAAATTGGTCAAAATTTGAAGCTTTTGAGTAAGCAAAACTCTGTAAAAATGGCAATTTTGGTGACTGTGAGGGTTTAAAAAGTGGTTATTCAACATGAGGCCCGATCCAAATGACATTTTGAATCATTTTTGGAAGAGTCCAAAAAATCCATTTTCTGATGAAAAACGATGACCCCGGACCAGTCGAACGTTGAAAAAATGGTCAATATTGATGAAATTTTAACATTTAATCTTTTGACTTTAAATGACGGTTGGATTTGAGTTATTACTTTTTCAACTAAAATAAGTGTGTTTAAAGTCATTTCTGTGCCTGAAATTGGTCAAAATTGAAGCTTTTGAGTAAGCAAAACTCTGTAAAAATTGCAATTTTGGTCACTGTGAGGGTTTAAAAAGTGGTTATTCAACATGAGGCCCGATCCAAATGACATTTTGAATCATTTTTGGTAGAGTCCAAAAAATCCATTCTCTGATGAAAAACGATGACCCCGGACCAGTCGAACGTTGAAAACATGGTCAATATTGATGAAATTTTAACATTTAATCTTTTGACTTTAAATGACGGTTGGATGTGAGTTATTACTTTTTCAACTAAAATAAGTGTGTTTAAAGTCATTTCTGTGCCTGAAATTGGTCAAAATTGAAGATTTTGAGTAAGCAAAACTCTGTAAAAATGGCAATTTTGGTCACTGTGAGGGTTTAAAAAGTGGTTATTCAACATGAGGCCCGATCCAAATGACATTTTGAATCATATTTGGAAGAGTCCAAAAAATCCATTTTCTGATGAAAAACGATGACCCCGGACCAGTCGAACATTGAAAAAATGGTCAATATTGATGAAATTTTAACATGTAATCTTTTGACTTTAAATGACGGTTGGATGTGAGTTATTACTTTTTCAACTAAAATAAGTGTGTTTAAAGTCATTTCTGTGCCTGAAATTGGTCAAAATTGAAGATTTTGAGTAAGCAAAACTCTGTAAAAATGGCAATTTTGGTCATGTGAGGGTTTAAAAAGTGGTTATTCAACATGAGGCCCGATCCAAATGACATTTTGAATCATTTTTGGTAGAGTCCAAAAAATCAATTTTCTGATGAAAAACGATGACCCCGGACCAGTCGAACGTTGAAAAAATGGTCAATATTGATGAAATTTTAACATTTAATCTTTTGACTTTAAATGACGGTTGGATATGAATTATTACTTTTTCAACTAAAATAAGTGTGTTTAAAGTCATTTCTGTGCCTGAAATTGGTCAAATTTGAAGATTTTGAGTAAGCAAAACTCTGTAAAAATGGCAATTTTGGTCACTGTGAGGGTTTAAAAAGTGGTTATTCAACATGAGGCCCGATCCAAATGACATTTTGAATCATTTTTGGAAGAGTCTAAAAAATCCATTTTCTGATGAAAAACGATGACCCCGGACCAGTCGAACATTGAAAAAATGGTCAATATTGATGAAATTTTAACATTTAATCTTTTGACTTTAAATGACGGTTGGATGTGAGTTATTACTTTTTCAACTAAAATAAGTGTGTTTAAAGTCATTTCTGTGCCTGAAATTGGTCAAAATTGAAGATTTTGAGTAAGCAAAACTGTAAAAATGGCAATTTTGGTCACTGTGAGGGTTTAAAAAGTGGTTATTCAACATGAGGCCCGATCCAAATGACATTCTGAATCATTTTTGGTAGAGTGCAAAAAATCAATTTTCTGATGAAAAACGATGACCCCGGACCAGTCGAACGTTGAAAAAATGGTCAATATTGATGAAATTTTAACATTTAATCTTTTGACTTTAAATGACGGTTGGATGTGAGTTATTACTTTTTCAACTAAAATAAGTGTGTTTAAAGTCATTTCTGTGCCTGAAATTGGTCAAATTTGAAGATTTTGAGTAAGCAAAACTCTGTAAAAATGGCAATTTTGGTCACTGTGAGGGTTTAAAAAGTGGTTATTCAACATGAGGCCCGATCCAAATGACATTTTGAATCATTTTTGGAAGAGTCTAAAAAATCCATTTTCTGATGAAAAACGATGACCCCGGACCAGTCGAACATTGAAAAAATGGTCAATATTGATGAAATTTTAACATTTAATCTTTTGACTTTAAATGACGGTTGGATGTGAGTTATTACTTTTTCAACTAAAATAAGTGTGTTTAAAGTCATTTCTGTGCCTGAAATTGGTCAAAATTGAAGATTTTGAGTAAGCAAAACTGTAAAAATGGCAATTTTGGTCACTGTGAGGGTTTAAAAAGTGGTTATTCAACATGAGGCCCGATCCAAATGACATTCTGAATCATTTTTGGTAGAGTGCAAAAAATCAATTTTCTGATGAAAAACGATGACCCCGGACCAGTCGAACGTTGAAAAAATGGTCAATATTGATGAAATTTTAACATTTAATCTTTTGACTTTAAATGACGGTTGGATGTGAGTTATTACTTTTTCAACTAAAATAAGTGTGTTTAAAGTCATTTCTGTGCCTGAAATTGGTCAAAATTTGAAGCTTTTGAGTAAGCAAAACTCTGTAAAAATGGCAATTTTGGTGACTGTGAGGGTTTAAAAAGTGGTTATTCAACATGAGGCCCGATCCAAATGACATTTTGAATCATTTTTGGAAGAGTCCAAAAAATCCATTTTCTGATGAAAAACGATGACCCCGGACCAGTCGAACGTTGAAAAAATGGTCAATATTGATGAAATTTTAACATTTAATCGTTTGACTTTAAATGACGGTTGGATTTGAGTTATTACTTTTTCAACTAAAATAAGTGTGTTTAAAGTCATTTCTGTGCCTGAAATTGGTCAAAATTGAAGATTTTGAGTAAGCAAAACTCTGTAAAAATGGCAATTTTGGTCACTGTGAGGGTTTAAAAAGTGGTTATTCAACATGAGGCCCGATCCAAATGACATTCTGAATCATTTTTGGTAGAGTGCAAAAAATCAATTTTCTGATGAAAAACGATGACCCCGGACCAGTCGAACGTTGAAAAAATGGTCAATATTGCTGAAATTTTAACATTTAATCTTTTGACTTTAAATGACGGTTGGATGTGAGTTATTACTTTTTCAACTAAAATAAGTGTGTTTAAAGTCATTTCTGTGCCTGAAATTGGTCAAAATTTGAAGCTTTTGAGTAAGCAAAACTCTGTAAAAATGGCAATTTTGGTCACTGTGAGGGTTTAAAAAGTGGTTATTCAACATGAGGCCCGATCCAAATGACATTTTGAATCATTTTTGGAAGAGTCCAAAAAATCCATTTTCTGATGAAAAACGATGACCCCGGACCAGTCGAACGTTGAAAAAATGGTCAATATTGCTGAAATTTTAACATTTATTCTTTTGACTTTAAATGACGGTTGGATGTGAGTTATTACTTTTTCAACTAAAATAAGTGTGTTTAAAGTCATTTCTGTGCCTGAAATTGGTCAAAATTTGAAGCTTTTGAGTAAGCAAAACTCTGTAAAAATGGCAATTTTGGTGACTGTGAGGGTTTAAAAAGTGGTTATTCAACATGAGGCCCGATCCAAATGACATTTTGAATCATTTTTGGAAGAGTCCAAAAAATCCATTTTCTGATGAAAAACGATGACCCCGGACCAGTCGAACGTTGAAAAAATGGTCAATATTGATGAAATTTTAACATTTAATCTTTTGACTTTAAATGACGGTTGGATTTGAGTTATTACTTTTTCAACTAAAATAAGTGTGTTTAAAGTCATTTCTGTGCCTGAAATTGGTCAAAATTGAAGCTTTTGAGTAAGCAAAACTCTGTAAAAATTGCAATTTTGGTCACTGTGAGGGTTTAAAAAGTGGTTATTCAACATGAGGCCCGATCCAAATGACATTTTGAATCATTTTTGGTAGAGTCCAAAAAATCCATTCTCTGATGAAAAACGATGACCCCGGACCAGTCGAACGTTGAAAACATGGTCAATATTGATGAAATTTTAACATTTAATCTTTTGACTTTAAATGACGGTTGGATGTGAGTTATTACTTTTTCAACTAAAATAAGTGTGTTTAAAGTCATTTCTGTGCCTGAAATTGGTCAAAATTGAAGATTTTGAGTAAGCAAAACTCTGTAAAAATGGCAATTTTGGTCACTGTGAGGGTTTAAAAAGTGGTTATTCAACATGAGGCCCGATCCAAATGACATTTTGAATCATATTTGGAAGAGTCCAAAAAATCCATTTTCTGATGAAAAACGATGACCCAGGACCAGTCGAACATTGAAAAAATGGTCAATATTGATGAAATTTTAACATTTAATCTTTTGACTTTAAATGACGGTTGGATGTGAGTTATTACTTTTTCAACTAAAATAAGTGTGTTTAAAGTCATTTCTGTGCCTGAAATTGGTCAAAATTGAAGATTTTGAGTAAGCAAAACTCTGTAAAAATGGCAATTTTGGTCATGTGAGGGTTTAAAAAGTGGTTATTCAACATGAGGCCCGATCCAAATGACATTTTGAATCATTTTTGGTAGAGTCCAAAAAATCAATTTTCTGATGAAAAACGATGACCCCGGACCAGTCGAACGTTGAAAAAATGGTCAATATTGATGAAATTTTAACATTTAATCTTTTGACTTTAAATGACGGTTGGATTTGAGTTATTACTTTTTCAACTAAAATAAGTGTGTTTAAAGTCATTTCTGTGCCTGAAATTGGTCAAAATTGAAGATTTTGAGTAAGCAAAACTCTGTAAAAATGGCAATTTTGGTCACTGTGAGGGTTTAAAAAGTGGTTATTCAACATGAGGCCCGATCCAAATGACATTTTGAATCATTTTTGGAAGAGTCCAAAAAATCAATTTTCTGATGAAAAACGATGACCCCGGACCAGTCGAACGTTGAAAAAATGGTCAATATTGATGAAATTTTAACATTTAATCTTTTGACTTTAAATGACGGTTGGATGTGAGTTATTACTTTTTCAACTAAAATAAGTGTGTTTAAAGTCATTTCTGTGCCTGAAATTGGTCAAATTTGAAGATTTTGAGTAAGCAAAACTCTGTAAAAATGGCAATTTTGGTCACTGTGAGGGTTTAAAAAGTGGTTATTCAACATGAGGCCCGATCCAAATGACATTTTGAATCATTTTAGGAAGAGTCCAAAAAATCCATTTTCTGATGAAAAACGATGACCCCGGACCAGTCGAACGTTGAAAAAATGGTCAATATTGATGAAATTTTAACATTTAATCTTTTGACTTTAAATGACGGTTGGATGTGAGTTATTACTTTTTCAACTAAAATAAGTGTGTTTAAAGTCATTTCTGTGCCTGAAATTGGTCAAAATTTGAAGCTTTTGAGTAAGCAAAACTCTGTAAAAATGGCAATTTTGGTGACTGTGAGGGTTTAAAAAGTGGTTATTCAACATGAGGCCCGATCCAAATGACATTTTGAATCATTTTTGGAAGAGTCCAAAAAATCCATTTTCTGATGAAAAACGATGACCCCGGACCAGTCGAACGTTGAAAAAATGGTCAATATTGATGAAATTTTAACATTTAATCTTTTGACTTTAAATGACGGTTGGATTTGAGTTATTACTTTTTCAACTAAAATAAGTGTGTTTAAAGTCATTTCTGTGCCTGAAATTGGTCAAAATTGAAGCTTTTGAGTAAGCAAAACTCTGTAAAAATTGCAATTTTGGTCACTGTGAGGGTTTAAAAAGTGGTTATTCAACATGAGGCCCGATCCAAATGACATTTTGAATCATTTTTGGTAGAGTCCAAAAAATCCATTCTCTGATGAAAAACGATGACCCCGGACCAGTCGAACGTTGAAAACATGGTCAATATTGATGAAATTTTAACATTTAATCTTTTGACTTTAAATGACGGTTGGATGTGAGTTATTACTTTTTCAACTAAAATAAGTGTGTTTAAAGTCATTTCTGTGCCTGAAATTGGTCAAAATTGAAGATTTTGAGTAAGCAAAACTCTGTAAAAATGGCAATTTTGGTCACTGTGAGGGTTTAAAAAGTGGTTATTCAACATGAGGCCCGATCCAAATGACATTTTGAATCATATTTGGAAGAGTCCAAAAAATCCATTTTCTGATGAAAAACGATGACCCCGGACCAGTCGAACATTGAAAAAATGGTCAATATTGATGAAATTTTAACATTTAATCTTTTGACTTTAAATGACGGTTGGATGTGAGTTATTACTTTTTCAACTAAAATAAGTGTGTTTAAAGTCATTTCTGTGCCTGAAATTGGTCAAAATTGAAGATTTTGAGTAAGCAAAACTGTAAAAATGGCAATTTTGGTCACTGTGAGGGTTTAAAAAGTGGTTATTCAACATGAGGCCCGATCCAAATGACATTCTGAATCATTTTTGGTAGAGTGCAAAAAATCAATTTTCTGATGAAAAACGATGACCCCGGACCAGTCGAACGTTGAAAAAATGGTCAATATTGATGAAATTTTAACATTTAATCTTTTGACTTTAAATGACGGTTGGATGTGAGTTATTACTTTTTCAACTAAAATAAGTGTGTTTAAAGTCATTTCTGTGCCTGAAATTGGTCAAAATTTGAAGCTTTTGAGTAAGCAAAACTCTGTAAAAATGGCAATTTTGGTGACTGTGAGGGTTTAAAAAGTGGTTATTCAACATGAGGCCCGATCCAAATGACATTTTGAATCATTTTTGGAAGAGTCCAAAAAATCCATTTTCTGATGAAAAACGATGACCCCGGACCAGTCGAACGTTGAAAAAATGGTCAATATTGATGAAATTTTAACATTTAATCGTTTGACTTTAAATGACGGTTGGATTTGAGTTATTACTTTTTCAACTAAAATAAGTGTGTTTAAAGTCATTTCTGTGCCTGAAATTGGTCAAAATTGAAGATTTTGAGTAAGCAAAACTCTGTAAAAATGGCAATTTTGGTCACTGTGAGGGTTTAAAAAGTGGTTATTCAACATGAGGCCCGATCCAAATGACATTCTGAATCATTTTTGGTAGAGTGCAAAAAATCAATTTTCTGATGAAAAACGATGACCCCGGACCAGTCGAACGTTGAAAAAATGGTCAATATTGCTGAAATTTTAACATTTAATCTTTTGACTTTAAATGACGGTTGGATGTGAGTTATTACTTTTTCAACTAAAATAAGTGTGTTTAAAGTCATTTCTGTGCCTGAAATTGGTCAAAATTTGAAGCTGTTGAGTAAGCAAAACTCTGTAAAAATGGCAATTTTGGTCACTGTGAGGGTTTAAAAAGTGGTTATTCAACATGAGGCCCGATCCAAATGACATTTTGAATCATTTTTGGAAGAGTCCAAAAAATCCATTTTCTGATGAAAAACGATGACCCCGGACCAGTCGAACGTTGAAAAAATGGTCAATATTGCTGAAATTTTAACATTTATTCTTTTGACTTTAAATGACGGTTGGATGTGAGTTATTACTTTTTCAACTAAAATAAGTGTGTTTAAAGTCATTTCTGTGCCTGAAATTGGTCAAAATTTGAAGCTTTTGAGTAAGCAAAACTCTGTAAAAATGGCAATTTTGGTGACTGTGAGGGTTTAAAAAGTGGTTATTCAACATGAGGCCCGATCCAAATGACATTTTGAATCATTTTTGGTAGAGTCCAAAAAATCCATTCTCTGATGAAAAACGATGACCCCGGACCAGTCGAACGTTGAAAACATGGTCAATATTGATGAAATTTTAACATTTAATCTTTTGACTTTAAATGACGGTTGGATGTGAGTTATTACTTTTTCAACTAAAATAAGTGTGTTTAAAGTCATTTCTGTGCCTGAAATTGGTCAAAATTGAAGATTTTGAGTAAGCAAAACTCTGTAAAAATGGCAATTTTGGTCACTGTGAGGGTTTAAAAAGTGGTTATTCAACATGAGGCCCGATCCAAATGACATTTTGAATCATATTTGGAAGAGTCCAAAAAATCCATTTTCTGATGAAAAACGATGACCCAGGACCAGTCGAACATTGAAAAAATGGTCAATATTGATGAAATTTTAACATTTAATCTTTTGACTTTAAATGACGGTTGGATATGAGTTATTACTTTTTCAACTAAAATAAGTGTGTTTAAAGTCATTTCTGTGCCTGAAATTGGTCAAAATTGAAGATTTTGAGTAAGCAAAACTCTGTAAAAATGGCAATTTTGGTCACTGTGAGGGTTTAAAAAGTGGTTATTCAACATGAGGCCCGATCCAAATGACATTCTGAATCATTTTTGGTAGAGTGCAAAAAATCAATTTTCTGATGAAAAACGATGACCCCGGACCAGTCGAACGTTGAAAAAATGGTCAATATTGCTGAAATTTTAACATTTAATCTTTTGACTTTAAATGACGGTTGGATGTGAGTTATTACTTTTTCAACTAAAATAAGTGTGTTTAAAGTCATTTCTGTGCCTGAAATTGGTCAAAATTTGAAGCTTTTGAGTAAGCAAAACTCTGTAAAAATGGCAATTTTGGTCACTGTGAGGGTTTAAAAAGTGGTTATTCAACATGAGGCCCGATCCAAATGACATTTTGAATCATTTTTGGAAGAGTCCAAAAAATCCATTTTCTGATGAAAAACGATGACCCCGGACCAGTCGAACGTTGAAAAAATGGTCAATATTGCTGAAATTTTAACATTTATTCTTTTGACTTTAAATGACGGTTGGATGTGAGTTATTACTTTTTCAACTAAAATAAGTGTGTTTAAAGTCATTTCTGTGCCTGAAATTGGTCAAAATTTGAAGCTTTTGAGTAAGCAAAACTCTGTAAAAATGGCAATTTTGGTGACTGTGAGGGTTTAAAAAGTGGTTATTCAACATGAGGCCCGATCCAAATGACATTTTGAATCATTTTTGGAAGAGTCCAAAAAATCCATTTTCTGATGAAAAACGATGACCCCGGACCAGTCGAACGTTGAAAAAATGGTCAATATTGATGAAATTTTAACATTTAATCTTTTGACTTTAAATGACGGTTGGATTTGAGTTATTACTTTTTCAACTAAAATAAGTGTGTTTAAAGTCATTTCTGTGCCTGAAATTGGTCAAAATTGAAGCTTTTGAGTAAGCAAAACTCTGTAAAAATTGCAATTTTGGTCACTGTGAGGGTTTAAAAAGTGGTTATTCAACATGAGGCCCGATCCAAATGACATTTTGAATCATTTTTGGTAGAGTCCAAAAAATCCATTCTCTGATGAAAAACGATGACCCCGGACCAGTCGAACGTTGAAAACATGGTCAATATTGATGAAATTTTAACATTTAATCTTTTGACTTTAAATGACGGTTGGATGTGAGTTATTACTTTTTCAACTAAAATAAGTGTGTTTAAAGTCATTTCTGTGCCTGAAATTGGTCAAAATTGAAGATTTTGAGTAAGCAAAACTCTGTAAAAATGGCAATTTTGGTCACTGTGAGGGTTTAAAAAGTGGTTATTCAACATGAGGCCCGATCCAAATGACATTTTGAATCATATTTGGAAGAGTCCAAAAAATCCATTTTCTGATGAAAAACGATGACCCAGGACCAGTCGAACATTGAAAAAATGGTCAATATTGATGAAATTTTAACATTTAATCTTTTGACTTTAAATGACGGTTGGATGTGAGTTATTACTTTTTCAACTAAAATAAGTGTGTTTAAAGTCATTTCTGTGCCTGAAATTGGTCAAAATTGAAGATTTTGAGTAAGCAAAACTCTGTAAAAATGGCAATTTTGGTCATGTGAGGGTTTAAAAAGTGGTTATTCAACATGAGGCCCGATCCAAATGACATTTTGAATCATTTTTGGTAGAGTCCAAAAAATCAATTTTCTGATGAAAAACGATGACCCCGGACCAGTCGAACGTTGAAAAAATGGTCAATATTGATGAAATTTTAACATTTAATCTTTTGACTTTAAATGACGGTTGGATTTGAGTTATTACTTTTTCAACTAAAATAAGTGTGTTTAAAGTCATTTCTGTGCCTGAAATTGGTCAAAATTGAAGATTTTGAGTAAGCAAAACTCTGTAAAAATGGCAATTTTGGTCACTGTGAGGGTTTAAAAAGTGGTTATTCAACATGAGGCCCGATCCAAATGACATTTTGAATCATTTTTGGAAGAGTCCAAAAAATCAATTTTCTGATGAAAAACGATGACCCCGGACCAGTCGAACGTTGAAAAAATGGTCAATATTGATGAAATTTTAACATTTAATCTTTTGACTTTAAATGACGGTTGGATGTGAGTTATTACTTTTTCAACTAAAATAAGTGTGTTTAAAGTCATTTCTGTGCCTGAAATTGGTCAAATTTGAAGATTTTGAGTAAGCAAAACTCTGTAAAAATGGCAATTTTGGTCACTGTGAGGGTTTAAAAAGTGGTTATTCAACATGAGGCCCGATCCAAATGACATTTTGAATCATTTTTGGTAGAGTCCAAAAAATCAATTTTCTGATGAAAAACGATGACCCCGGACCAGTCGAACGTTGAAAAAATGGTCAATATTGATGAAATTTTAACATTTAATCTTTTGACTTTAAATGACGGTTGGATGTGAGTTATTACTTTTTCAACTAAAATAAGTGTGTTTAAAGTCATTTCTGTGCCTGAAATTGGTCAAAATTGAAGATTTTGAGTAAGCAAAACTCTGTAAAAATGGCAATTTTGGTCATGTGAGGGTTTAAAAAGTGGTTATTCAACATGAGGCCCGATCCAAATGACATTTTGAATCATTTTTGGTAGAGTCCAAAAAATCAATTTTCTGATGAAAAACGATGACCCCGGACCAGTCGAACGTTGAAAAAATGGTCAATATTGATGAAATTTTAACATTTAATCTTTTGACTTTAAATGACGGTTGGATATGAATTATTACTTTTTCAACTAAAATAAGTGTGTTTAAAGTCATTTCTGTGCCTGAAATTGGTCAAATTTGAAGATTTTGAGTAAGCAAAACTCTGTAAAAATGGCAATTTTGGTCACTGTGAGGGTTTAAAAAGTGGTTATTCAACATGAGGCCCGATCCAAATGACATTTTGAATCATTTTTGGAAGAGTCTAAAAAATCCATTTTCTGATGAAAAACGATGACCCCGGACCAGTCGAACGTTGAAAAAATGGTCAATATTGATGAAATTTTAACATTTAATCTTTTGACTTTAAATGACGGTTGGATTTGAGTTATTACTTTTTCAACTAAAATAAGTGTGTTTAAAGTCATTTCTGTGCCTGAAATTGGTCAAAATTGAAGCTTTTGAGTAAGCAAAACTCTGTAAAAATTGCAATTTTGGTCACTGTGAGGGTTTAAAAAGTGGTTATTCAACATGAGGCCCGATCCAAATGACATTTTGAATCATTTTTGGTAGAGTCCAAAAAATCCATTCTCTGATGAAAAACGATGACCCCGGACCAGTCGAACGTTGAAAACATGGTCAATATTGATGAAATTTTAACATTTAATCTTTTGACTTTAAATGACGGTTGGATGTGAGTTATTACTTTTTCAACTAAAATAAGTGTGTTTAAAGTCATTTCTGTGCCTGAAATTGGTCAAAATTGAAGATTTTGAGTAAGCAAAACTCTGTAAAAATGGCAATTTTGGTCGCTGTGAGGGTTTAAAAAGTGGTTATTCAACATGAGGCCCGATCCAAATGACATTTTGAATCATTTTTGGAAGAGTCTAAAAAATCCATTTTCTGATGAAAAACGATGACCCGGACCAGTCGAACATTGAAAAAATGGTCAATATTGATGAAATTTTAACATTTAATCTTTTGACTTTAAATGACGGTTGGATGTGAGTTATTACTTTTTCAACTAAAATAAGTGTGTTTAAAGTCATTTCTGTGCCTGAAATTGGTAAAAATTGAAGATTTTGAGTAAGCAAAACTCTGTAAAAATGGCAATTTTGGTCACTGTGAGGGTTTAAAAAGTGGTTATTCAACATGAGGCCCGATCCAAATGACATTTTGAATCATTTTTGGAAGAGTCCAAAAAATCCATTTTCTGATGAAAAACGATGACCCCGGACCAGTCGAACGTTGAAAAAATGGTCAATATTGATGAAATTTTAACATTTAATCTTTTGACTTTAAATGACGGTTGGATTTGAGTTATTACTTTTTCAACTAAAATAAGTGTGTTTAAAGTCATTTCTGTGCCTGAAATTGGTCAAAATTGAAGATTTTGAGTAAGCAAAACTCTGTAAAAATGGCAATTTTGGTCACTGTGAGGGTTTAAAAAGTGGTTATTCAACATGAGGCCCGATCCAAATGACATTCTGAATCATTTTTGGTAGAGTGCAAAAAATCAATTTTCTGATCAAAAACGATGACCCCGGACCAGTCGAACGTTGAAAAAATGGTCAATATTGATGAAATTTTAACATTTAATCTTTTGACTTTAAATGACAGTTGGATGTGAGTTATTACTTTTTCAACTAAAATAAGTGTGTTTAAAGTCATTTCTGTGCCTGAAATTGGTCAAAATTTAAAGCTTTTGAGTAAGCAAAACTCTGTAAAAATGGCAATTTTGGTCACTGTGAGGGTTTAAAAAGTGGTTATTCAACATGAGGCCCGATCCAAATGACATTTTGAATCATTTTAGGAAGAGTCCAAAAAATCCATTTTCTGATGAAAAACGATGACCCCGGACCAGTCGAACGTTGAAAAAATGGTCAATATTGATGAAATTTTAACATTTAATCTTTTGACTTTAAATGACGGTTGGATGTGAGTTATTACTTTTTCAACTAAAATAAGTGTGTTTAAAGTCATTTCTGTGCCTGAAATTGGTAAAAATTTGAAGCTTTTGAGTAAGCAAAACTCTGTAAAAATGGCAATTTTGGTGACTGTGAGGGTTTAAAAAGTGGTTATTCAACATGAGGCCCGATCCAAATGACATTTTGAATCATTTTTGGAAGAGTCCAAAAAATCCATTTTCTGATGAAAAACGATGACCCCGGACCAGTCGAACGTTGAAAAAATGGTCAATATTGATGAAATTTTAACATTTAATCTTTTGACTTTAAATGACGGTTGGATTTGAGTTATTACTTTTTCAACTAAAATAAGTGTGTTTAAAGTCATTTCTGTGCCTGAAATTGGTCAAAATTGAAGCTTTTGAGTAAGCAAAACTCTGTAAAAATTGCAATTTTGGTCACTGTGAGGGTTTAAAAAGTGGTTATTCAACATGAGGCCCGATCCAAATGACATTTTGAATCATTTTTGGTAGAGTCCAAAAAATCCATTCTCTGATGAAAAACGATGACCCCGGACCAGTCGAACGTTGAAAACATGGTCAATATTGATGAAATTTTAACATTTAATCTTTTGACTTTAAATGACGGTTGGATGTGAGTTATTACTTTTTCAACTAAAATAAGTGTGTTTAAAGTCATTTCTGTGCCTGAAATTGGTCAAAATTGAAGATTTTGAGTAAGCAAAACTCTGTAAAAATGGCAATTTTGGTCACTGTGAGGGTTTAAAAAGTGGTTATTCAACATGAGGCCCGATCCAAATGACATTTTGAATCATATTTGGAAGAGTCCAAAAAATCCATTTTCTGATGAAAAACGATGACCCCGGACCAGTCGAACATTGAAAAAATGGTCAATATGGTCAATATTGATGAAAATTTTAACATTTAATCTTTTGACTTTAAATGACGGTTGGATGTGAGTTATTACTTTTTCAACTAAAATAAGTGTGTTTAAAGTCATTTCTGTGCCTGAAATTGGTCAAAATTGGAAGATTTTGAGTAAGCAAAACTCTGTAAAAATGGCAATTTTGGTCACTGTGAGGGTTTAAAAAGTGGTTATTCAACATGAGGCCCGATCCAAAGGACATTTTGAATCATATTTGGAAGAGTCCAAAAAATCCATTTTCTGATGAAAAACGAGGACCCCGGACCAGTCGAACATTGAAAAAATGGTTATATTGATGAAATTTTAACATTTAATCTTTTGACTTTAAATGACGGTTGGATGTGAGTTATTACTTTTTCAACTAAAATAAGTGTGTTTAAAGTCATTTCTGTGCCTGAAATTGGTCAAAATTGAAGATTTTGAGTAAGCAAAACTCTGTAAAAATGGCAATTTTGGTCATGTGAGGGTTTTAAAAGTGGTTTATTCAACATGAGGCCCGATCAAATGACATTTTGAATCATTTTTGGTAGAGTCCAAAAAATCATTTTCTGATGAAAAACGATGACCCCGGACCAGTCGAACGTGAAAAAAAGGTCAATATTGATGAAATTTTAACATTTAATCTTTTGACTTTAAATGACGGTTGGATATGAATTATTACTTTTCAACTAAAATAAGTGTGTTTAAAGTCATTTCTGTGCCTGAAATTGGTCAAATTTGAAGATTTTGAGTAAGCAAAACTCTGTAAAAATGGCAATTTTGGTCACTGTGAGGGTTTAAAAAGTGGTTATTCAACATGAGGCCCGATCCAAATGACATTTGAATCATTTTGGAAGAGTCTAAAAAATCCATTTTCTGATGAAAAACGATGACCCCGGACCAGTCGAACATTGAAAAAATGGTCAATATTGATGAAATTTTAACATTTAATCTTTTGACTTTAAATGACGGTTGGATGTGAGTTATTACTTTTTCAACTAAAATAAGTGTGTTTAAAGTCATTTCTGTGCCTGAAATTGGTCAAAATTGAAGATTTTGAGTAAGCAAAACTGTAAAAATGGCAATTTTGGTCACTGTGAGGGTTTAAAAAGTGGTTATTCAACATGAGGCCCGATCCAAATGACATTCTGAATCATTTTGGTAGAGTGCAAAAAATCAATTTTCTGATGAAAAACGATGACCCCGGACCAGTCGAACGTTGAAAAAAATGGTCAATATTGATGAAATTTTAACATTTAATCTTTTGACTTTAAATGACGGTTGGATGTGAGTTATTACTTTTTCAACTAAATAAGTGTGTTTAAAGTCATTTCTGTGCCTGAAATTGGTCAAAATTTGAAGCTTTTGAGTAAGCAAAACTCTGTAAAAATGGCAATTTTGGTGACTGTGAGGGTTAAAAAGTGGTTATTCAACAGAGGCCCGATCCAAATGACATTTTGAATCATTTTTGGAAGAGTCCAAAAAATCCATTTTCTGATGAAAAACGATGACCCCGGACCAGTCGAACGTTGAAAAAATGGTCAATATTGATGAAATTTTAACATTTAATCGTTTGACTTAAATGACGGTTGGATTTGAGTTATTACTTTTTCAACTAAAATAAGTGTGTTTAAAGTCATTTCTGTGCCTGAAATTGGTCAAAATTGAAGATTTTGAGTAAGCAAAACTCTGTAAAAATGGCAATTTTGGTCACTGTGAGGGTTTAAAAAGTGGTTATTCAACATGAGGCCCGATCCAAATGACATTCTGAATCATTTTTGGTAGAGTGCAAAAAATCAATTTTCTGATGAAAAACGATGACCCCGGACCAGTCGAACGTTGAAAAAATGGTCAATATTGCTGAAATTTTAACATTTAATCTTTTGACTTTAAATGACGGTTGGATTTGAGTTATTACTTTTTCAACTAAAATAAGTGTGTTTAAAGTCATTTCTGTGCCTGAAATTGGTCAAAATTGAAGCTTTTGAGTAAGCAAAACTCTGTAAAAATGGCAATTTTGGTCACTGTGAGGTTTAAAAAGTGGTTATTCAACATGTGGCCCGATCCAAATGACATTTTGAATCATTTTTGGAAGAGTGCAAAAAATCAATTTTCTGATGAAAAACGATGACCCCGGACCAGTCGAACGTTGAAAACATGGTCAATATTGATGAAATTTTAACATTTAATCTTTTGACTTTAAATGACAGTTGGATGTGAGTTATTACTTTTTCAACTAAAATAAGTGTGTTTAAAGTCATTCTGTGCCTGAAATTGGTCAAAATTTGAAGCTTTTGAGTAAGCAAAACTCTGTAAAAATGGCAATTTTGGTCACTGTGAGGGTTTAAAAAGTGGTTATTCAACATGAGGCCCGATCCAAATGACATTTTGAATCATTTTTGGAAGAGTCCAAAAAATCCATTTTCTGATGAAAAACGATGACCCCGGACCAGTCGAACGTTGAAAAAATGGTCAATATTGATGAAATTTTAACATTTAATCTTTTGACTTTAAATGACGGTTGGATGTGAGTTATTACTTTTTCAACTAAATAAGTGTGTTTAAAGTCATTTCTGTGCCTGAAATGGTCAAAATTTGAAGCTTTTGAGTAAGCAAAACTCTGTAAAAATGGCAATTTTGGTGACTGTGAGGGTTAAAAAGTGGTTATTCAACATGAGGCCCGATCCAAATGACATTTTGAATCATTTTGGAAGAGTCCAAAAAATCCATTTTCTGATGAAAAACGATGACCCCGGACCAGTCGAACGTTGAAAAAATGGTCAATATTGATGAAATTTTAACATTTAATCTTTGACTTTAAATGACGGTTGGATTTGAGTTATTACTTTTTCAACTAAAATAAGTGTGTTTAAAGTCATTTCTGTGCCTGAAATTGGTCAAAATTGAAGCTTTTGAGTAAGCAAAACTCTGTAAAAATTGCAATTTTGGTCACTGTGAGGGTTTAAAAAGTGGTTATTCAACATGAGGCCCGATCCAAATGACATTTTGAATCATTTTTGGTAGAGTCCAAAAAATCCATTCTCTGATGAAAAACGATGACCCCGGACCAGTCGAACGTTGAAAACATGGTCAATATTGATGAAATTTTAACATTTAATCTTTTGACTTTAAATGACGGTTGGATGTGAGTTATTACTTTTTCAACTAAAATAAGTGTGTTTAAAGTCATTTCTGTGCCTGAAATTGGTCAAAATTGGAAGATTTTGAGTAAGCAAAACTCTGTAAAAATGGCAATTTTGGTCACTGTGAGGGTTTAAAAAGTGGTTATTCAACATGAGGCCCGATCCAAAGGACATTTTGAATCATATTTGGAAGAGTCCAAAAAATCCATTTTCTGATGAAAAACGAGGACCCCGGACCAGTCGAACATTGAAAAAATGGTCAATATTGATGAAATTTTAACATTTAATCTTTTGACTTTAAATGACGGTTGGATGTGAGTTATTACTTTTTCAACTAAAATAAGTGTGTTTAAAGTCATTTCTGTGCCTGAAATTGGTCAAAATTGAAGATTTTGAGTAAGCAAAACTCTGTAAAAATGGCAATTTTGGTCATGTGAGGGTTTAAAAAGTGGTTATTCAACATGAGGCCCGATCCAAATGACATTTTGAATCATTTTTGGTAGAGTCCAAAAAATCAATTTTCTGATGAAAAACGATGACCCCGGACCAGTCGAACGTTGAAAAAATGGTCAATATTGATGAAATTTTAACATTTAATCTTTTGACTTTAAATGACGGTTGGATGTGAGTTATTACTTTTTCAACTAAAATAAGTGTGTTTAAAGTCATTTCTGTGCCTGAAATTGGTCAAAATTGAAGATTTTGAGTAAGCAAAACTGTAAAAATGGCAATTTTGGTCACTGTGAGGGTTTAAAAAGTGGTTATTCAACATGAGGCCCGATCCAAATGACATTCTGAATCATTTTTGGTAGAGTGCAAAAAATCAATTTTCTGATGAAAAACGATGACCCCGGACCAGTCGAACGTTGAAAAAATGGTCAATATTGATGAAATTTTAACATTTAATCTTTTGACTTTAAATGACGGTTGGATGTGAGTTATTACTGTTTCAACTAAAATAAGTGTGTTTAAAGTCATTTCTGTGCCTGAAATTGGTCAAAATTTGAAGCTTTTGAGTAAGCAAAACTCTGTAAAAATGGCAATTTTGGTGACTGTGAGGGTTTAAAAAGTGGTTATTCAACATGAGGCCCGATCCAAATGACATTTTGAATCATTTTTGGAAGAGTCCAAAAAATCCATTTTCTGATGAAAAACGATGACCCCGGACCAGTCGAACGTTGAAAAAATGGTCAATATTGATGAAATTTTAACATTTAATCGTTTGACTTTAAATGACGGTTGGATTTGAGTTATTACTTTTTCAACTAAAATAAGTGTGTTTAAAGTCATTTCTGTGCCTGAAATTGGTCAAAATTGAAGATTTTGAGTAAGCAAAACTCTGTAAAAATGGCAATTTTGGTCACTGTGAGGGTTTAAAAAGTGGTTATTCAACATGAGGTCCGATCCAAATGACATTCTGAATCATTTTTGGTAGAGTGCAAAAAATCAATTTTCTGATGAAAAACGATGACCCCGGACCAGTCGAACGTTGAAAAAATGGTCAATATTGCTGAAATTTTAACATTTAATCTTTTGACTTTAAATGACGGTTGGATGTGAGTTATTACTTTTTCAACTAAAATAAGTGTGTTTAAAGTCATTTCTGTGCCTGAAATTGGTCAAAATTGGAAGATTTTGAGTAAGCAAAACTCTGTAAAAATGGCAATTTTGGTCACTGTGAGGGTTTAAAAAGTGGTTATTCAACATGAGGCCTGATCCAAATGACTTTTGAATCATTTTTGGTAGAGTCCAAAAAATCAATTTTCTGATGAAAAACGATGACCCCGGACCAGTCGAACGTTGAAAAAATGGTCAATATTGATGAAATTTTAACATTTAATCTTTTGACTTTAAATGACGGTTGGATATGAATTATTACTTTTTCAACTAAAATAAGTGTGTTTAAAGTCATTTCTGTGCCTGAAATTGGTCAAATTTGAAGCTTTTGAGTAAGCAAAACTCTGTAAAAATGGCAATTTTGGTCACTGTGAGGGTTTAAAAAGTGGTTATTCAACATGAGGCCCGATCCAAATGACATTTTGAATCATTTTTGGAAGAGTCCAAAAAATCCATTTTCTGATGAAAAACGATGACCCCGGACCAGTCGAACGTTGAAAAAATGGTCAATATTGATGAAATTTTAACATTTAATCTTTTGACTTTAAATGACGGTTGGATGTGAGTTATTACTTTTTCAACTAAAATAAGTGTGTTTAAAGTCATTTCTGTGCCTGAAATTGGTCAAAATTTGAAGCTTTTGAGTAAGCAAAACTCTGTAAAAATGGCAATTTTGGTGACTGTGAGGGTTTAAAAAGTGGTTATTCAACATGAGGCCCGATCCAAATGACATTTTGAATCATTTTTGGAAGAGTCCAAAAAATCCATTTTCTGATGAAAAACGATGACCCCGGACCAGTCGAACGTTGAAAAAATGGTCAATATTGATGAAATTTTAAAATTTAATCTTTTGACTTTAAATGATGGTTGGATGTGAATTATTACATTTTCAACTAAAATAAGTGTGTTTAAAGTCATTTCTGTGCCTGAAATTGGTCAAAATTGAAGATTTTGAGTAAGCAAAACTCTGTAAAAATGGCAATTTTGGTCACTGTGAGGGTTTAAAAAGTGGTTATTCAACATGAGGCCCGATCCAAATGACATTCTGAATCATTTTTGGTAGAGTGCAAAAAATCAATTTTCTGATCAAAAACGATGACCCCGGACCAGTCGAACGTTGAAAAAATGGTCAATATTGATGAAATTTTAACATTTAATCTTTTGACTTTAAATGACAGTTGGATGTGAGTTATTACTTTTTCAACTAAAATAAGTGTGTTTAAAGTCATTTCTGTGCCTGAAATTGGTCAAAATTTGAAGCTTTTGAGTAAGCAAAACTCTGTAAAAATGGCAATTTTGGTCACTGTGAGGGTTTAAAAAGTGGTTATTCAACATGAGGCCCGATCCAAATGACATTTTGAATCATTTTTGGAAGAGTCCAAAAAATCCATTTTCTGATGAAAAACGATGACCCCGGACCAGTCGAACGTTGAAAAAATGGTCAATATTGATGAAATTTTAACATTTAATCTTTTGACTTTAAATGACGGTTGGATGTGAGTTATTACTTTTTCAACTAAAATAAGTGTGTTTAAAGTCATTTCTGTGCCTGAAATTGGTCAAAATTTGAAGCTTTTGAGTAAGCAAAACTCTGTAAAAATGGCAATTTTGGTGACTGTGAGGGTTTAAAAAGTGGTTATTCAACATGAGGCCCGATCCAAATGACATTTTGAATCATTTTTGGAAGAGTCCAAAAAATCCATTTTCTGATGAAAAACGATGACCCCGGACCAGTCGAACGTTGAAAAAATGGTCAATATTGATGAAATTTTAACATTTAATCTTTTGACTTTAAATGACGGTTGGATTTGAGTTATTACTTTTTCAACTAAAATAAGTGTGTTTAAAGTCATTTCTGTGCCTGAAATTGGTCAAAATTGAAGCTTTTGAGTAAGCAAAACTCTGTAAAAATGGCAATTTTGGTCACTGTGAGGGTTTAAAAAGTGGTTATTCAACATGAGGCCCGATCCAAATGACATTTTGAATCATTTTTGGAAGAGTCCAAAAAATCCATTTTCTGATGAAAAACGATGACCCCGGACCAGTCGAACGTTGAAAAAATGGTCAATATTGATGAAATTTTAACATTTAATCGTTTGACTTTAAATGACGGTTGGATTTGAGTTATTACTTTTTCAACTAAAATAAGTGTGTTTAAAGTCATTTCTGTGCCTGAAATTGGTCAAAATTGAAGATTTTGAGTAAGCAAAACTCTGTAAAAATGGCAATTTTGGTCACTGTGAGGGTTTAAAAAGTGGTTATTCAACATGAGGCCCGATCCAAATGACATTTTGAATCATTTTTGGAAGAGTCAAAAAAATCCATTTTCTGATGAAAAACGATGACCCCCGACCAGTCGAACATTGAAAAAATGGTCAATATTGATGAAATTTTAACATTTAATCTTTTGACTTTAAATGACGGTTGGATGTGAGTCATTACTTTTTCAACTAAAATAAGTGTGTTTAAAGTCATTTCTGTGCCTGAAATTGGTCAAAATTGAAGCTTTTGAGTAAGCAAAACTCTGTAAAAATGGCAATTTTGGTCACTGTGAGGGTTTAAAAAGTGGTTATTCAACATGAGGCCCGATCCAAATGACATTTTGAATCATTTTTGGTAGAGTCCAAAAAATCCATTCTCTGATGAAAAACGATGACCCCGGACCAGTCGAACGTTGAAAACATGGTCAATATTGATGAAATTTTAACATTTAATCTTTTGACTTTAAATGACGGTTGGATGTGAGTTATTACTTTTTCAACTAAAATAAGTGTGTTTAAAGTCATTTCTGTGCCTGAAATTGGTCAAAATTGAAGATTTTGAGTAAGCAAAACTCTGTAAAAATGGCAATTTTGGTCACTGTGAGGGTTTAAAAAGTGGTTATTCAACATGAGGCCCGATCCAAATGACATTTTGAATAATTTTTGGTAGAGTGCAAAAAATCAATTTTCTGATGAAAAACGATCACCCCGGACCAGTCGAACGTCGAAAAAATGGTCAATATTGATGAAATTTTAACATTTAATCTTTTGACTTTAAATGACGGTTGGATGTGAGTTATTACTTTTTCAACTAAAATAAGTGTGTTTAAAGTCATTTCTGTGCCTGAAATTGGTCAAAATTAAAGATTTTGAGTAAGCAAAACTCTGTAAAAATGGCAATTTTGGTCATGTGAGGGTTTAAAAAGTGGTTATTCAACATGAGGCCCGATCCAAATGACATTTTGAATCATTTTTGGTAGAGTCCAAAAAATCAATTTTCTGATGAAAATTGATGACCCCGGACCAGTCGAACGTTGAAAAAATGGTCAATATTGATGAAATTTTAACATTTAATCTTTTGACTTTAAATGACGGTTGGATATGAATTATTACTTTTTCAACTAAAATAAGTGTGTTTAAAGTCATTTCTGTGCCTGAAATTGGTCAAATTTGAAGATTTTGAGTAAGCAAAACTCTGTAAAAATGGCAATTTTGGTCACTGTGAGGGTTTAAAAAGTGGTTATTCAACATGAGGCCCGATCCAAATGACATTTTGAATCATTTTTGGAAGAGTCTAAAAAATCAATTTTCTGATGAAAAACGATGACCCCGGACCAGTCGAACATTGAAAAAATGGTCAATATTGATGAAATTTTAACATTTAATCTTTTGACTTTAAATGACGGTTGGATGTGAGTTATTACTTTTTCAACTAAAATAAGTGTGTTTAAAGTCATTTCTGTGCCTGAAATTGGTCAAAATTGAAGATTTTGAGTAAGCAAAACTCTGTAAAAATGGCAATTTTGGTCACTGTGAGGGTTTAAAAAGTGGTTATTCAACATGAGGCCCGATCCAAATGACATTCTGAATCATTTTTGGTAGAGTGCAAAAAATCAATTTTCTGATGAAAAACGATGACCCCGGACCAGTCGAACGTTGAAAAAATGGTCAATATTGATGAAATTTTAACATTTAATCTTTTGACTTTAAATGACGGTTGGATGTGAGTTATTACTTTTTCAACTAAAATAAGTGTGTTTAAAGTCATTTCTGTGCCTGAAATTGGTCAAAATTTGAAGCTTTTGAGTAAGCAAAACTCTGTAAAAATGGCAATTTTGGTCACTGTGAGGGTTTAAAAAGTGGTTATTCAACATGAGGCCCGATCCAAATGACATTTTGAATCATTTTTGGAAGAGTCCAAAAAATCCATTTTCTGATGAAAAACGATGACCCCGGACCAGTCGAACGTTGAAAAAATGGTCAATATTGATGAAATTTTAACATTTAATCGTTTGACTTTAAATGACGGTTGGATTTGAGTTATTACTTTTTCAACTAAAATAAGTGTGTTTAAAGTCATTTCTGTGCCTGAAATTGGTCAAAATTGAAGATTTTGAGTAAGCAAAACTCTGTAAAAATGGCAATTTTGGTCACTGTGAGGGTTTAAAAAGTGGTTATTCAACATGAGGCCCGATCCAAATGACATTTTGAATCATTTTTGGAAGAGTCCAAAAAATCCATTTTCTGATGAAAAACGATGACCCCGGACCAGTCGAACGTTGAAAAAATGGTCAATATTGATGAAATTTTAACATTTAATCTTTTGACTTTAAATGACGGTTGGATTTGAGTTATTACTTTTTCAACTAAAATAAGTGTGTTTAAAGTCATTTCTGTGCCTGAAATTGGTCAAAATTGAAGATTTTGAGTAAGCAAAACTCTGTAAAAATGGCAATTTTGGTCACTGTGAGGGTTTAAAAAGTGGTTATTCAACATGAGGCCCGATCCAAATGACATTTTTAATCATTTTTGGAAGAGTCCAAAAAATCCATTTTCTGATGAAAAACGATGACCCCGGACCAGTCGAACGTTGAAAAAATGGTCAATATTGATGAAATTTTAACATTTAATCTTTTGACTTTAAATGACGGTTGGATTTGAGTTATTACTTTTTCAACTAAAATAAGTGTGTTTAAAGTCATTTCTGTGCCTGAAATTGGTCAAAATTGAAGATTTTGAGTAAGCAAAACTCTGTAAAAATGGCAATTTTGGTCACTGTGAGGGTTTAAAAAGTGGTTATTCAACATGAGGCCCGATCCAAATGACATTTTGAATCATTTTTGGTAGAGTGCAAAAAATCCATTTTCTGATGAAAAACGATGACCCCGGACCAGTCGAACGTTGAAAAAATGGTCAATATTGCTGAAATTTTAACATTTAATCTTTTGACTTTAAATGACGGTTGGATGTGAGTTATTACTTTTTCAACTAAAATAAGTGTGTTTAAAGTCATTTCTGTGCCTGAAATTGGTCAAAATTGGAAGATTTTGAGTAAGCAAAACTCTGTAAAAATGGTAATTTTGGTCACTGTGAGGGTTTAAAAAGTGGTTATTCAACATGAGGCCTGATCCAAATGACTTTTGAATCATTTTTGGTAGAGTCCAAAAAATCAATTTTCTGATGAAAAACGATGACCCCGGACCAGTCGAACGTTGAAAAAATGGTCAATATTGATGAAATTTTAACATTTAATCTTTTGACTTTAAATGACGGTTGGATATGAATTATTACTTTTTCAACTAAAATAAGTGTGTTTAAAGTCATTTCTGTGCCTGAAATTGGTCAAATTTGAAGCTTTTGAGTAAGCAAAACTCTGTAAAAATGGCAATTTTGGTCACTGTGAGGGTTTAAAAAGTGGTTATTCAACATGAGGCCCGATCCAAATGACATTTTGAATCATTTTTGGAAGAGTCCAAAAAATCCATTTTCTGATGAAAAACGATGACCCCGGACCAGTCGAACGTTGAAAAAATGGTCAATATTGATGAAATTTTAACATTTAATCTTTTGACTTTAAATGACGGTTGGATGTGAGTTATTACTTTTTCAACTAAAATAAGTGTGTTTAAAGTCATTTCTGTGCCTGAAATTGGTCAAAATTTGAAGCTTTTGAGTAAGCAAAACTCTGTAAAAATGGCAATTTTGGTGACTGTGAGGGTTTAAAAAGTGGTTATTCAACATGAGGCCCGATCCAAATGACATTTTGAATCATTTTTGGAAGAGTCCAAAAAATCCATTTTCTGATGAAAAACGATGACCCCGGACCAGTCGAACGTTGAAAAAATGGTCAATATTGATGAAATTTTAAAATTTAATCTTTTGACTTTAAATGATGGTTGGATGTGAATTATTACATTTTCAACTAAAATAAGTGTGTTTAAAGTCATTTCTGTGCCTGAAATTGGTCAAAATTGAAGATTTTGAGTAAGCAAAACTCTGTAAAAATGGCAATTTTGGTCACTGTGAGGGTTTAAAAAGTGGTTATTCAACATGAGGCCCGTTCCAAATGACATTCTGAATCATTTTTGGTAGAGTGCAAAAAATCAATTTTCTGATCAAAAACGATGACCCCGGACCAGTCGAACGTTGAAAAAATGGTCAATATTGATGAAATTTTAACATTTAATCTTTTGACTTTAAATGACAGTTGGATGTGAGTTATTACTTTTTCAACTAAAATAAGTGTGTTTAAAGTCATTTCTGTGCCTGAAATTGGTCAAAATTTGAAGCTTTTGAGTAAGCAAAACTCTGTAAAAATGGCAATTTTGGTCACTGTGAGGGTTTAAAAAGTGGTTATTCAACATGAGGCCCGATCCAAATGACATTTTGAATCATTTTAGGAAGAGTCCAAAAAATCCATTTTCTGATGAAAAACGATGACCCCGGACCAGTCGAACGTTGAAAAAATGGTCAATATTGATGAAATTTTAACATTTAATCTTTTGACTTTAAATGACGGTTGGATGTGAGTTATTACTTTTTCAACTAAAATAAGTGTGTTTAAAGTCATTTCTGTGCCTGAAATTGGTCAAAATTTGAAGCTTTTGAGTAAGCAAAACTCTGTAAAAATGGCAATTTTGGTGACTGTGAGGGTTTAAAAAGTGGTTATTCAACATGAGGCCCGATCCAAATGACATTTTGAATCATTTTTGGAAGAGTCCAAAAAATCCATTTTCTGATGAAAAACGATGACCCCGGACCAGTCGAACGTTGAAAAAATGGTCAATATTGATGAAATTTTAACATTTAATCTTTTGACTTTAAATGACGGTTGGATTTGAGTTATTACTTTTTCAACTAAAATAAGTGTGTTTAAAGTCATTTCTGTGCCTGAAATTGGTCAAAATTGAAGCTTTTGAGTAAGCAAAACTCTGTAAAAATTGCAATTTTGGTCACTGTGAGGGTTTAAAAAGTGGTTATTCAACATGAGGCCCGATCCAAATGACATTTTGAATCATTTTTGGTAGAGTCCAAAAAATCCATTCTCTGATGAAAAACGATGACCCCGGACCAGTCGAACGTTGAAAACATGGTCAATATTGATGAAATTTTAACATTTAATCTTTTGACTTTAAATGACGGTTGGATGTGAGTTATTACTTTTTCAACTAAAATAAGTGTGTTTAAAGTCATTTCTGTGCCTGAAATTGGTCAAAATTGAAGATTTTGAGTAAGCAAAACTCTGTAAAAATGGCAATTTTGGTCACTGTGAGGGTTTAAAAAGTGGTTATTCAACATGAGGCCCGATCCAAATGACATTTTGAATCATATTTGGAAGAGTCCAAAAAATCCATTTTCTGATGAAAAACGATGACCCCGGACCAGTCGAACATTGAAAAAATGGTCAATATTGATGAAATTTTAACATTTAATCTTTTGACTTTAAATGACGGTTGGATGTGAGTTATTACTTTTTCAACTAAAATAAGTGTGTTTAAAGTCATTTCTGTCCCTGAAATTGGTCAAAATTGAAGATTTTGAGTAAGCAAAACTCTGTAAAAATGGCAATTTTGGTCATGTGAGGGTTTAAAAAGTGGTTATTCAACATGAGGCCCGATCCAAATGACATTTTGAATCATTTTTGGTAGAGTCCAAAAAATCAATTTTCTGATGAAAAACGATGACCCCGGACCAGTCGAACGTTGAAAAAATGGTCAATATTGATGAAATTTTAACATTTAATCTTTTGACTTTAAATGACGGTTGGATATGAATTATTACTTTTTCAACTAAAATAAGTGTGTTTAAAGTCATTTCTGTGCCTGAAATTGGTCAAATTTGAAGATTTTGAGTAAGCAAAACTCTGTAAAAATGGCAATTTTGGTCACTGTGAGGGTTTAAAAAGTGGTTATTCAACATGAGGCCCGATCCAAATGACATTTTTAATCATTTTTGGAAGAGTCTAAAAAATCCATTTTCTGATGAAAAACGATGACCCCGGACCAGTCGAACATTGAAAAAATGGTCAATATTGATGAAATTTTAACATTTAATCTTTTGACTTTAAATGACGGTTGGATGTGAGTTATTACTTTTTCAACTAAAATAAGTGTGTTTAAAGTCATTTCTGTGCCTGAAATTGGTCAAAATTGAAGATTTTGAGTAAGCAAAACTGTAAAAATGGCAATTTTGGTCACTGTGAGGGTTTAAAAAGTGGTTATTCAACATGAGGCCCGATCCAAATGACATTCTGAATCATTTTTGGTAGAGTGCAAAAAATCAATTTTCTGATGAAAAACGATGACCCCGGACCAGTCGAACGTTGAAAAAATGGTCAATATTGATGAAATTTTAACATTTAATCTTTTGACTTTAAATGACGGTTGGATGTGAGTTATTACTGTTTCAACTAAAATAAGTGTGTTTAAAGTCATTTCTGTGCCTGAAATTGGTCAAAATTTGAAGCTTTTGAGTAAGCAAAACTCTGTAAAAATGGCAATTTTGGTGACTGTGAGGGTTTAAAAAGTGGTTATTCAACATGAGGCCCGATCCAAATGACATTTTGAATCATTTTTGGAAGAGTCCAAAAAATCCATTTTCTGATGAAAAACGATGACCCCGGACCAGTCGAACGTTGAAAAAATGGTCAATATTGATGAAATTTTAACATTTAATCGTTTGACTTTAAATGACGGTTGGATTTGAGTTATTACTTTTTCAACTAAAATAAGTGTGTTTAAAGTCATTTCTGTGCCTGAAATTGGTCAAAATTGAAGATTTTGAGTAAGCAAAACTCTGTAAAAATGGCAATTTTGGTCACTGTGAGGGTTTAAAAAGTGGTTATTCAACATGAGGTCCGATCCAAATGACATTCTGAATCATTTTTGGTAGAGTGCAAAAAATCAATTTTCTGATGAAAAACGATGACCCCGGACCAGTCGAACGTTGAAAAAATGGTCAATATTGCTGAAATTTTAACATTTAATCTTTTGACTTTAAATGACGGTTGGATGTGAGTTATTACTTTTTCAACTAAAATAAGTGTGTTTAAAGTCATTTCTGTGCCTGAAATTGGTCAAAATTGGAAGATTTTGAGTAAGCAAAACTCTGTAAAAATGGCAATTTTGGTCACTGTGAGGGTTTAAAAAGTGGTTATTCAACATGAGGCCTGATCCAAATGACTTTTGAATCATTTTTGGTAGAGTCCAAAAAATCAATTTTCTGATGAAAAACGATGACCCCGGACCAGTCGAACGTTGAAAAAATGGTCAATATTGATGAAATTTTAACATTTAATCTTTTGACTTTAAATGACGGTTGGATATGAATTATTACTTTTTCAACTAAAATAAGTGTGTTTAAAGTCATTTCTGTGCCTGAAATTGGTCAAATTTGAAGCTTTTGAGTAAGCAAAACTCTGTAAAAATGGCAATTTTGGTCACTGTGAGGGTTTAAAAAGTGGTTATTCAACATGAGGCCCGATCCAAATGACATTTTGAATCATTTTTGGAAGAGTCCAAAAAATCCATTTTCTGATGAAAAACGATGACCCCGGACCAGTCGAACGTTGAAAAAATGGTCAATATTGATGAAATTTTAACATTTAATCTTTTGACTTTAAATGACGGTTGGATGTGAGTTATTACTTTTTCAACTAAAATAAGTGTGTTTAAAGTCATTTCTGTGCCTGAAATTGGTCAAAATTTGAAGCTTTTGAGTAAGCAAAACTCTGTAAAAATGGCAATTTTGGTGACTGTGAGGGTTTAAAAAGTGGTTATTCAACATGAGGCCCGATCCAAATGACATTTTGAATCATTTTTGGAAGAGTCCAAAAAATCAATTTTCTGATGAAAAACGATGACCCCGGACCAGTCGAACGTTGAAAAAATGGTCAATATTGATGAAATTTTAAAATTTAATCTTTTGACTTTAAATGATGGTTGGATGTGAATTATTACATTTTCAACTAAAATAAGTGTGTTTAAAGTCATTTCTGTGCCTGAAATTGGTCAAAATTGAAGATTTTGAGTAAGCAAAACTCTGTAAAAATGGCAATTTTGGTCACTGTGAGGGTTTAAAAAGTGGTTATTCAACATGAGGCCCGATCCAAATGACATTCTGAATCATTTTTGGTAGAGTGCAAAAAATCAATTTTCTGATCAAAAACGATGACCCCGGACCAGTCGAACGTTGAAAAAATGGTCAATATTGATGAAATTTTAACATTTAATCTTTTGACTTTAAATGACAGTTGGATGTGAGTTATTACTTTTTCAACTAAAATAAGTGTGTTTAAAGTCATTTCTGTGCCTGAAATTGGTCAAAATTTGAAGCTTTTGAGTAAGCAAAACTCTGTAAAAATGGCAATTTTGGTCACTGTGAGGGTTTAAAAAGTGGTTATTCAACATGAGGCCCGATCCAAATGACATTTTGAATCATTTTTGGAAGAGTCCAAAAAATCCATTTTCTGATGAAAAACGATGACCCCGGACCAGTCGAACGTTGAAAAAATGGTCAATATTGATGAAATTTTAACATTTAATCTTTTGACTTTAAATGACGGTTGGATGTGAGTTATTACTTTTTCAACTAAAATAAGTGTGTTTAAAGTCATTTCTGTGCCTGAAATTGGTCAAAATTTGAAGCTTTTGAGTAAGCAAAACTCTGTAAAAATGGCAATTTTGGTGACTGTGAGGGTTTAAAAAGTGGTTATTCAACATGAGGCCCGATCCAAATGACATTTTGAATCATTTTTGGAAGAGTCCAAAAAATCCATTTTCTGATGAAAAACGATGACCCCGGACCAGTCGAACGTTGAAAAAATGGTCAATATTGATGAAATTTTAACATTTAATCTTTTGACTTTAAATGACGGTTGGATTTGAGTTATTACTTTTTCAACTAAAATAAGTGTGTTTAAAGTCATTTCTGTGCCTGAAATTGGTCAAAATTGAAGCTTTTGAGTAAGCAAAACTCTGTAAAAATTGCAATTTTGGTCACTGTGAGGGTTTAAAAAGTGGTTATTCAACATGAGGCCCGATCCAAATGACATTCTGAATCATTTTTGGTAGAGTGCAAAAAATCAATTTTCTGATCAAAAACGATGACCCCGGACCAGTCGAACGTTGAAAAAATGGTCAATATTGATGAAATTTTAACATTTAATCTTTTGACTTTAAATGACAGTTGGATGTGAGTTATTACTTTTTCAACTAAAATAAGTGTGTTTAAAGTCATTTCTGTGCCTGAAATTGGTCAAAATTTGAAGCTTTTGAGTAAGCAAAACTCTGTAAAAATGGCAATTTTGGTCACTGTGAGGGTTTAAAAAGTGGTTATTCAACATGAGGCCCGATCCAAATGACATTTTGAATCATTTTTGGAAGAGTCCAAAAAATCCATTTTCTGATGAAAAACGATGACCCCGGACCAGTCGAACGTTGAAAAAATGGTCAATATTGATGAAATTTTAACATTTAATCTTTTGACTTTAAATGACGGTTGGATGTGAGTTATTACTTTTTCAACTAAAATAAGTGTGTTTAAAGTCATTTCTGTGCCTGAAATTGGTCAAAATTTGAAGCTTTTGAGTAAGCAAAACTCTGTAAAAATGGCAATTTTGGTGACTGTGAGGGTTTAAAAAGTGGTTATTCAACATGAGGCCCGATCCAAATGACATTTTGAATCATTTTTGGAAGAGTCCAAAAAATCCATTTTCTGATGAAAAACGATGACCCCGGACCAGTCGAACGTTGAAAAAATGGTCAATATTGATGAAATTTTAACATTTAATCTTTTGACTTTAAATGACGGTTGGATTTGAGTTATTACTTTTTCAACTAAAATAAGTGTGTTTAAAGTCATTTCTGTGCCTGAAATTGGTCAAAATTGAAGCTTTTGAGTAAGCAAAACTCTGTAAAAATTGCAATTTTGGTCACTGTGAGGGTTTAAAAAGTGGTTATTCAACATGAGGCCCGATCCAAATGACATTTTGAATCATTTTTGGTAGAGTCCAAAAAATCCATTCTCTGATGAAAAACGATGACCCCGGACCAGTCGAACGTTGAAAACATGGTCAATATTGATGAAATTTTAACATTTAATCTTTTGACTTTAAATGACGGTTGGATGTGAGTTATTACTTTTTCAACTAAAATAAGTGTGTTTAAAGTCATTTCTGTGCCTGAAATTGGTCAAAATTGGAAGATTTTGAGTAAGCAAAACTCTGTAAAAATGGCAATTTTGGTCACTGTGAGGGTTTAAAAAGTGGTTATTCAACATGAGGCCCGATCCAAAGGACATTTTGAATCATATTTGGAAGAGTCCAAAAAATCCATTTTCTGATGAAAAACGAGGACCCCGGACCAGTCGAACATTGAAAAAATGGTCAATATTGATGAAATTTTAACATTTAATCTTTTGACTTTAAATGACGGTTGGATGTGAGTTATTACTTTTTCAACTAAAATAAGTGTGTTTAAAGTCATTTCTGTGCCTGAAATTGGTCAAAATTGAAGATTTTGAGTAAGCAAAACTCTGTAAAAATGGCAATTTTGGTCATGTGAGGGTTTAAAAAGTGGTTATTCAACATGAGGCCCGATCCAAATGACATTTTGAATCATTTTTGGTAGAGTCCAAAAAATCAATTTTCTGATGAAAAACGATGACCCCGGACCAGTCGAACGTTGAAAAAATGGTCAATATTGATGAAATTTTAACATTTAATCTTTTGACTTTAAATGACGGTTGGATATGAATTATTACTTTTTCAACTAAAATAAGTGTGTTTAAAGTCATTTCTGTGCCTGAAATTGGTCAAATTTGAAGATTTTGAGTAAGCAAAACTCTGTAAAAATGGCAATTTTGGTCACTGTGAGGGTTTAAAAAGTGGTTATTCAACATGAGGCCCGATCCAAATGACATTTTGAATCATTTTTGGAAGAGTCTAAAAAATCCATTTTCTGATGAAAAACGATGACCCCGGACCAGTCGAACATTGAAAAAATGGTCAATATTGATGAAATTTTAACATTTAATCTTTTGACTTTAAATGACGGTTGGATGTGAGTTATTACTTTTTCAACTAAAATAAGTGTGTTTAAAGTCATTTCTGTGCCTGAAATTGGTCAAAATTGAAGATTTTGAGTAAGCAAAACTGTAAAAATGGCAATTTTGGTCACTGTGAGGGTTTAAAAAGTGGTTATTCAACATGAGGCCCGATCCAAATGACATTCTGAATCATTTTTGGTAGAGTGCAAAAAATCAATTTTCTGATGAAAAACGATGACCCCGGACCAGTCGAACGTTGAAAAAATGGTCAATATTGATGAAATTTTAACATTTAATCTTTTGACTTTAAATGACGGTTGGATGTGAGTTATTACTTTTTCAACTAAAATAAGTGTGTTTAAAGTCATTTCTGTGCCTGAAATTGGTCAAAATTTGAAGCTTTTGAGTAAGCAAAACTCTGTAAAAATGGCAATTTTGGTGACTGTGAGGGTTTAAAAAGTGGTTATTCAACATGAGGCCCGATCCAAATGACATTTTGAATCATTTTTGGAAGAGTCCAAAAAATCCATTTTCTGATGAAAAACGATGACCCCGGACCAGTCGAACGTTGAAAAAATGGTCAATATTGATGAAATTTTAACATTTAATCGTTTGACTTTAAATGACGGTTGGATTTGAGTTATTACTTTTTCAACTAAAATAAGTGTGTTTAAAGTCATTTCTGTGCCTGAAATTGGTCAAAATTGAAGATTTTGAGTAAGCAAAACTCTGTAAAAATGGCAATTTTGGTCACTGTGAGGGTTTAAAAAGTGGTTATTCAACATGAGGCCCGATCCAAATGACATTCTGAATCATTTTTGGTAGAGTGCAAAAAATCAATTTTCTGATGAAAAACGATGACCCCGGACCAGTCGAACGTTGAAAAAATGGTCAATATTGCTGAAATTTTAACATTTAATCTTTTGACTTTAAATGACGGTTGGATTTGAGTTATTACTTTTTCAACTAAAATAAGTGTGTTTAAAGTCATTTCTGTGCCTGAAATTGGTCAAAATTTGAAGCTTTTGAGTAAGCAAAACTCTGTAAAAATGGCAATTTTGGTCACTGTGAGGGTTTAAAAAGTGGTTATTCAACATGTGGCCCGATCCAAATGACATTTTGAATCATTTTTGGAAGAGTGCAAAAAATCAATTTTCTGATGAAAAACGATGACCCCGGACCAGTCGAACGTTGAAAACATGGTCAATATTGATGAAATTTTAACATTTAATCTTTTGACTTTAAATGACAGTTGGATGTGAGTTATTACTTTTTCAACTAAAATAAGTGTGTTTAAAGTCATTTCTGTGCCTGAAATTGGTCAAAATTTGAAGCTTTTGAGTAAGCAAAACTCTGTAAAAATGGCAATTTTGGTCACTGTGAGGGTTTAAAAAGTGGTTATTCAACATGAGGCCCGATCCAAATGACATTTTGAATCATTTTTGGAAGAGTCCAAAAAATCCATTTTCTGATGAAAAACGATGACCCCGGACCAGTCGAACGTTGAAAAAATGGTCAATATTGATGAAATTTTAACATTTAATCTTTTGACTTTAAATGACGGTTGGATGTGAGTTATTACTTTTTCAACTAAAATAAGTGTGTTTAAAGTCATTTCTGTGCCTGAAATTGGTCAAAATTTGAAGCTTTTGAGTAAGCAAAACTCTGTAAAAATGGCAATTTTGGTGACTGTGAGGGTTTAAAAAGTGGTTATTCAACATGAGGCCCGATCCAAATGACATTTTGAATCATTTTTGGAAGAGTCCAAAAAATCCATTTTCTGATGAAAAACGATGACCCCGGACCAGTCGAACGTTGAAAAAATGGTCAATATTGATGAAATTTTAACATTTAATCTTTTGACTTTAAATGACGGTTGGATTTGAGTTATTACTTTTTCAACTAAAATAAGTGTGTTTAAAGTCATTTCTGTGCCTGAAATTGGTCAAAATTGAAGCTTTTGAGTAAGCAAAACTCTGTAAAAATTGCAATTTTGGTCACTGTGAGGGTTTAAAAAGTGGTTATTCAACATGAGGCCCGATCCAAATGACATTTTGAATCATTTTTGGTAGAGTCCAAAAAATCCATTCTCTGATGAAAAACGATGACCCCGGACCAGTCGAACGTTGAAAACATGGTCAATATTGATGAAATTTTAACATTTAATCTTTTGACTTTAAATGACGGTTGGATGTGAGTTATTACTTTTTCAACTAAAATAAGTGTGTTTAAAGTCATTTCTGTGCCTGAAATTGGTCAAAATTGGAAGATTTTGAGTAAGCAAAACTCTGTAAAAATGGCAATTTTGGTCACTGTGAGGGTTTAAAAAGTGGTTATTCAACATGAGGCCCGATCCAAAGGACATTTTGAATCATATTTGGAAGAGTCCAAAAAATCCATTTTCTGATGAAAAACGAGGACCCCGGACCAGTCGAACATTGAAAAAATGGTCAATATTGATGAAATTTTAACATTTAATCTTTTGACTTTAAATGACGGTTGGATGTGAGTTATTACTTTTTCAACTAAAATAAGTGTGTTTAAAGTCATTTCTGTGCCTGAAATTGGTCAAAATTGAAGATTTTGAGTAAGCAAAACTCTGTAAAAATGGCAATTTTGGTCATGTGAGGGTTTAAAAAGTGGTTATTCAACATGAGGCCCGATCCAAATGACATTTTGAATCATTTTTGGTAGAGTCCAAAAAATCAATTTTCTGATGAAAAACGATGACCCCGGACCAGTCGAACGTTGAAAAAATGGTCAATATTGATGAAATTTTAACATTTAATCTTTTGACTTTAAATGACGGTTGGATATGAATTATTACTTTTTCAACTAAAATAAGTGTGTTTAAAGTCATTTCTGTGCCTGAAATTGGTCAAATTTGAAGATTTTGAGTAAGCAAAACTCTGTAAAAATGGCAATTTTGGTCACTGTGAGGGTTTAAAAAGTGGTTATTCAACATGAGGCCCGATCCAAATGACATTTTGAATCATTTTTGGAAGAGTCTAAAAAATCCATTTTCTGATGAAAAACGATGACCCCGGACCAGTCGAACATTGAAAAAATGGTCAATATTGATGAAATTTTAACATTTAATCTTTTGACTTTAAATGACGGTTGGATGTGAGTTATTACTTTTTCAACTAAAATAAGTGTGTTTAAAGTCATTTCTGTGCCTGAAATTGGTCAAAATTGAAGATTTTGAGTAAGCAAAACTGTAAAAATGGCAATTTTGGTCACTGTGAGGGTTTAAAAAGTGGTTATTCAACATGAGGCCCGATCCAAATGACATTCTGAATCATTTTTGGTAGAGTGCAAAAAATCAATTTTCTGATGAAAAACGATGACCCCGGACCAGTCGAACGTTGAAAAAATGGTCAATATTGATGAAATTTTAACATTTAATCTTTTGACTTTAAATGACGGTTGGATGTGAGTTATTACTTTTTCAACTAAAATAAGTGTGTTTAAAGTCATTTCTGTGCCTGAAATTGGTCAAAATTTGAAGCTTTTGAGTAAGCAAAACTCTGTAAAAATGGCAATTTTGGTGACTGTGAGGGTTTAAAAAGTGGTTATTCAACATGAGGCCCGATCCAAATGACATTTTGAATCATTTTTGGAAGAGTCCAAAAAATCCATTTTCTGATGAAAAACGATGACCCCGGACCAGTCGAACGTTGAAAAAATGGTCAATATTGATGAAATTTTAACATTTAATCGTTTGACTTTAAATGACGGTTGGATTTGAGTTATTACTTTTTCAACTAAAATAAGTGTGTTTAAAGTCATTTCTGTGCCTGAAATTGGTCAAAATTGAAGATTTTGAGTAAGCAAAACTCTGTAAAAATGGCAATTTTGGTCACTGTGAGGGTTTAAAAAGTGGTTATTCAACATGAGGCCCGATCCAAATGACATTCTGAATCATTTTTGGTAGAGTGCAAAAAATCAATTTTCTGATGAAAAACGATGACCCCGGACCAGTCGAACGTTGAAAAAATGGTCAATATTGCTGAAATTTTAACATTTAATCTTTTGACTTTAAATGACGGTTGGATGTGAGTTATTACTTTTTCAACTAAAATAAGTGTGTTTAAAGTCATTTCTGTGCCTGAAATTGGTCAAAATTTGAAGCTTTTGAGTAAGCAAAACTCTGTAAAAATGGCAATTTTGGTCACTGTGAGGGTTTAAAAAGTGGTTATTCAACATGTGGCCCGATCCAAATGACATTTTGAATCATTTTTGGAAGAGTCCAAAAAATCCATTTTCTGATGAAAAACGATGACCCCGGACCAGTCGAACGTTGAAAACATGGTCAATATTGATGAAATTTTAACATTTAATCTTTTGACTTTAAATGACGGTTGGATGTGAGTTATTACTTTTTCAACTAAAATAAGTGTGTTTAAAGTCATTTCTGTACCTGAAATTGGTCAAAATTGAAGATTTTGAGTAAGCAAAACTCTGTAAAAATGGCAATTTTGGTCACTGTGAGGGTTTAAAAAGTGGTTATTCAACATGAGGCCCGATCCAAATGACATTTTGAATCATTTTTGGAAGAGTCCAAAAAATCCATTTTCTGATGAAAAACGATGACCCCGGACCAGTCGAACATTGAAAAAATGGTCAATATTGATGAAATTTTAACATTTAATCTTTTGACTTTAAATGACGGTTGGATGTGAGTTATTACTTTTTCAACTAAAATAAGTGTGTTTAAAGTCATTTCTGTGCCTGAAATTGGTCAAAATTGAAGATTTTGAGTAAGCAAAACTCTGTAAAAATGGCAATTTTGGTCATGTGAGGGTTTAAAAAGTGGTTATTCAACATGAGGCCCGATCCAAATGACATTTTGAATCATTTTTGGTAGAGTCCAAAAAATCAATTTTCTGATGAAAAACGATGACCCCGGACCAGTCGAACGTTGAAAAAATGGTCAATATTGATGAAATTTTAACATTTAATCTTTTGACTTTAAATGACGGTTGGATATGAATTATTACTTTTTCAACTAAAATAAGTGTGTTTAAAGTCATTTCTGTGCCTGAAATTGGTCAAATTTGAAGATTTTGAGTAAGCAAAACTCTGTAAAAATGGCAATTTTGGTCACTGTGAGGGTTTAAAAAGTGGTTATTCAACATGAGGCCCGATCCAAATGACATTTTGAATCATTTTTGGAAGAGTCTAAAAAATCAATTTTCTGATGAAAAACGATGACCCCGGACCAGTCGAACATTGAAAAAATGGTCAATATTGATGAAATTTTAACATTTAATCTTTTGACTTTAAATGACGGTTGGATGTGAGTTATTACTTTTTCAACTAAAATAAGTGTGTTTAAAGTCATTTCTGTGCCTGAAATTGGTCAAAATTGAAGATTTTGAGTAAGCAAAACTCTGTAAAAATGGCAATTTTGGTCACTGTGAGGGTTTAAAAAGTGGTTATTCAACATGAGGCCCGATCCAAATGACATTCTGAATCATTTTTGGTAGAGTGCAAAAAATCAATTTTCTGATGAAAAACGATGACCCCGGACCAGTCGAACGTTGAAAAAATGGTCAATATTGATGAAATTTTAACATTTAATCTTTTGACTTTAAATGACGGTTGGATGTGAGTTATTACTTTTTCAACTAAAATAAGTGTGTTTAAAGTCATTTCTGTGCCTGAAATTGGTCAAAATTTGAAGCTTTTGAGTAAGCAAAACTCTGTAAAAATGGCAATTTTGGTCACTGTGAGGGTTTAAAAAGTGGTTATTCAACATGAGGCCCGATCCAAATGACATTTTGAATCATTTTTGGAAGAGTCCAAAAAATCCATTTTCTGATGAAAAACGATGACCCCGGACCAGTCGAACGTTGAAAAAATGGTCAATATTGATGAAATTTTAACATTTAATCGTTTGACTTTAAATGACGGTTGGATTTGAGTTATTACTTTTTCAACTAAAATAAGTGTGTTTAAAGTCATTTCTGTGCCTGAAATTGGTCAAAATTGAAGATTTTGAGTAAGCAAAACTCTGTAAAAATGGCAATTTTGGTCACTGTGAGGGTTTAAAAAGTGGTTATTCAACATGAGGCCCGATCCAAATGACATTTTGAATCATTTTTGGAAGAGTCCAAAAAATCCATTTTCTGATGAAAAACGATGACCCCGGACCAGTCGAACGTTGAAAAAATGGTCAATATTGATGAAATTTTAACATTTAATCTTTTGACTTTAAATGACGGTTGGATTTGAGGTTATTACTTTTTCAACTAAAATAAGTGTGTTTAAAGTCATTTCTGTGCCTGAAATTGGTCAAAATTGAAGATTTTGAGTAAGCAAAACTCTGTAAAAATGGCAATTTTGGTCACTGTGAGGGTTTAAAAAGTGGTTATTCAACATGAGGCCCGATCCAAATGACATTTTTAATCATTTTTGGAAGAGTCCAAAAAATCCATTTTCTGATGAAAAACGATGACCCCGGACCAGTCGAACGTTGAAAAAATGGTCAATATTGATGAAATTTTAACATTTAATCTTTTGACTTTAAATGACGGTTGGATTTGAGTTATTACTTTTTCAACTAAAATAAGTGTGTTTAAAGTCATTTCTGTGCCTGAAATTGGTCAAAATTGAAGATTTTGAGTAAGCAAAACTCTGTAAAAATGGCAATTTTGGTCACTGTGAGGGTTTAAAAAGTGGTTATTCAACATGAGGCCCGATCCAAATGACATTTTGAATCATTTTTGGTAGAGTGCAAAAAATCCATTTTCTGATGAAAAACGATGACCCCGGACCAGTCGAACGTTGAAAAAATGGTCAATATTGCTGAAATTTTAACATTTAATCTTTTGACTTTAAATGACGGTTGGATGTGAGTTATTACTTTTTCAACTAAAATAAGTGTGTTTAAAGTCATTTCTGTGCCTGAAATTGGTCAAAATTGGAAGATTTTGAGTAAGCAAAACTCTGTAAAAATGGCAATTTTGGTCACTGTGAGGGTTTAAAAAGTGGTTATTCAACATGAGGCCTGATCCAAATGACTTTTGAATCATTTTTGGTAGAGTCCAAAAAATCAATTTTCTGATGAAAAACGATGACCCCGGACCAGTCGAACGTTGAAAAAATGGTCAATATTGATGAAATTTTAACATTTAATCTTTTGACTTTAAATGACGGTTGGATATGAATTATTACTTTTTCAACTAAAATAAGTGTGTTTAAAGTCATTTCTGTGCCTGAAATTGGTCAAATTTGAAGCTTTTGAGTAAGCAAAACTCTGTAAAAATGGCAATTTTGGTCACTGTGAGGGTTTAAAAAGTGGTTATTCAACATGAGGCCCGATCCAAATGACATTTTGAATCATTTTTGGAAGAGTCCAAAAAATCCATTTTCTGATGAAAAACGATGACCCCGGACCAGTCGAACGTTGAAAAAATGGTCAATATTGATGAAATTTTAACATTTAATCTTTTGACTTTAAATGACGGTTGGATGTGAGTTATTACTTTTTCAACTAAAATAAGTGTGTTTAAAGTCATTTCTGTGCCTGAAATTGGTCAAAATTTGAAGCTTTTGAGTAAGCAAAACTCTGTAAAAATGGCAATTTTGGTGACTGTGAGGGTTTAAAAAGTGGTTATTCAACATGAGGCCCGATCCAAATGACATTTTGAATCATTTTTGGAAGAGTCCAAAAAATCCATTTTCTGATGAAAAACGATGACCCCGGACCAGTCGAACGTTGAAAAAATGGTCAATATTGATGAAATTTTAAAATTTAATCTTTTGACTTTAAATGATGGTTGGATGTGAATTATTACATTTTCAACTAAAATAAGTGTGTTTAAAGTCATTTCTGTGCCTGAAATTGGTCAAAATTGAAGATTTTGAGTAAGCAAAACTCTGTAAAAATGGCAATTTTGGTCACTGTGAGGGTTTAAAAAGTGGTTATTCAACATGAGGCCCGATCCAAATGACATTTTGAATCATTTTTGGAAGAGTCCAAAAAATCCATTTTCTGATGAAAAACGATGACCCCGGACCAGTCGAACGTTGAAAAAATGGTCAATATTGATGAAATTTTAACATTTAATCGTTTGACTTTAAATGACGGTTGGATTTGAGTTATTACTTTTTCAACTAAAATAAGTGTGTTTAAAGTCATTTCTGTGCCTGAAATTGGTCAAAATTGAAGATTTTGAGTAAGCAAAACTCTGTAAAAATGGCAATTTTGGTCACTGTGAGGGTTTAAAAAGTGGTTATTCAACATGAGGCCCGATCCAAATGACATTTTGAATCATTTTTGGAAGAGTCAAAAAAATCCATTTTCTGATGAAAAACGATGACCCCCGACCAGTCGAACATTGAAAAAATGGTCAATATTGATGAAATTTTAACATTTAATCTTTTGACTTTAAATGACGGTTGGATGTGAGTCATTACTTTTTCAACTAAAATAAGTGTGTTTAAAGTCATTTCTGTGCCTGAAATTGGTCAAAATTGAAGCTTTTGAGTAAGCAAAACTCTGTAAAAATGGCAATTTTGGTCACTGTGAGGGTTTAAAAAGTGGTTATTCAACATGAGGCCCGATCCAAATGACATTTTGAATCATTTTTGGTAGAGTCCAAAAAATCCATTCTCTGATGAAAAACGATGACCCCGGACCAGTCGAACGTTGAAAACATGGTCAATATTGATGAAATTTTAACATTTAATCTTTTGACTTTAAATGACGGTTGGATGTGAGTTATTACTTTTTCAACTAAAATAAGTGTGTTTAAAGTCATTTCTGTGCCTGAAATTGGTCAAAATTGAAGATTTTGAGTAAGCAAAACTCTGTAAAAATGGCAATTTTGGTCACTGTGAGGGTTTAAAAAGTGGTTATTCAACATGAGGCCCGATCCAAATGACATTTTGAATAATTTTTGGTAGAGTGCAAAAAATCAATTTTCTGATGAAAAACGATCACCCCGGACCAGTCGAACGTCGAAAAAATGGTCAATATTGATGAAATTTTAACATTTAATCTTTTGACTTTAAATGACGGTTGGATGTGAGTTATTACTTTTTCAACTAAAATAAGTGTGTTTAAAGTCATTTCTGTGCCTGAAATTGGTCAAAATTAAAGATTTTGAGTAAGCAAAACTCTGTAAAAATGGCAATTTTGGTCATGTGAGGGTTTAAAAAGTGGTTATTCAACATGAGGCCCGATCCAAATGACATTTTGAATCATTTTTGGTAGAGTCCAAAAAATCAATTTTCTGATGAAAATTGATGACCCCGGACCAGTCGAACGTTGAAAAAATGGTCAATATTGATGAAATTTTAACATTTAATCTTTTGACTTTAAATGACGGTTGGATATGAATTATTACTTTTTCAACTAAAATAAGTGTGTTTAAAGTCATTTCTGTGCCTGAAATTGGTCAAATTTGAAGATTTTGAGTAAGCAAAACTCTGTAAAAATGGCAATTTTGGTCACTGTGAGGGTTTAAAATGTGGTTATTCAACATGAGGCCCGATCCAAATGACATTTTGAATCATTTTTGGAAGAGTCTAAAAAATCAATTTTCTGATGAAAAACGATGACCCCGGACCAGTCGAACATTGAAAAAATGGTCAATATTGATGAAATTTTAACATTTAATCTTTTGACTTTAAATGACGGTTGGATGTGAGTTATTACTTTTTCAACTAAAATAAGTGTGTTTAAAGTCATTTCTGTGCCTGAAATTGGTCAAAATTGAAGATTTTGAGTAAGCAAAACTCTGTAAAAATGGCAATTTTGGTCACTGTGAGGGTTTAAAAAGTGGTTATTCAACATGAGGCCCGATCCAAATGACATTCTGAATCATTTTTGGTAGAGTGCAAAAAATCAATTTTCTGATGAAAAACGATGACCCCGGACCAGTCGAACGTTGAAAAAATGGTCAATATTGATGAAATTTTAACATTTAATCTTTTGACTTTAAATGACGGTTGGATGTGAGTTATTACTTTTTCAACTAAAATAAGTGTGTTTAAAGTCATTTCTGTGCCTGAAATTGGTCAAAATTTGAAGCTTTTGAGTAAGCAAAACTCTGTAAAAATGGCAATTTTGGTCACTGTGAGGGTTTAAAAAGTGGTTATTCAACATGAGGCCCGATCCAAATGACATTTTGAATCATTTTTGGAAGAGTCCAAAAAATCCATTTTCTGATGAAAAACGATGACCCCGGACCAGTCGAACGTTGAAAAAATGGTCAATATTGATGAAATTTTAACATTTAATCGTTTGACTTTAAATGACGGTTGGATTTGAGTTATTACTTTTTCAACTAAAATAAGTGTGTTTAAAGTCATTTCTGTGCCTGAAATTGGTCAAAATTGAAGATTTTGAGTAAGCAAAACTCTGTAAAAATGGCAATTTTGGTCACTGTGAGGGTTTAAAAAGTGGTTATTCAACATGAGGCCCGATCCAAATGACATTTTGAATCATTTTTGGAAGAGTCCAAAAAATCCATTTTCTGATGAAAAACGATGACCCCGGACCAGTCGAACGTTGAAAAAATGGTCAATATTGATGAAATTTTAACATTTAATCTTTTGACTTTAAATGACGGTTGGATTTGAGTTATTACTTTTTCAACTAAAATAAGTGTGTTTAAAGTCATTTCTGTGCCTGAAATTGGTCAAAATTGAAGATTTTGAGTAAGCAAAACTCTGTAAAAATGGCAATTTTGGTCACTGTGAGGGTTTAAAAAGTGGTTATTCAACATGAGGCCCGATCCAAATGACATTTTTAATCATTTTTGGAAGAGTCCAAAAAATCCATTTTCTGATGAAAAACGATGACCCCGGACCAGTCGAACGTTGAAAAAATGGTCAATATTGATGAAATTTTAACATTTAATCTTTTGACTTTAAATGACGGTTGGATTTGAGTTATTACTTTTTCAACTAAAATAAGTGTGTTTAAAGTCATTTCTGTGCCTGAAATTGGTCAAAATTGAAGATTTTGAGTAAGCAAAACTCTGTAAAAATGGCAATTTTGGTCACTGTGAGGGTTTAAAAAGTGGTTATTCAACATGAGGCCCGATCCAAATGACATTTTGAATCATTTTTGGTAGAGTGCAAAAAATCCATTTTCTGATGAAAAACGATGACCCCGGACCAGTCGAACGTTGAAAAAATGGTCAATATTGCTGAAATTTTAACATTTAATCTTTTGACTTTAAATGACGGTTGGATGTGAGTTATTACTTTTTCAACTAAAATAAGTGTGTTTAAAGTCATTTCTGTGCCTGAAATTGGTCAAAATTGGAAGATTTTGAGTAAGCAAAACTCTGTAAAAATGGTAATTTTGGTCACTGTGAGGGTTTAAAAAGTGGTTATTCAACATGAGGCCTGATCCAAATGACTTTTGAATCATTTTTGGTAGAGTCCAAAAAATCAATTTTCTGATGAAAAACGATGACCCCGGACCAGTCGAACGTTGAAAAAATGGTCAATATTGATGAAATTTTAACATTTAATCTTTTGACTTTAAATGACGGTTGGATATGAATTATTACTTTTTCAACTAAAATAAGTGTGTTTAAAGTCATTTCTGTGCCTGAAATTGGTCAAATTTGAAGCTTTTGAGTAAGCAAAACTCTGTAAAAATGGCAATTTTGGTCACTGTGAGGGTTTAAAAAGTGGTTATTCAACATGAGGCCCGATCCAAATGACATTTTGAATCATTTTTGGAAGAGTCCAAAAAATCCATTTTCTGATGAAAAACGATGACCCCGGACCAGTCGAACGTTGAAAAAATGGTCAATATTGATGAAATTTTAACATTTAATCTTTTGACTTTAAATGACGGTTGGATGTGAGTTATTACTTTTTCAACTAAAATAAGTGTGTTTAAAGTCATTTCTGTGCCTGAAATTGGTCAAAATTTGAAGCTTTTGAGTAAGCAAAACTCTGTAAAAATGGCAATTTTGGTGACTGTGAGGGTTTAAAAAGTGGTTATTCAACATGAGGCCCGATCCAAATGACATTTTGAATCATTTTTGGAAGAGTCCAAAAAATCCATTTTCTGATGAAAAACGATGACCCCGGACCAGTCGAACGTTGAAAAAATGGTCAATATTGATGAAATTTTAAAATTTAATCTTTTGACTTTAAATGATGGTTGGATGTGAATTATTACATTTTCAACTAAAATAAGTGTGTTTAAAGTCATTTCTGTGCCTGAAATTGGTCAAAATTGAAGATTTTGAGTAAGCAAAACTCTGTAAAAATGGCAATTTTGGTCACTGTGAGGGTTTAAAAAGTGGTTATTCAACATGAGGCCCGATCCAAATGACATTCTGAATCATTTTTGGTAGAGTGCAAAAAATCAATTTTCTGATCAAAAACGATGACCCCGGACCAGTCGAACGTTGAAAAAATGGTCAATATTGATGAAATTTTAACATTTAATCTTTTGACTTTAAATGACGGTTGGATGTGAGTTATTACTTTTTCAACTAAAATAAGTGTGTTTAAAGTCATTTCTGTGCCTGAAATTGGTCAAAATTGGAAGATTTTGAGTAAGCAAAACTCTGTAAAAATGGCAATTTTGGTCACTGTGAGGGTTTAAAAAGTGGTTATTCAACATGAGGCCTGATCCAAATGACTTTTGAATCATTTTTGGTAGAGTCCAAAAAATCAATTTTCTGATGAAAAACGATGACCCCGGACCAGTCGAACGTTGAAAAAATGGTCAATATTGATGAAATTTTAACATTTAATCTTTTGACTTTAAATGACGGTTGGATATGAATTATTACTTTTTCAACTAAAATAAGTGTGTTTAAAGTCATTTCTGTGCCTGAAATTGGTCAAATTTGAAGCTTTTGAGTAAGCAAAACTCTGTAAAAATGGCAATTTTGGTCACTGTGAGGGTTTAAAAAGTGGTTATTCAACATGAGGCCCGATCCAAATGACATTTTGAATCATTTTTGGAAGAGTCCAAAAAATCCATTTTCTGATGAAAAACGATGACCCCGGACCAGTCGAACGTTGAAAAAATGGTCAATATTGATGAAATTTTAACATTTAATCTTTTGACTTTAAATGACGGTTGGATGTGAGTTATTACTTTTTCAACTAAAATAAGTGTGTTTAAAGTCATTTCTGTGCCTGAAATTGGTCAAAATTTGAAGCTTTTGAGTAAGCAAAACTCTGTAAAAATGGCAATTTTGGTGACTGTGAGGGTTTAAAAAGTGGTTATTCAACATGAGGCCCGATCCAAATGACATTTTGAATCATTTTTGGAAGAGTCCAAAAAATCCATTTTCTGATGAAAAACGATGACCCCGGACCAGTCGAACGTTGAAAAAATGGTCAATATTGATGAAATTTTAAAATTTAATCTTTTGACTTTAAATGATGGTTGGATGTGAATTATTACATTTTCAACTAAAATAAGTGTGTTTAAAGTCATTTCTGTGCCTGAAATTGGTCAAAATTGAAGATTTTGAGTAAGCAAAACTCTGTAAAAATGGCAATTTTGGTCACTGTGAGGGTTTAAAAAGTGGTTATTCAACATGAGGCCCGATCCAAATGACATTTTGAATCATTTTTGGAAGAGTCCAAAAAATCCATTTTCTGATGAAAAACGATGACCCCGGACCAGTCGAACGTTGAAAAAATGGTCAATATTGATGAAATTTTAACATTTAATCGTTTGACTTTAAATGACGGTTGGATTTGAGTTATTACTTTTTCAACTAAAATAAGTGTGTTTAAAGTCATTTCTGTGCCTGAAATTGGTCAAAATTGAAGATTTTGAGTAAGCAAAACTCTGTAAAAATGGCAATTTTGGTCACTGTGAGGGTTTAAAAAGTGGTTATTCAACATGAGGCCCGATCCAAATGACATTTTGAATCATTTTTGGAAGAGTCAAAAAAATCCATTTTCTGATGAAAAACGATGACCCCCGACCAGTCGAACATTGAAAAAATGGTCAATATTGATGAAATTTTAACATTTAATCTTTTGACTTTAAATGACGGTTGGATGTGAGTCATTACTTTTTCAACTAAAATAAGTGTGTTTAAAGTCATTTCTGTGCCTGAAATTGGTCAAAATTGAAGCTTTTGAGTAAGCAAAACTCTGTAAAAATGGCAATTTTGGTCACTGTGAGGGTTTAAAAAGTGGTTATTCAACATGAGGCCCGATCCAAATGACATTTTGAATCATTTTTGGTAGAGTCCAAAAAATCCATTCTCTGATGAAAAACGATGACCCCGGACCAGTCGAACGTTGAAAACATGGTCAATATTGATGAAATTTTAACATTTAATCTTTTGACTTTAAATGACGGTTGGATGTGAGTTATTACTTTTTCAACTAAAATAAGTGTGTTTAAAGTCATTTCTGTGCCTGAAATTGGTCAAAATTGAAGATTTTGAGTAAGCAAAACTCTGTAAAAATGGCAATTTTGGTCACTGTGAGGGTTTAAAAAGTGGTTATTCAACATGAGGCCCGATCCAAATGACATTTTGAATAATTTTTGGTAGAGTGCAAAAAATCAATTTTCTGATGAAAAACGATCACCCCGGACCAGTCGAACGTCGAAAAAATGGTCAATATTGATGAAATTTTAACATTTAATCTTTTGACTTTAAATGACGGTTGGATGTGAGTTATTACTTTTTCAACTAAAATAAGTGTGTTTAAAGTCATTTCTGTGCCTGAAATTGGTCAAAATTAAAGATTTTGAGTAAGCAAAACTCTGTAAAAATGGCAATTTTGGTCATGTGAGGGTTTAAAAAGTGGTTATTCAACATGAGGCCCGATCCAAATGACATTTTGAATCATTTTTGGTAGAGTCCAAAAAATCAATTTTCTGATGAAAATTGATGACCCCGGACCAGTCGAACGTTGAAAAAATGGTCAATATTGATGAAATTTTAACATTTAATCTTTTGACTTTAAATGACGGTTGGATATGAATTATTACTTTTTCAACTAAAATAAGTGTGTTTAAAGTCATTTCTGTGCCTGAAATTGGTCAAATTTGAAGATTTTGAGTAAGCAAAACTCTGTAAAAATGGCAATTTTGGTCACTGTGAGGGTTTAAAAAGTGGTTATTCAACATGAGGCCCGATCCAAATGACATTTTGAATCATTTTTGGAAGAGTCTAAAAAATCAATTTTCTGATGAAAAACGATGACCCCGGACCAGTCGAACATTGAAAAAATGGTCAATATTGATGAAATTTTAACATTTAATCTTTTGACTTTAAATGACGGTTGGATGTGAGTTATTACTTTTTCAACTAAAATAAGTGTGTTTAAAGTCATTTCTGTGCCTGAAATTGGTCAAAATTGAAGATTTTGAGTAAGCAAAACTCTGTAAAAATGGCAATTTTGGTCACTGTGAGGGTTTAAAAAGTGGTTATTCAACATGAGGCCCGATCCAAATGACATTCTGAATCATTTTTGGTAGAGTGCAAAAAATCAATTTTCTGATGAAAAACGATGACCCCGGACCAGTCGAACGTTGAAAAAATGGTCAATATTGATGAAATTTTAACATTTAATCTTTTGACTTTAAATGACGGTTGGATGTGAGTTATTACTTTTTCAACTAAAATAAGTGTGTTTAAAGTCATTTCTGTGCCTGAAATTGGTCAAAATTTGAAGCTTTTGAGTAAGCAAAACTCTGTAAAAATGGCAATTTTGGTCACTGTGAGGGTTTAAAAAGTGGTTATTCAACATGAGGCCCGATCCAAATGACATTTTGAATCATTTTTGGAAGAGTCCAAAAAATCCATTTTCTGATGAAAAACGATGACCCCGGACCAGTCGAACGTTGAAAAAATGGTCAATATTGATGAAATTTTAACATTTAATCGTTTGACTTTAAATGACGGTTGGATTTGAGTTATTACTTTTTCAACTAAAATAAGTGTGTTTAAAGTCATTTCTGTGCCTGAAATTGGTCAAAATTGAAGATTTTGAGTAAGCAAAACTCTGTAAAAATGGCAATTTTGGTCACTGTGAGGGTTTAAAAAGTGGTTATTCAACATGAGGCCCGATCCAAATGACATTTTGAATCATTTTTGGAAGAGTCCAAAAAATCCATTTTCTGATGAAAAACGATGACCCCGGACCAGTCGAACGTTGAAAAAATGGTCAATATTGATGAAATTTTAACATTTAATCTTTTGACTTTAAATGACGGTTGGATTTGAGTTATTACTTTTTCAACTAAAATAAGTGTGTTTAAAGTCATTTCTGTGCCTGAAATTGGTCAAAATTGAAGATTTTGAGTAAGCAAAACTCTGTAAAAATGGCAATTTTGGTCACTGTGAGGGTTTAAAAAGTGGTTATTCAACATGAGGCCCGATCCAAATGACATTTTTAATCATTTTTGGAAGAGTCCAAAAAATCCATTTTCTGATGAAAAACGATGACCCCGGACCAGTCGAACGTTGAAAAAATGGTCAATATTGATGAAATTTTAACATTTAATCTTTTGACTTTAAATGACGGTTGGATTTGAGTTATTACTTTTTCAACTAAAATAAGTGTGTTTAAAGTCATTTCTGTGCCTGAAATTGGTCAAAATTGAAGATTTTGAGTAAGCAAAACTCTGTAAAAATGGCAATTTTGGTCACTGTGAGGGTTTAAAAAGTGGTTATTCAACATGAGGCCCGATCCAAATGACATTTTGAATCATTTTTGGTAGAGTGCAAAAAATCCATTTTCTGATGAAAAACGATGACCCCGGACCAGTCGAACGTTGAAAAAATGGTCAATATTGCTGAAATTTTAACATTTAATCTTTTGACTTTAAATGACGGTTGGATGTGAGTTATTACTTTTTCAACTAAAATAAGTGTGTTTAAAGTCATTTCTGTGCCTGAAATTGGTCAAAATTGGAAGATTTTGAGTAAGCAAAACTCTGTAAAAATGGTAATTTTGGTCACTGTGAGGGTTTAAAAAGTGGTTATTCAACATGAGGCCTGATCCAAATGACTTTTGAATCATTTTTGGTAGAGTCCAAAAAATCAATTTTCTGATGAAAAACGATGACCCCGGACCAGTCGAACGTTGAAAAAATGGTCAATATTGATGAAATTTTAACATTTAATCTTTTGACTTTAAATGACGGTTGGATATGAATTATTACTTTTTCAACTAAAATAAGTGTGTTTAAAGTCATTTCTGTGCCTGAAATTGGTCAAATTTGAAGCTTTTGAGTAAGCAAAACTCTGTAAAAATGGCAATTTTGGTCACTGTGAGGGTTTAAAAAGTGGTTATTCAACATGAGGCCCGATCCAAATGACATTTTGAATCATTTTTGGAAGAGTCCAAAAAATCCATTTTCTGATGAAAAACGATGACCCCGGACCAGTCGAACGTTGAAAAAATGGTCAATATTGATGAAATTTTAACATTTAATCTTTTGACTTTAAATGACGGTTGGATGTGAGTTATTACTTTTTCAACTAAAATAAGTGTGTTTAAAGTCATTTCTGTGCCTGAAATTGGTCAAAATTTGAAGCTTTTGAGTAAGCAAAACTCTGTAAAAATGGCAATTTTGGTGACTGTGAGGGTTTAAAAAGTGGTTATTCAACATGAGGCCCGATCCAAATGACATTTTGAATCATTTTTGGAAGAGTCCAAAAAATCCATTTTCTGATGAAAAACGATGACCCCGGACCAGTCGAACGTTGAAAAAATGGTCAATATTGATGAAATTTTAAAATTTAATCTTTTGACTTTAAATGATGGTTGGATGTGAATTATTACATTTTCAACTAAAATAAGTGTGTTTAAAGTCATTTCTGTGCCTGAAATTGGTCAAAATTGAAGATTTTGAGTAAGCAAAACTCTGTAAAAATGGCAATTTTGGTCACTGTGAGGGTTTAAAAAGTGGTTATTCAACATGAGGCCCGATCCAAATGACATTCTGAATCATTTTTGGTAGAGTGCAAAAAATCAATTTTCTGATCAAAAACGATGACCCCGGACCAGTCGAACGTTGAAAAAATGGTCAATATTGATGAAATTTTAACATTTAATCTTTTGACTTTAAATGACAGTTGGATGTGAGTTATTACTTTTTCAACTAAAATAAGTGTGTTTAAAGTCATTTCTGTGCCTGAAATTGGTCAAAATTTGAAGCTTTTGAGTAAGCAAAACTCTGTAAAAATGGCAATTTTGGTCACTGTGAGGGTTTAAAAAGTAGTTATTCAACATGAGGCCCGATCCAAATGACATTTTGAATCATTTTAGGAAGAGTCCAAAAAATCCATTTTCTGATGAAAAACGATGACCCCGGACCAGTCGAACGTTGAAAAAATGGTCAATATTGATGAAATTTTAACATTTAATCTTTTGACTTTAAATGACGGTTGGATGTGAGTTATTACTTTTTCAACTAAAATAAGTGTGTTTAAAGTCATTTCTGTGCCTGAAATTGGTCAAAATTTGAAGCTTTTGAGTAAGCAAAACTCTGTAAAAATGGCAATTTTGGTGACTGTGAGGGTTTAAAAAGTGGTTATTCAACATGAGGCCCGATCCAAATGACATTTTGAATCATTTTTGGAAGAGTCCAAAAAATCCATTTTCTGATGAAAAACGATGACCCCGGACCAGTCGAACGTTGAAAAAATGGTCAATATTGATGAAATTTTAACATTTAATCTTTTGACTTTAAATGACGGTTGGATTTGAGTTATTACTTTTTCAACTAAAATAAGTGTGTTTAAAGTCATTTCTGTGCCTGAAATTGGTCAAAATTGAAGCTTTTGAGTAAGCAAAACTCTGTAAAAATTGCAATTTTGGTCACTGTGAGGGTTTAAAAAGTGGTTATTCAACATGAGGCCCGATCCAAATGACATTTTGAATCATTTTTGGTAGAGTCCAAAAAATCCATTCTCTGATGAAAAACGATGACCCCGGACCAGTCGAACGTTGAAAACATGGTCAATATTGATGAAATTTTAACATTTAATCTTTTGACTTTAAATGACGGTTGGATGTGAGTTATTACTTTTTCAACTAAAATAAGTGTGTTTAAAGTCATTTCTGTGCCTGAAATTGGTCAAAATTGAAGATTTTGAGTAAGCAAAACTCTGTAAAAATGGCAATTTTGGTCACTGTGAGGGTTTAAAAAGTGGTTATTCAACATGAGGCCCGATCCAAATGACATTTTGAATCATATTTGGAAGAGTCCAAAAAATCCATTTTCTGATGAAAAACGATGACCCCGGACCAGTCGAACATTGAAAAAATGGTCAATATTGATGAAATTTTAACATTTAATCTTTTGACTTTAAATGACGGTTGGATGTGAGTTATTACTTTTTCAACTAAAATAAGTGTGTTTAAAGTCATTTCTGTGCCTGAAATTGGTCAAAATTGAAGATTTTGAGTAAGCAAAACTCTGTAAAAATGGCAATTTTGGTCATGTGAGGGTTTAAAAAGTGGTTATTCAACATGAGGCCCGATCCAAATGACATTTTGAATCATTTTTGGTAGAGTCCAAAAAATCAATTTTCTGATGAAAAACGATGACCCCGGACCAGTCGAACGTTGAAAAAATGGTCAATATTGATGAAATTTTAACATTTAATCTTTTGACTTTAAATGACGGTTGGATATGAATTATTACTTTTTCAACTAAAATAAGTGTGTTTAAAGTCATTTCTGTGCCTGAAATTGGTCAAATTTGAAGATTTTGAGTAAGCAAAACTCTGTAAAAATGGCAATTTTGGTCACTGTGAGGGTTTAAAAAGTGGTTATTCAACATGAGGCCCGATCCAAATGACATTTTTAATCATTTTTGGAAGAGTCTAAAAAATCCATTTTCTGATGAAAAACGATGACCCCGGACCAGTCGAACATTGAAAAAATGGTCAATATTGATGAAATTTTAACATTTAATCTTTTGACTTTAAATGACGGTTGGATGTGAGTTATTACTTTTTCAACTAAAATAAGTGTGTTTAAAGTCATTTCTGTGCCTGAAATTGGTCAAAATTGAAGATTTTGAGTAAGCAAAACTGTAAAAATGGCAATTTTGGTCACTGTGAGGGTTTAAAAAGTGGTTATTCAACATGAGGCCCGATCCAAATGACATTCTGAATCATTTTTGGTAGAGTGCAAAAAATCAATTTTCTGATGAAAAACGATGACCCCGGACCAGTCGAACGTTGAAAAAATGGTCAATATTGATGAAATTTTAACATTTAATCTTTTGACTTTAAATGACGGTTGGATGTGAGTTATTACTGTTTCAACTAAAATAAGTGTGTTTAAAGTCATTTCTGTGCCTGAAATTGGTCAAAATTTGAAGCTTTTGAGTAAGCAAAACTCTGTAAAAATGGCAATTTTGGTGACTGTGAGGGTTTAAAAAGTGGTTATTCAACATGAGGCCCGATCCAAATGACATTTTGAATCATTTTTGGAAGAGTCCAAAAAATCCATTTTCTGATGAAAAACGATGACCCCGGACCAGTCGAACGTTGAAAAAATGGTCAATATTGATGAAATTTTAACATTTAATCGTTTGACTTTAAATGACGGTTGGATTTGAGTTATTACTTTTTCAACTAAAATAAGTGTGTTTAAAGTCATTTCTGTGCCTGAAATTGGTCAAAATTGAAGATTTTGAGTAAGCAAAACTCTGTAAAAATGGCAATTTTGGTCACTGTGAGGGTTTAAAAAGTGGTTATTCAACATGAGGTCCGATCCAAATGACATTCTGAATCATTTTTGGTAGAGTGCAAAAAATCAATTTTCTGATGAAAAACGATGACCCCGGACCAGTCGAACGTTGAAAAAATGGTCAATATTGCTGAAATTTTAACATTTAATCTTTTGACTTTAAATGACGGTTGGATGTGAGTTATTACTTTTTCAACTAAAATAAGTGTGTTTAAAGTCATTTCTGTGCCTGAAATTGGTCAAAATTGGAAGATTTTGAGTAAGCAAAACTCTGTAAAAATGGCAATTTTGGTCACTGTGAGGGTTTAAAAAGTGGTTATTCAACATGAGGCCTGATCCAAATGACTTTTGAATCATTTTTGGTAGAGTCCAAAAAATCAATTTTCTGATGAAAAACGATGACCCCGGACCAGTCGAACGTTGAAAAAATGGTCAATATTGATGAAATTTTAACATTTAATCTTTTGACTTTAAATGACGGTTGGATATGAATTATTACTTTTTCAACTAAAATAAGTGTGTTTAAAGTCATTTCTGTGCCTGAAATTGGTCAAATTTGAAGCTTTTGAGTAAGCAAAACTCTGTAAAAATGGCAATTTTGGTCACTGTGAGGGTTTAAAAAGTGGTTATTCAACATGAGGCCCGATCCAAATGACATTTTGAATCATTTTTGGAAGAGTCCAAAAAATCCATTTTCTGATGAAAAACGATGACCCCGGACCAGTCGAACGTTGAAAAAATGGTCAATATTGATGAAATTTTAACATTTAATCTTTTGACTTTAAATGACGGTTGGATGTGAGTTATTACTTTTTCAACTAAAATAAGTGTGTTTAAAGTCATTTCTGTGCCTGAAATTGGTCAAAATTTGAAGCTTTTGAGTAAGCAAAACTCTGTAAAAATGGCAATTTTGGTGACTGTGAGGGTTTAAAAAGTGGTTATTCAACATGAGGCCCGATCCAAATGACATTTTGAATCATTTTTGGAAGAGTCCAAAAAATCAATTTTCTGATGAAAAACGATGACCCCGGACCAGTCGAACGTTGAAAAAATGGTCAATATTGATGAAATTTTAAAATTTAATCTTTTGACTTTAAATGATGGTTGGATGTGAATTATTACATTTTCAACTAAAATAAGTGTGTTTAAAGTCATTTCTGTGCCTGAAATTGGTCAAAATTGAAGATTTTGAGTAAGCAAAACTCTGTAAAAATGGCAATTTTGGTCACTGTGAGGGTTTAAAAAGTGGTTATTCAACATGAGGCCCGATCCAAATGACATTCTGAATCATTTTTGGTAGAGTGCAAAAAATCAATTTTCTGATCAAAAACGATGACCCCGGACCAGTCGAACGTTGAAAAAATGGTCAATATTGATGAAATTTTAACATTTAATCTTTTGACTTTAAATGACAGTTGGATGTGAGTTATTACTTTTTCAACTAAAATAAGTGTGTTTAAAGTCATTTCTGTGCCTGAAATTGGTCAAAATTTGAAGCTTTTGAGTAAGCAAAACTCTGTAAAAATGGCAATTTTGGTCACTGTGAGGGTTTAAAAAGTGGTTATTCAACATGAGGCCCGATCCAAATGACATTTTGAATCATTTTTGGAAGAGTCCAAAAAATCCATTTTCTGATGAAAAACGATGACCCCGGACCAGTCGAACGTTGAAAAAATGGTCAATATTGATGAAATTTTAACATTTAATCTTTTGACTTTAAATGACGGTTGGATGTGAGTTATTACTTTTTCAACTAAAATAAGTGTGTTTAAAGTCATTTCTGTGCCTGAAATTGGTCAAAATTTGAAGCTTTTGAGTAAGCAAAACTCTGTAAAAATGGCAATTTTGGTGACTGTGAGGGTTTAAAAAGTGGTTATTCAACATGAGGCCCGATCCAAATGACATTTTGAATCATTTTTGGAAGAGTCCAAAAAATCCATTTTCTGATGAAAAACGATGACCCCGGACCAGTCGAACGTTGAAAAAATGGTCAATATTGATGAAATTTTAACATTTAATCTTTTGACTTTAAATGACGGTTGGATTTGAGTTATTACTTTTTCAACTAAAATAAGTGTGTTTAAAGTCATTTCTGTGCCTGAAATTGGTCAAAATTGAAGCTTTTGAGTAAGCAAAACTCTGTAAAAATTGCAATTTTGGTCACTGTGAGGGTTTAAAAAGTGGTTATTCAACATGAGGCCCGATCCAAATGACATTCTGAATCATTTTTGGTAGAGTGCAAAAAATCAATTTTCTGATCAAAAACGATGACCCCGGACCAGTCGAACGTTGAAAAAATGGTCAATATTGATGAAATTTTAACATTTAATCTTTTGACTTTAAATGACAGTTGGATGTGAGTTATTACTTTTTCAACTAAAATAAGTGTGTTTAAAGTCATTTCTGTGCCTGAAATTGGTCAAAATTTGAAGCTTTTGAGTAAGCAAAACTCTGTAAAAATGGCAATTTTGGTCACTGTGAGGGTTTAAAAAGTGGTTATTCAACATGAGGCCCGATCCAAATGACATTTTGAATCATTTTTGGAAGAGTCCAAAAAATCCATTTTCTGATGAAAAACGATGACCCCGGACCAGTCGAACGTTGAAAAAATGGTCAATATTGATGAAATTTTAACATTTAATCTTTTGACTTTAAATGACGGTTGGATGTGAGTTATTACTTTTTCAACTAAAATAAGTGTGTTTAAAGTCATTTCTGTGCCTGAAATTGGTCAAAATTTGAAGCTTTTGAGTAAGCAAAACTCTGTAAAAATGGCAATTTTGGTGACTGTGAGGGTTTAAAAAGTGGTTATTCAACATGAGGCCCGATCCAAATGACATTTTGAATCATTTTTGGAAGAGTCCAAAAAATCCATTTTCTGATGAAAAACGATGACCCCGGACCAGTCGAACGTTGAAAAAATGGTCAATATTGATGAAATTTTAACATTTAATCTTTTGACTTTAAATGACGGTTGGATTTGAGTTATTACTTTTTCAACTAAAATAAGTGTGTTTAAAGTCATTTCTGTGCCTGAAATTGGTCAAAATTGAAGCTTTTGAGTAAGCAAAACTCTGTAAAAATTGCAATTTTGGTCACTGTGAGGGTTTAAAAAGTGGTTATTCAACATGAGGCCCGATCCAAATGACATTTTGAATCATTTTTGGTAGAGTCCAAAAAATCCATTCTCTGATGAAAAACGATGACCCCGGACCAGTCGAACGTTGAAAACATGGTCAATATTGATGAAATTTTAACATTTAATCTTTTGACTTTAAATGACGGTTGGATGTGAGTTATTACTTTTTCAACTAAAATAAGTGTGTTTAAAGTCATTTCTGTGCCTGAAATTGGTCAAAATTGGAAGATTTTGAGTAAGCAAAACTCTGTAAAAATGGCAATTTTGGTCACTGTGAGGGTTTAAAAAGTGGTTATTCAACATGAGGCCCGATCCAAAGGACATTTTGAATCATATTTGGAAGAGTCCAAAAAATCCATTTTCTGATGAAAAACGAGGACCCCGGACCAGTCGAACATTGAAAAAATGGTCAATATTGATGAAATTTTAACATTTAATCTTTTGACTTTAAATGACGGTTGGATGTGAGTTATTACTTTTTCAACTAAAATAAGTGTGTTTAAAGTCATTTCTGTGCCTGAAATTGGTCAAAATTGAAGATTTTGAGTAAGCAAAACTCTGTAAAAATGGCAATTTTGGTCATGTGAGGGTTTAAAAAGTGGTTATTCAACATGAGGCCCGATCCAAATGACATTTTGAATCATTTTTGGTAGAGTCCAAAAAATCAATTTTCTGATGAAAAACGATGACCCCGGACCAGTCGAACGTTGAAAAAATGGTCAATATTGATGAAATTTTAACATTTAATCTTTTGACTTTAAATGACGGTTGGATATGAATTATTACTTTTTCAACTAAAATAAGTGTGTTTAAAGTCATTTCTGTGCCTGAAATTGGTCAAATTTGAAGATTTTGAGTAAGCAAAACTCTGTAAAAATGGCAATTTTGGTCACTGTGAGGGTTTAAAAAGTGGTTATTCAACATGAGGCCCGATCCAAATGACATTTTGAATCATTTTTGGAAGAGTCTAAAAAATCCATTTTCTGATGAAAAACGATGACCCCGGACCAGTCGAACATTGAAAAAATGGTCAATATTGATGAAATTTTAACATTTAATCTTTTGACTTTAAATGACGGTTGGATGTGAGTTATTACTTTTTCAACTAAAATAAGTGTGTTTAAAGTCATTTCTGTGCCTGAAATTGGTCAAAATTGAAGATTTTGAGTAAGCAAAACTGTAAAAATGGCAATTTTGGTCACTGTGAGGGTTTAAAAAGTGGTTATTCAACATGAGGCCCGATCCAAATGACATTCTGAATCATTTTTGGTAGAGTGCAAAAAATCAATTTTCTGATGAAAAACGATGACCCCGGACCAGTCGAACGTTGAAAAAATGGTCAATATTGATGAAATTTTAACATTTAATCTTTTGACTTTAAATGACGGTTGGATGTGAGTTATTACTTTTTCAACTAAAATAAGTGTGTTTAAAGTCATTTCTGTGCCTGAAATTGGTCAAAATTTGAAGCTTTTGAGTAAGCAAAACTCTGTAAAAATGGCAATTTTGGTGACTGTGAGGGTTTAAAAAGTGGTTATTCAACATGAGGCCCGATCCAAATGACATTTTGAATCATTTTTGGAAGAGTCCAAAAAATCCATTTTCTGATGAAAAACGATGACCCCGGACCAGTCGAACGTTGAAAAAATGGTCAATATTGATGAAATTTTAACATTTAATCGTTTGACTTTAAATGACGGTTGGATTTGAGTTATTACTTTTTCAACTAAAATAAGTGTGTTTAAAGTCATTTCTGTGCCTGAAATTGGTCAAAATTGAAGATTTTGAGTAAGCAAAACTCTGTAAAAATGGCAATTTTGGTCACTGTGAGGGTTTAAAAAGTGGTTATTCAACATGAGGCCCGATCCAAATGACATTCTGAATCATTTTTGGTAGAGTGCAAAAAATCAATTTTCTGATGAAAAACGATGACCCCGGACCAGTCGAACGTTGAAAAAATGGTCAATATTGCTGAAATTTTAACATTTAATCTTTTGACTTTAAATGACGGTTGGATGTGAGTTATTACTTTTTCAACTAAAATAAGTGTGTTTAAAGTCATTTCTGTGCCTGAAATTGGTCAAAATTTGAAGCTTTTGAGTAAGCAAAACTCTGTAAAAATGGCAATTTTGGTCACTGTGAGGGTTTAAAAAGTGGTTATTCAACATGTGGCCCGATCCAAATGACATTTTGAATCATTTTTGGAAGAGTCCAAAAAATCCATTTTCTGATGAAAAACGATGACCCCGGACCAGTCGAACGTTGAAAACATGGTCAATATTGATGAAATTTTAACATTTAATCTTTTGACTTTAAATGACGGTTGGATGTGAGTTATTACTTTTTCAACTAAAATAAGTGTGTTTAAAGTCATTTCTGTGCCTGAAATTGGTCAAAATTGAAGATTTTGAGTAAGCAAAACTCTGTAAAAATGGCAATTTTGGTCACTGTGAGGGTTTAAAAAGTGGTTATTCAACATGAGGCCCGATCCAAATGACATTTTGAATCATTTTTGGAAGAGTCCAAAAAATCCATTTTCTGATGAAAAACGATGACCCCGGACCAGTCGAACATTGAAAAAATGGTCAATATTGATGAAATTTTAAAATTTAATCTTTTGACTTTAAATGACGGTTGGATGTGAGTTATTACTTTTTCAACTAAAATAAGTGTGTTTAAAGTCATTTCTGTGCCTGAAATTGGTCAAAATTGAAGATTTTGAGTAAGCAAAACTCTGTAAAAATGGCAATTTTGGTCATGTGAGGGTTTAAAAAGTGGTTATTCAACATGAGGCCCGATCCAAATGACATTTTGAATCATTTTTGGTAGAGTCCAAAAAATCAATTTTCTGATGAAAAACGATGACCCCGGACCAGTCGAACGTTGAAAAAATGGTCAATATTGATGAAATTTTAACATTTAATCTTTTGACTTTAAATGACGGTTGGATATGAATTATTACTTTTTCAACTAAAATAAGTGTGTTTAAAGTCATTTCTGTGCCTGAAATTGGTCAAATTTGAAGATTTTGAGTAAGCAAAACTCTGTAAAAATGGCAATTTTGGTCACTGTGAGGGTTTAAAAAGTGGTTATTCAACATGAGGCCCGATCCAAATGACATTTTGAATCATTTTTGGAAGAGTCTAAAAAATCAATTTTCTGATGAAAAACGATGACCCCGGACCAGTCGAACATTGAAAAAATGGTCAATATTGATGAAATTTTAACATTTAATCTTTTGACTTTAAATGACGGTTGGATGTGAGTTATTACTTTTTCAACTAAAATAAGTGTGTTTAAAGTCATTTCTGTGCCTGAAATTGGTCAAAATTGAAGATTTTGAGTAAGCAAAACTCTGTAAAAATGGCAATTTTGGTCACTGTGAGGGTTTAAAAGGTGGTTATTCAACATGAGGCCCGATCCAAATGACATTCTGAATCATTTTTGGTAGAGTGCAAAAAATCAATTTTCTGATGAAAAACGATGACCCCGGACCAGTCGAACGTTGAAAAAATGGTCAATATTGATGAAATTTTAACATTTAATCTTTTGACTTTAAATGACGGTTGGATGTGAGTTATTACTTTTTCAACTAAAATAAGTGTGTTTAAAGTCATTTCTGTGCCTGAAATTGGTCAAAATTTGAAGCTTTTGAGTAAGCAAAACTCTGTAAAAATGGCAATTTTGGTCACTGTGAGGGTTTAAAAAGTGGTTATTCAACATGAGGCCCGATCCAAATGACATTTTGAATCATTTTTGGAAGAGTCCAAAAAATCCATTTTCTGATGAAAAACGATGACCCCGGACCAGTCGAACGTTGAAAAAATGGTCAATATTGATGAAATTTTAACATTTAATCGTTTGACTTTAAATGACGGTTGGATTTGAGTTATTACTTTTTCAACTAAAATAAGTGTGTTTAAAGTCATTTCTGTGCCTGAAATTGGTCAAAATTGAAGATTTTGAGTAAGCAAAACTCTGTAAAAATGGCAATTTTGGTCACTGTGAGGGTTTAAAAAGTGGTTATTCAACATGAGGCCCGATCCAAATGACATTTTGAATCATTTTTGGAAGAGTCCAAAAAATCCATTTTCTGATGAAAAACGATGACCCCGGACCAGTCGAACGTTGAAAAAATGGTCAATATTGATGAAATTTTAACATTTAATCTTTTGACTTTAAATGACGGTTGGATTTGAGGTTATTACTTTTTCAACTAAAATAAGTGTGTTTAAAGTCATTTCTGTGCCTGAAATTGGTCAAAATTGAAGATTTTGAGTAAGCAAAACTCTGTAAAAATGGCAATTTTGGTCACTGTGAGGGTTTAAAAAGTGGTTATTCAACATGAGGCCCGATCCAAATGACATTTTTAATCATTTTTGGAAGAGTCCAAAAAATCCATTTTCTGATGAAAAACGATGACCCCGGACCAGTCGAACGTTGAAAAAATGGTCAATATTGATGAAATTTTAACATTTAATCTTTTGACTTTAAATGACGGTTGGATTTGAGTTATTACTTTTTCAACTAAAATAAGTGTGTTTAAAGTCATTTCTGTGCCTGAAATTGGTCAAAATTGAAGATTTTGAGTAAGCAAAACTCTGTAAAAATGGCAATTTTGGTCACTGTGAGGGTTTAAAAAGTGGTTATTCAACATGAGGCCCGATCCAAATGACATTTTGAATCATTTTTGGTAGAGTGCAAAAAATCCATTTTCTGATGAAAAACGATGACCCCGGACCAGTCGAACGTTGAAAAAATGGTCAATATTGCTGAAATTTTAACATTTAATCTTTTGACTTTAAATGACGGTTGGATGTGAGTTATTACTTTTTCAACTAAAATAAGTGTGTTTAAAGTCATTTCTGTGCCTGAAATTGGTCAAAATTGGAAGATTTTGAGTAAGCAAAACTCTGTAAAAATGGCAATTTTGGTCACTGTGAGGGTTTAAAAAGTGGTTATTCAACATGAGGCCTGATCCAAATGACTTTTGAATCATTTTTGGTAGAGTCCAAAAAATCAATTTTCTGATGAAAAACGATGACCCCGGACCAGTCGAACGTTGAAAAAATGGTCAATATTGATGAAATTTTAACATTTAATCTTTTGACTTTAAATGACGGTTGGATATGAATTATTACTTTTTCAACTAAAATAAGTGTGTTTAAAGTCATTTCTGTGCCTGAAATTGGTCAAATTTGAAGCTTTTGAGTAAGCAAAACTCTGTAAAAATGGCAATTTTGGTCACTGTGAGGGTTTAAAAAGTGGTTATTCAACATGAGGCCCGATCCAAATGACATTTTGAATCATTTTTGGAAGAGTCCAAAAAATCCATTTTCTGATGAAAAACGATGACCCCGGACCAGTCGAACGTTGAAAAAATGGTCAATATTGATGAAATTTTAACATTTAATCTTTTGACTTTAAATGACGGTTGGATGTGAGTTATTACTTTTTCAACTAAAATAAGTGTGTTTAAAGTCATTTCTGTGCCTGAAATTGGTCAAAATTTGAAGCTTTTGAGTAAGCAAAACTCTGTAAAAATGGCAATTTTGGTGACTGTGAGGGTTTAAAAAGTGGTTATTCAACATGAGGCCCGATCCAAATGACATTTTGAATCATTTTTGGAAGAGTCCAAAAAATCCATTTTCTGATGAAAAACGATGACCCCGGACCAGTCGAACGTTGAAAAAATGGTCAATATTGATGAAATTTTAAAATTTAATCTTTTGACTTTAAATGATGGTTGGATGTGAATTATTACATTTTCAACTAAAATAAGTGTGTTTAAAGTCATTTCTGTGCCTGAAATTGGTCAAAATTGAAGATTTTGAGTAAGCAAAACTCTGTAAAAATGGCAATTTTGGTCACTGTGAGGGTTTAAAAAGTGGTTATTCAACATGAGGCCCGATCCAAATGACATTCTGAATCATTTTTGGTAGAGTGCAAAAAATCAATTTTCTGATCAAAAACGATGACCCCGGACCAGTCGAACGTTGAAAAAATGGTCAATATTGATGAAATTTTAACATTTAATCTTTTGACTTTAAATGACAGTTGGATGTGAGTTATTACTTTTTCAACTAAAATAAGTGTGTTTAAAGTCATTTCTGTGCCTGAAATTGGTCAAAATTTGAAGCTTTTGAGTAAGCAAAACTCTGTAAAAATGGCAATTTTGGTCACTGTGAGGGTTTAAAAAGTGGTTATTCAACATGAGGCCCGATCCAAATGACTTTTTGAATCATTTTTGGAAGAGTCCAAAAAATCCATTTTCTGATGAAAAACGATGACCCCGGACCAGTCGAACGTTGAAAAAATGGTCAATATTGATGAAATTTTAACATTTAATCTTTTGACTTTAAATGACGGTTGGATGTGAGTTATTACTTTTTCAACTAAAATAAGTGTGTTTAAAGTCATTTCTGTGCCTGAAATTGGTCAAAATTTGAAGCTTTTGAGTAAGCAAAACTCTGTAAAAATGGCAATTTTGGTGACTGTGAGGGTTTAAAAAGTGGTTATTCAACATGAGGCCCGATCCAAATGACATTTTGAATCATTTTTGGAAGAGTCCAAAAAATCCATTTTCTGATGAAAAACGATGACCCCGGACCAGTCGAACGTTGAAAAAATGGTCAATATTGATGAAATTTTAACATTTAATCTTTTGACTTTAAATGACAGTTGGATGTGAGTTATTACTTTTTCAACTAAAATAAGTGTGTTTAAAGTCATTTCTGTGCCTGAAATTGGTCAAAATTTGAAGCTTTTGAGTAAGCAAAACTCTGTAAAAATGGCAATTTTGGTCACTGTGAGGGTTTAAAAAGTGGTTATTCAACATGAGGCCCGATCCAAATGACATTTTGAATCATTTTTGGAAGAGTCCAAAAAATCCATTTTCTGATGAAAAACGATGACCCCGGACCAGTCGAACGTTGAAAAAATGGTCAATATTGATGAAATTTTAACATTTAATCTTTTGACTTTAAATGACGGTTGGATGTGAGTTATTACTTTTTCAACTAAAATAAGTGTGTTTAAAGTCATTTCTGTGCCTGAAATTGGTCAAAATTTGAAGCTTTTGAGTAAGCAAAACTCTGTAAAAATGGCAATTTTGGTGACTGTGAGGGTTTAAAAAGTGGTTATTCAACATGAGGCCCGATCCAAATTACATTTTGAATCATTTTTGGAAGAGTCCAAAAAATCAATTTTCTGATGAAAAACGATGACCCCGGACCAGTCGAACGTTGAAAAAATGGTCAATATTGATGAAATTTTAACATTTAATCTTTTGACTTTAAATGACGGTTGGATTTGAGTTATTACTTTTTCAACTAAAATAAGTGTGTTTAAAGTCATTTCTGTGCCTGAAATTGGTCAAAATTGAAGCTTTTGAGTAAGCAAAACTCTGTAAAAATTGCAATTTTGGTCACTGTGAGGGTTTAAAAAGTGGTTATTCAACATGAGGCCCGATCCAAATGACATTTTGAATCATTTTTGGTAGAGTCCAAAAAATCCATTCTCTGATGAAAAACGATGACCCCGGACCAGTCGAACGTTGAAAACATGGTCAATATTGATGAAATTTTAACATTTAATCTTTTGACTTTAAATGACGGTTGGATGTGAGTTATTACTTTTTCAACTAAAATAAGTGTGTTTAAAGTCATTTCTGTGCCTGAAATTGGTCAAAATTGGAAGATTTTGAGTAAGCAAAACTCTGTAAAAATGGCAATTTTGGTCACTGTGAGGGTTTAAAAAGTGGTTATTCAACATGAGGCCCGATCCAAATGACATTTTGAATCATATTTGGAAGAGTCCAAAAAATCCATTTTCTGATGAAAAACGATGACCCCGGACCAGTCGAACATTGAAAAAATGGTCAATATTGATGAAATTTTAACATTTAATCTTTTGACTTTAAATGACGGTTGGATGTGAGTTATTACTTTTTCAACTAAAATAAGTGTGTTTAAAGTCATTTCTGTGCCTGAAATTGGTCAAAATTGAAGATTTTGAGTAAGCAAAACTGTAAAAATGGCAATTTTGGTCACTGTGAGGGTTTAAAAAGTGGTTATTCAAAATGAGGCCCGATCCAAATGACATTCTGAATCATTTTTGGTAGAGTGCAAAAAATCAATTTTCTGATGAAAAACGATGACCCCGGACCAGTCGAACGTTGAAAAAATGGTCAATATTGATGAAATTTTAACATTTAATCGTTTGACTTTAAATGACGGTTGGATTTGAGTTATTACTTTTTCAACTAAAATAAGTGTGTTTAAAGTCATTTCTGTGCCTGAAATTGGTCAAAATTGAAGATTTTGAGTAAGCAAAACTCTGTAAAAATGGCAATTTTGGTCACTGTGAGGGTTTAAAAAGTGGTTATTCAACATGAGGCCCGATCCAAATGACATTCTGAATCATTTTTGGTAGAGTGCAAAAAATCAATTTTCTGATGAAAAACGATGACCCCGGACCAGTCGAACGTTGAAAAAATGGTCAATATTGCTGAAATTTTAACATTTAATCTTTTGACTTTAAATGACGGTTGGATGTGAGTTATTACTTTTTCAACTAAAATAAGTGTGTTTAAAGTCATTTCTGTGCCTGAAATTGGTCAAAATTTGAAGCTTTTGAGTAAGCAAAACTCTGTAAAAATGGCAATTTTGGTCACTGTGAGGGTTTAAAAAGTGGTTATTCAACATGTGGCCCGATCCAAATGACATTTTGAATCATTTTTGGAAGAGTCCAAAAAATCCATTTTCTGATGAAAAACTATGACCCCGGACCAGTCGAACGTTGAAAAAATGGTCAATATTGCTGAAATTTTAACATTTATTCTTTTGACTTTAAATGACGGTTGGATGTGAGTTATTACTTTTTCAACTAAAATAAGTGTGTTTAAAGTCATTTCTGTGCCTGAAATTGGTCAAAATTTGAAGCTTTTGAGTAAGCAAAACTCTGTAAAAATGGCAATTTTGGTGACTGTGAGGGTTTAAAAAGTGGTTATTCAACATGAGGCCCGATCCAAATGACATTTTGAATCATTTTTGGAAGAGTCCAAAAAATCCATTTTCTGATGAAAAACGATGACCCCGGACCAGTCGAACGTTGAAAAAATGGTCAATATTGATGAAATTTTAACATTTAATCTTTTGACTTTAAATGACGGTTGGATTTGAGTTATTACTTTTTCAACTAAAATAAGTGTGTTTAAAGTCATTTCTGTGCCTGAAATTGGTCAAAATTGAAGCTTTTGAGTAAGCAAAACTCTGTAAAAATTGCAATTTTGGTCACTGTGAGGGTTTAAAAAGTGGTTATTCAACATGAGGCCCGATCCAAATGACATTTTGAATCATTTTTGGTAGAGTCCAAAAAATCCATTCTCTGATGAAAAACGATGACCCCGGACCAGTCGAACGTTGAAAACATGGTCAATATTGATGAAATTTTAACATTTAATCTTTTGACTTTAAATGACGGTTGGATGTGAGTTATTACTTTTTCAACTAAAATAAGTGTGTTTAAAGTCATTTCTGTGCCTGAAATTGGTCAAAATTGAAGATTTTGAGTAAGCAAAACTCTGTAAAAATGGCAATTTTGGTCACTGTGAGGGTTTAAAAAGTGGTTATTCAACATGAGGCCCGATCCAAATGACATTTTGAATCATATTTGGAAGAGTCCAAAAAATCCATTTTCTGATGAAAAACGATGACCCAGGACCAGTCGAACATTGAAAAAATGGTCAATATTGATGAAATTTTAACATTTAATCTTTTGACTTTAAATGACGGTTGGATGTGAGTTATTACTTTTTCAACTAAAATAAGTGTGTTTAAAGTCATTTCTGTGCCTGAAATTGGTCAAAATTTGAAGCTTTTGAGTAAGCAAAACTCTGTAAAAATGGCAATTTTGGTCACTGTGAGGGTTTAAAAAGTGGTTATTCAACATGTGGCCCGATCCAAATGACATTTTGAATCATTTTTGGAAGAGTCCAAAAAATCCATTTTCTGATGAAAAACGATGACCCCGGACCAGTCGAACGTTGAAAAAATGGTCAATATTGATGAAATTTTAACATTTATTCTTTTGACTTTAAATGACGGTTGGATGTGAGTTATTACTTTTTCAACTAAAATAAGTGTGTTTAAAGTCATTTCTGTGCCTGAAATTGGTCAAAATTTGAAGCTTTTGAGTAAGCAAAACTCTGTAAAAATGGCAATTTTGGTGACTGTGAGGGTTTAAAAAGTGGTTATTCAACATGAGGCCCGATCCAAATGACATTTTGAATCATTTTTGGAAGAGTCCAAAAAATCCATTTTCTGATGAAAAACGATGACCCCGGACCAGTCGAACGTTGAAAAAATGGTCAATATTGATGAAATTTTAACATTTAATCTTTTGACTTTAAATGACGGTTGGATTTGAGTTATTACTTTTTCAACTAAAATAAGTGTGTTTAAAGTCATTTCTGTGCCTGAAATTGGTCAAAATTGAAGCTTTTGAGTAAGCAAAACTCTGTAAAAATTGCAATTTTGGTCACTGTGAGGGTTTAAAAAGTGGTTATTCAACATGAGGCCCGATCCAAATGACATTTTGAATCATTTTTGGTAGAGTCCAAAAAATCCATTCTCTGATGAAAAACGATGACCCCGGACCAGTCGAACGTTGAAAACATGGTCAATATTGATGAAATTTTAACATTTAATCTTTTGACTTTAAATGACGGTTGGATGTGAGTTATTACTTTTTCAACTAAAATAAGTGTGTTTAAAGTCATTTCTGTGCCTGAAATTGGTCAAAATTGAAGATTTTGAGTAAGCAAAACTCTGTAAAAATGGCAATTTTGGTCATGTGAGGGTTTAAAAAGTGGTTATTCAACATGAGGCCCGATCCAAATGACATTTTGAATCATTTTTGGTAGAGTCCAAAAAATCAATTTTCTGATGAAAAACGATGACCCCGGACCAGAGTCGAACGTTGAAAAAATGGTCAATATTGATGACATTTTAACATTTAATCTTTTGACTTTAAATGACGGTTGGATGTGAGTTATTACTTTTTCAACTAAAATAAGTGTGTTTAAAGTCATTTCTGTGCCTGAAATTGGTCAAAATTGAAGATTTTGAGTAAGCAAAACTCTGTAAAAATGGCAATTTTGGTCACTGTGAGGGTTTAAAAAGTGGTTATTCAACATGAGGCCCGATCCAAATGACATTTTGAATCATTTTTGGTAGAGTCCAAAAAATCAATTTTCTGATGAAAAACGATGACCCCGGACCAGTCGAACGTTGAAAAAATGGTCAATATTGATGAAATTTTAACATTTAATCTTTTGACTTTAAATGACGGTTGGATGTGAGTTATTACTTTTTCAACTAAAATAAGTGTGTTTAAAGTCATTTCTGTGCCTGAAATTGGTCAAAATTGAAGATTTTGAGTAAGCAAAACTCTGTAAAAATGGCAATTTTGGTCACTGTGAGGGTTTAAAAAGTGGTTATTCAACATGAGGCCCGATCCAAATGACATTTTGAATCATTTTTGGAAGAGTCCAAAAAATCCATTTTCTGATGAAAAACGATGACCCTGGACCAGTCGAACGTAGAAAAAATGGTCAATTGATGAAATTTTAACATTTAATCTTTTGACTTTAAATGACAGTTGGATGTGAGTTATTACTTTTTCAACTAAAATAAGTGTGTTTAAAGTCATTTCTGTGCCTGAAATTGGTCAAAATTGGAAGATTTTGAGTAAGCAAAACTCTGTAAAAATGGCAATTTTGGTCACTGTGAGGGTTTAAAAAGTGGTTATTCAACATGAGGCCTGATCCAAATGACATTTTGAATCATTTTTGGTAGAGTCCAAAAAATCCATTTTCTGATGAAAAACGATGACCCCGGACCAGTCGAACGTTGAAAAAATGGTCAATATTGATGAAATTTTAACATTTAATCTTTTCACTTTAAATGACGGTTGGATGTGAGTTATTACTTTTTCAACTAAAATAAGTGTGTTTAAAGTCATTTCTGTGCCTGAAATTGGTCAAATTGGAAGATTTTGAGTAAGCAAAACTCTGTAAAAATGGCAATTTTGGTCACTGTGAGGGTTTAAAAAGTGGTTATTCAACATGAGGCCCGATCCAAATGACATTTTGAATCATTTTTGGTAGAGTCCAAAAAATCAATTTTCTGATGAAAAACGATGACCCCGGACCAGTCGAACGTTGAAAAAATGGTCAATATTGATGAAATTTTAACATTTAATCTTTTGACTTTAAATGACGGTTGGATGTGAGTTATTACTTTTTCAACTAAAATAAGTGTGTTTAAAGTCATTTCTGTGCCTGAAATTGGTCAAAATTGAAGATTTTGAGTAAGCAAAACTCTGTAAAAATGGCAATTTTGGTCACTGTGAGGGTTTAAAAAGTGGTTATTCAACATGAGGCCCGATCCAAATGACATTTTGAATCATTTTTGGTAGAGTGCAAAAAATCAATTTTCTGATGAAAAACGATGACCCCGGACCAGTCGAACGTTGAAAAGATGGTCAATATTGATGAAATTTTAACATTTAATCTTTTGACTTTAAATGACGGTTGGATGTGAGTTATTACTTTTTCAACTAAAATAAGTGTGTTTAAAGTCATTTCTGTCCCTGAAATTGGTCAAAATTGGAAGATTTTGAGTAAGCAAAACTCTGTAAAAATGGCAATTTTGGTCACTGTGAGGGTTTAAAAAGTGGTTATTCAACATGAGGCCTGATCCCAATGACATTTTGAATCATTTCTGGTAGAGTCCAAAAAATCAATTTTCTGATGAAAAACGATGACCCCGGACCAGTCGAACGTTGAAAAAATGGTCAATATTGATGAAATTTTAACATTTAATCTTTTGACTTTAAATGACGGTTGGATGTGAATTATTACTTTTTCAACTAAAATAAGTGTGTTTAAAGTCATTTCTGTGCCTGAAATTGGTCAAAATTGAAGATTTTGAGTAAGCAAAACTCAGTAAAAATGGCAATTTTGGTCACTGTGAGGGTTTAAAAAGTGGTTATTCAACATGAGGCCCGATCCAAATGGCATTTTGAATCATTTTTGGTAGAGTCCAAAAAATCAATTTTCTGATGAAAAACGATGACCCCGGACCAGTCGAACGTTGAAAAAATGGTCAATATTGATGAAATTTTAACATTTAATCTTTTGACTTTAAATGACGGTTGGATGTGAGTTATTACTTTTTCAACTAAAATAAGTGTGTTTAAAGTCATTTCTGTGCCTGAAATTGGTCAAAATTGAAGATTTTGAGTAAGCAAAACTCTGTAAAAATGGCAATTTTGGTCACTGTGAGGGTTTAAAAAGTGGTTATTCAACATGAGGCCCGATCCAAATGACATTTTGAATCATTTTTGGTAGAGTCCAAAAAATCAATTTTCTGATGAAAAACGATGACCCCGGACCAGTCGAACGTTGAAAAAATGGTCAATATTGATGAAATTTTAACATTTAATCTTTTGACTTTAAATGACGGTTGGATGTGAGTTATTACTTTTTCAACTAAAATAAGTGTGTTTAAAGTCATTTCTGTGCCTGAAATTGGTCAAAATTGAAGATTTTGAGTAAGCAAAACTCTGTAAAAATGGCAATTTTGGTCACTGTGAGGGTTTAAAAAGTGGTTATTCAACATGAGGCCCGATCCAAATGACATTTTGAATCATTTTTGGAAGAGTCCAAAAAATCCATTTTCTGATGAAAAACGATGACCCTGGACCAGTCGAACGTAGAAAAAATGGTCAATTGATGAAATTTTAACATTTAATCTTTTGACTTTAAATGACAGTTGGATGTGAGTTATTACTTTTTCAACTAAAATAAGTGTGTTTAAAGTCATTTCTGTGCCTGAAATTGGTCAAAATTGGAAGATTTTGAGTAAGCAAAACTCTGTAAAAATGGCAATTTTGGTCACTGTGAGGGTTTAAAAAGTGGTTATTCAACATGAGGCCTGATCCAAATGACATTTTGAATCATTTTTGGTAGAGTCCAAAAAAACAATTTTCTGATGAAAAACGATGACCCCGGACCAGTCGAACGTTGAAAAAATGGTCAATATTGATGAAATTTTAACATTTAATCTTTTCACTTTAAATGACGGTTGGATGTGAGTTATTACTTTTTCAACTAAAATAAGTGTGTTTAAAGTCATTTCTGTGCCTGAAATTGGTCAAATTGGAAGATTTTGAGTATGCAAAACTCTGTAAAAATGGCAATTTTGGTCACTGTGAGGGTTTAAAAAGTGGTTATTCAACATGAGGCCCGATCCAAATGACATTTTGAATCATTTTTGGTAGAGTCCAAAAAATCTATTTTCTGATGAAAAACGATGACCCCGGACCAGTCGAACGTTGAAAAAATGGTCAATATTGATGAAATTTTAACATTTAATCTTTTGACTTTAAATGACGGTTGGATGTGAGTTATTACTTTTTCAACTAAAATAAGTGTGTTTAAAGTCATTTCTGTGCCTGAAATTGGTCAAAATTGAAGATTTTGAGTAAGCAAAACTCTGTAAAAATGGCAATTTTGGTCACTGTGAGGGTTTAAAAAGTGGTTATTCAACATGAGGCCTGATCCCAATGACATTTTGAATCATTTCTGGTAGAGTCCAAAAAATCAATTTTCTGATGAAAAACGATGACCCCGGACCAGTCGAACGTTGAAAAAATGGTCAATATTGATGAAATTTTAACATTTAATCTTTTGACTTTAAATGACGGTTGGATGTGAATTATTACTTTTTCAACTAAAATAAGTGTGTTTAAAGTCATTTCTGTGCCTGAAATTGGTCAAAATTGAAGATTTTGAGTAAGCAAAACTCAGTAAAAATGGCAATTTTGGTCACTGTGAGGGTTTAAAAAGTGGTTATTCAACATGAGGCCCGATCCAAATGGCATTTTGAATCATTTTTGGTAGAGTCCAAAAAATCAATTTTCTGATGAAAAACGATGACCCCGGACCAGTCGAACGTTGAAAAAATGGTCAATATTGATGAAATTTTAACATTTAATCTTTTGACTTTAAATGACGGTTGGATGTGAGTTATTACTTTTTCAACTAAAATAAGTGTGTTTAAAGTCATTTCTGTGCCTGAAATTGGTCAAAATTGAAGATTTTGAGTAAGCAAAACTCTGTAAAAATGGCAATTTTGGTCACTGTGAGGGTTTAAAAAGTGGTTATTCAACATGAGGCCCGATCCAAATGACATTTTGAATCATTTTTGGTAGAGTCCAAAAAATCAATTTTCTGATGAAAAACGATGACCCCGGACCAGTCGAACGTTGAAAAAATGGTCAATATTGATGAAATTTTAACATTTAATCTTTTGACTTTAAATGACGGTTGGATGTGAGTTATTACTTTTTCAACTAAAATAAGTGTGTTTAAAGTCATTTCTGTGCCTGAAATTGGTCAAAATTGAAGATTTTGAGTAAGCAAAACTCTGTAAAAATGGCAATTTTGGTCACTGTGAGGGTTTAAAAAGTGGTTATTCAACATGAGGCCCGATCCAAATGACATTTTGAATCATTTTTGGAAGAGTCCAAAAAATCCATTTTCTGATGAAAAACGATGACCCTGGACCAGTCGAACGTAGAAAAAATGGTCAATTGATGAAATTTTAACATTTAATCTTTTGACTTTAAATGACAGTTGGATGTGAGTTATTACTTTTTCAACTAAAATAAGTGTGTTTAAAGTCATTTCTGTGCCTGAAATTGGTCAAAATTGGAAGATTTTGAGTAAGCAAAACTCTGTAAAAATGGCAATTTTGGTCACTGTGAGGGTTTAAAAAGTGGTTATTCAACATGAGGCCTGATCCAAATGACATTTTGAATCATTTTTGGTAGAGTCCAAAAAAACAATTTTCTGATGAAAAACGATGACCCCGGACCAGTCGAACGTTGAAAAAATGGTCAATATTGATGAAATTTTAACATTTAATCTTTTCACTTTAAATGACGGTTGGATGTGAGTTATTACTTTTTCAACTAAAATAAGTGTGTTTAAAGTCATTTCTGTGCCTGAAATTGGTCAAATTGGAAGATTTTGAGTATGCAAAACTCTGTAAAAATGGCAATTTTGGTCACTGTGAGGGTTTAAAAAGTGGTTATTCAACATGAGGCCCGATCCAAATGACATTTTGAATCATTTTTGGTAGAGTCCAAAAAATCAATTTTCTGATGAAAAACGATGACCCCGGACCAGTCGAACGTTGAAAAAATGGTCAATATTGATGAAATTTTAACATTTAATCTTTTGACTTTAAATGACGGTTGGATGTGAGTTATTACTTTTTCAACTAAAATAAGTGTGTTTAAAGTCATTTCTGTGCCTGAAATTGGTCAAAATTGAAGATTTTGAGTAAGCAAAACTCTGTAAAAATGGCAATTTTGGTCACTGTGAGGGTTTAAAAAGTGGTTATTCAACATGAGGCCCGATCCAAATGACATTTTGAATCATTTTTGGTAGAGTGCAAAAAATCAATTTTCTGATGAAAAACGATGACCCCGGACCAGTCGAACGTTGAAAAGATGGTCAATATTGATGAAATTTTAACATTTAATCTTTTGACTTTAAATGACGGTTGGATGTGAGTTATTACTTTTTCAACTAAAATAAGTGTGTTTAAAGTCATTTCTGTGCCTGAAATTGGTCAAAATTGGAAGATTTTGAGTAAGCAAAACTCTGTAAAAATGGCAATTTTGGTCACTGTGAGGGTTTAAAAAGTGGTTATTCAACATGAGGCCTGATCCAAATGACATTTTGAATCATTTCTGGTAGAGTCCAAAAAATCAATTTTCTGATGAAAAACGATGACCCCGGACCAGTCGAACGTTGAAAAAATGGTCAATATTGATGAAATTTTAACATTTAATCTTTTGACTTTAAATGACGGTTGGATGTGAATTATTACTTTTTCAACTAAAATAAGTGTGTTTAAAGTCATTTCTGTGCCTGAAATTGGTCAAAATTGAAGATTTTGAGTAAGCAAAACTCAGTAAAAATGGCAATTTTGGTCACTGTGAGGGTTTAAAAAGTGGTTATTCAACATGAGGCCCGATCCAAATGGCATTTTGAATCATTTTTGGTAGAGTCCAAAAAATCCATTTTCTGATGAAAAACGATGACCCCGGACCAGTCGAACGTTGAAAAAATGGTCAATATTGATGACATTTAAACATTTAATCTTTTGACTTTAAATGACGGTTGGATGTGAGTTATTACTTTTTCAACTAAAATAAGTGTGTTTAAAGTCATTTCTGTGCCTGAAATTGGTCAAAATTGAAGATTTTGAGTAAGCAAAACTCTGTAAAAATGGCAATTTTGGTCACTGTGAGGGTTTAAAAAGTGGTTATTCAACATGAGGCCCGATCCAAATGACATTTTGAATCATTTTTGGTAGAGTGTAAAAAATCAATTTTCTGATGAAAAACGATGACCCCGGACCAGTCGAACGTTGAAAAGATGGTCAATATTGATGAAATTTTAACATTTAATCTTTTGACTTTAAATGACGGTTGGATGTGAGTTATTACTTTTTCAACTAAAATAAGTGTGTTTAATGTCATTTCTGTGCCTGAAATTGGTCAAAATTGGAAGATTTTGAGTAAGCAAAACTCTGTAAAAATGGCAATTTTGGTCACTGTGAGGGTTTAAAAAGTGGTTATTCAACATGAGGCCTGATCCAAATGACATTTTGAATCATTTCTGGTAGAGTCCAAAAAATCAATTTTCTGATGAAAAACGATGACCCCGGACCAGTCGAACGTTGAAAAAATGGTCAATATTGATGAAATTTTAACATTTAATCTTTTGACTTTAAATGACGGTTGGATGTGAGTTATTACTTTTTCAACTAAAATAAGTGTGTTTAAAGTCATTTCTGTGCCTGAAATTGGTCAAAATTGAAGTTTTGAGTAAGCAAAACTCTGTAAAAATGGCAATTTTGGTCACTGTGAGGGTTTAAAAAGTGGTTATTCAACATGAGGCCCGATCCAAATGACATTTTGAATCATTTTTGGAAGAGTCCAAAAAATCCATATTCTGATGAAAAACGATGACCCCGGACAAGTCGAACGTTGAAAAATTGGTCAATATTGATGAAATTTTAACATTTAATCTTTTGACTTTAAATGACGGTTGGATGTGAGTTATTACTTTTTCAACTAAAATAAGTGTGTTTAAAGTCATTTCTGTGCCTGAAATTGGTCAAAATTGAAGATTTTGAGTAAGCAAAACTCTGTAAAAATGGCAATTTTGGTCACTGTGAGGGTTTAAAAAGTGGTTATTCAACATGAGGCCCGATCCAAATGACATTTTGAATCATTTTTGGTAGAGTGCAAAAAATCAATTTTCTGATGAAAAACGATGACCCCGGACCAGTCGAACGTTGAAAAAATGGTCAATATTGATGAAATTTTAACATTTAATCTTTTGACTTTAAATGACGGTTGGATGTGAGTTATTACTTTTTCAACTAAAATAAGTGTGTTTAAAGTCATTTCTGTGCCTGAAATTGGTCAAATTGGAAGATTTTGAGTAAGCAAAACTCTGTAAAAATGGCAATTTTGGTCACTGTGAGGGTTTAAAAAGTGGTTATTCAACATGAGGCCCGATCCAAATGACATTTTGAATCATTTTTGGTAGAGTCCAAAAAATCAATTTTCTGATGAAAAACGATGACCCCGGACCAGTCGAACGTTGAAAAAATGGTCAATATTGATGAAATTTTAACATTTAATCTTTTGACTTTAAATGACGGTTGGATGTGAGTTATTACTTTTTCAACTAAAATAAGTGTGTTTAAAGTCATTTCTGTGCCTGAAATTGGTCAAAATTGGAAGATTTTGAGTAAGCAAAACTCTGTAAAAATGGCAATTTTGGTCACTGTGAGGGTTTAAAAAGTGGTTATTCAACATGAGGCCTGATCCAAATGACATTTTGAATCATTTTTGGTAGAGTCCAAAAAATCAATTTTCTGATGAAAAACGATGACCCCGGACCAGTCGAACGTTGAAAAAATGGTCAATATTGATGAAATTTTAACATTTAATCTTTTGACTTTAAATGACGGTTGGATGTGAATTATTACTTTTTCAACTAAAATAAGTGTGTTTAAAGTCATTTCTGTGCCTGAAATTGGTCAAATTTGAAGCTTTTGAGTAAGCAAACCTCTGTAAAAATGGCAATTTTGGTCACTGTGAGGGTTTAAAAAGTGGTTATTCAACATGAGGCCCGATCCAAATGACAATTTGAATCATTTTTGGTAGAGTCCAAAAAATCCATTTTCTGATGAAAAACGATGACCCCGGACCAGTCGAACGTTGAAAAAATGGTCAATATTGATGAAATTTTAACATTTAATCTTTTGACTTTAAATGACGGTTGGATGTGAGTTATTACTTTTTCAACTAAAATAAGTGTGTTTAAAGTCATTTCTGTGCCTGAAATTGGTCAAAATTGAAGATTTTGAGTAAGCAAAACTCTGTAAAAATGGCAATTTTGGTCACTGTGAGGGTTTAAAAAGTGGTTATTCAACATGAGGCCCGATCCAAATGACATTTTGAATCATTTCTGGAAGAGTCCAAAAAATCCATTTTCTGATGAAAAACGATGACCCCGGACCAGTCGAACGTTGAAAAAATGGTCAATATTGATGAAATTTTAACATTTAATCTTTTGACTTTAAATGACGGTTGGATGTGAGTTATTACTTTTTCAACTAAAATAAGTGTGTTTAAAGTCATTTCTGTGCCTGAAATTGGTCAAAATTGGAAGATTTTGAGTAAGCAAAACTCTGTAAAAATGGCAATTTTGGTCACTGTGAGGGTTTAAAAAGTGGTTATTCAACATGAGGCCTGATCCAAATGACATTTTGAATCATTTTTGGTAGAGTCCAAAAAAACAATTTTCTGATGAAAAACGATGACCCCGGACCAGTCGAACGTTGAAAAAATGGTCAATATTGATGAAATTTTAAAATTTAATCTTTTCACTTTAAATGACGGTTGGATGTGAGTTATTACTTTTTCAACTAAAATAAGTGTGTTTAAAGTCATTTCTGTGCCTGAAATTGGTCAAATTGGAAGATTTTGAGTAAGCAAAACTCTGTAAAAATGGCAATTTTGGTCACTGTGAGGGTTTAAAAAGTGGTTATTCAACATGAGGCCCGATCCAAATGACATTTTGAATCATTTTTGGTAGAGTGCAAAAAATCAATTTTCTGATGAAAAACGATGACCCCGGACCAGTCGAACGTTGAAAAAATGGTCAATATTGATGACATTTAAACATTTAATCTTTTGACTTTAAATGACGGTTGGATGTGAGTTATTACTTTTTCAACTAAAATAAGTGTGTTTAAAGTCATTTCTGTGCCTGAAATTGGTCAAAATTGAAGATTTTGAGTAAGCAAAACTCTGTAAAAATGGCAATTTTGGTCACTGTGAGGGTAAAAAAGTGGTTATTCAACATGAGGCCCGATCCAAATGACATTTTGAATCATTTTTGGTAGAGTCCAAAAAATCAATTTTCTGATGAAAAACGATGACCCCGGACCAGTCGAACGTTGAAAAAATGGTCAATATTGATGAAATTTTAACATTTAATCTTTTGACTTTAAATGACGGTTGGATGTGAGTTATTACTTTTTCAACTAAAATAAGTGTGTTTAAAGTCATTTCTGTGCCTGAAATTGGTCAAAATTGAAGTTTTGAGTAAGCAAAACTCTGTAAAAATGGCAATTTTGGTCACTGTGAGGGTTTAAAAAGTGGTTATTCAACATGAGGCCCGATCCAAATGACATTTTGAATCATTTTTGGAAGAGTCCAAAAAATCCATTTTCTGATGAAAAACGATGACCCCGGACCAGTCGAACGTTGAAAAAATGGTCAATATTGATGACATTTTAACATTTAATCTTTTGACTTTAAATGACGGTTGGATGTGAGTTATTACTTTTTCAACTAAAATAAGTGTGTTTAAAGTCATTTCTGTGCCTGAAATTGGTCAAAATTGAAGATTTTGAGTAAGCAAAACTCTGTAAATATGGCAATTTTGGTCACTGTGAGGGTTTAAATAGTGGTTATTCAAGATCCAAATGACATTTTGAATCATTTTTGGTAGAGTCCAAAAAATCAATTATCTGATGAAAAACGATGACCCCGGACCAGTCGAACGTTGAAAAAATGGTCAATATTGATGAAATTTTAACATTTAATCTTTTGACTTTAAATGACGGTTGGATGTGAGTTATTACTTTTTCAACTAAAATAAGTGTGTTTAAAGTCATTTCTGTGCCTGAAATTGGTCAAAATTGAAGATTTTGAGTAAGCAAAACTCTGTAAAAATGGCAATTTTGGTCACTGTGAGGGTTTAAAAAGTGGTTATTCAACATGAGGCCCGATCCAAATGACATTGTGAATCATTTTTGGTAGAGTCCAAAAAATCAATTATCTGATGAAAAACGATGACCCCGGACCAGTCGAACGTTGAAAAAATGGTCAATATTGATGAAATTTTAACATTTAATCTTTTGACTTTAAATAAACGGTTGGATGTGAGTTATTACTTTTTCAACTAAAATAAGTGTGTTTAAAGTCATTTCTGTGCCTGAAATTGGTCAAAATTGAAGATTTTGAGTAAGCAAAACTCTGTAAAAATGGCAATTTTGGTCACTGTGAGGGTTTAAAAAGTGGTTATTCAACATGAGGCCCGATCCAAATGACATTTTGAATCATTTTTGGTAGAGTCCAAAAAATCAATTTTCTGATGAAAAACGATGACCCCGGACCAGTCGAACGTTGAAAAGATGGTCAATATTGATGAAATTTTAACATTTAATCTTTTGACTTTAAATGACGGTTGGATGTGAGTTATTACTTTTTCAACTAAAATAAGTGTGTTTAAAGTCATTTCTGTGCCTGAAATTGGTCAAAATTGAAGATTTTGAGTAAGCAAAACTCTGTAAAAATGGCAGTTTTGGTCACTGTGAGGGTTTAAAAAGTGGTTATTCAACATGAGGCCCGATCAAAATGACATTTTGAATCATTTTTGGTAGAGTCCAAAAAATCAATTATCTGATGAAAAACGATGACCCCGGACCAGTCGAACGTTGAAAAAATGGTCAATATTGATGAAATTTTAACATTTAATCTTTTGACTTTAAATGACGGTTGGATGTGAGTTATTACTTTTTCAACTAAAATAAGTGTGTTTAAAGTCATTTCTGTGCCTGAAATTGGTCAAAATTGAAGATTTTGAGTAAGCAAAACTCTGTAAAAATGGCAATTTTGGTCACTGTGAGGGTTTAAAAAGTGGTTATTCAACATGAGGCCCGATCCAAATGACATTTTGAATCATTTTTGGTAGAGTCCAAAAAATCAATTATCTGATGAAAAACGATGACCCCGGACCAGTCGAACGTTGAAAAAATGGTCAATATTGATGAAATTTTAACATTTAATCTTTTGACTTTAAATAAACGGTTGGATGTGAGTTATTACTTTTTCAACTAAAATAAGTGTGTTTTAAAGTCAGTTCTGTGCCTGAAATTGGTCAAAATTGAAGATTTTGAGTAAGCAAAACTCTGTAAAAATGGCAGTTTTGGTCACTGTGAGGGTTTAAAAAGTGGTTATTCAACATGAGGCCCGATCCAAATGACATTTTGAATCATTTTTGGTAGAGTCCAAAAAATCAATTATCTGATGAAAAACGATGACCCCGGACCAGTCGAACGTTGAAAAAATGGTCAATATTGATGAAATTTTAACATTTAATCTTTTGACTTTAAATGACGGTTGGATGTGAGTTATTACTTTTTCAACTAAAATAAGTGTGTTTAAAGTCATTTCTGTGCCTGAAATTGGTCAAAATTGAAGATTTTGAGTAAGCAAAACTCTGTAAAAATGGCAATTTTGGTCACTGTGAGGGTTTAAAAAGTGGTTATTCAACATGAGGCCCGATCCAAATGACATTTTGAATCATTTTTGGTAGAGTCCAAAAAATCAATTTTCTGATGAAAAACGATGACCCCGGACCAGTCGAACGTTGAAAAAATGGTCAATATTGATGAAATTTTAACATTTAATCTTTTGACTTTAAATGACGGTTGGATGTGAGTTATTACTTTTTCAACTAAAATAAGTGTGTTTAAAGTCATTTCTGTGCCTGAAATTGGTCAAAATTGAAGATTTTGAGTAAGCAAAACTCTGTAAAAATGGCAGTTTTGGTCACTGTGAGGGTTTAAAAAGTGGTTATTCAACATGAGGCCCGATCCAAATGACATTTTGAATAATTTTTGGTAGAGTCCAAAAAATCCATTTTCTGATGAAAAACGATGACCCCGGACCAGTCGAACGTTGAAAAAATGGTCAATATTGATGAAATTTTAACATTTAATCTTTTGACTTTAAATGACGGTTGGATGTGAGTTATTACTTTTTCAACTAAAATAAGTGTGTTTAAAGTCATTTCTGTGCCTGAAATTGGTCAAAATTGAAGATTTTGAGTAAGCAAACCTCTGTAAAAATGGCAATTTTGGTCACTCTGAGGGTTTAAAAAGTGGTTATTCAACATGAGGCCCGATCCAAATGACATTTTGAATCATTTTTGGTAGAGTCCAAAAAATCAATTTTCTGATGAAAAACGATGACCCCGGACCAGTCGAACGTTAAAAAAATGGTCAATATTGATGAAATTTTAACATTTAATCTTTTGACTTTAAATGACGGTTGGATGTGAGTTATTACTTTTTCAACTAAAATAAGTGTGTTTAAAGTCATTTCTGTGCCTGAAATTGGTCAAAATTGAAGATTTTGAGTAAGCAAAACTCTGTAAAAATGGCAATTTTGGTCACTGTGAGGGTTTAAAAAGTGGTTATTCAACATGAGGCCCGATCCAAATGACATTTTGACTCATTTTTGGTAGAGTCCAAAAAATCAATTATCTGATGAAAAACGATGACCCCGGACCAGTCGAACGTTGAAAAAATGGTCAATATTGATGAAATTTTAACATTTAATCTTTTGACTTTAAATGACGGTTGGATGTGAGTTATTACTTTTTCAACTAAAATAAGTGTGTTTAAAGTCATTTCTGTGCCTGAAATTGGTCAAAATTGAAGATTTTGAGTAAGCAAAACTCTGTAAAAATGGCAATTTTGGTCACTGTGAGGGTTTAAAAAGTGGTTATTCAACATGAGGCCCGATCAAAATGACATTTTGAATCATTTTTGGTAGAGTCCAAAAAATCAATTTTCTGATGAAAAACGATGACCCCGGACCAGTCGAACGTTGAAAAAATGGTCAATATTGATGAAATTTTAACATTTAATCTTTTGACTTTAAATGACGGTTGGATGTGAGTTATTACTTTTTCAACTAAAATAAGTGTGTTTAAAGTCATTTCTGTGCCTGAAATTGGTCAAAATTGAAGATTTTGAGTAAGCAAAACTCTGTAAAAATGGCAATTTTGGTCACTGTGAGGGTTTAAAAAGTGGTTATTCAACATGAGGCCCGATCCAAATGACATTTTGAATCATTTTTGGTAGAGTCCAAAAAATCAATTATCTGATGAAAAACGATGACCCCGGACCAGTCGAACGTTGAAAAAATGGTCAATATTGATGAAATTTTAACATTTAATCTTTTGACTTTAAATGACGGTTGGATGTGAGTTATTACTTTTTCAACTAAAATAAGTGTGTTTAAAGTCATTTCTGTGCCTGAAATTGGTCAAAATTGAAGATTTTGAGTAAGCAAAACTCTGTAAAAATGGCAATTTTGGTCACTGTGAGGGTTTAAAAAGTGGTTATTCAACATGAGGCCCGATCCAAATGACATTTTGAATCATTTTTGGTAGAGTCCAAAAAATCAATTATCTGATGAAAAACGATGACCCCGGACCAGTCGAACGTTGAAAAAATGGTCAATATTGATGAAATTTTAACATTTAATCTTTTGACTTTAAATAAACGGTTGGATGTGAGTTATTACTTTTTCAACTAAAATAAGTGTGTTTAAAGTCATTTCTGTGCCTGAAATTGGTCAAAATTGAAGATTTTGAGTAAGCAAAACTCTGTAAAAATGGCAGTTTTGGTCACTGTGAGGGTTTAAAAAGTGGTTATTCAACATGAGGCCCGATCCAAATGACATTTTGAATCATTTTTGGTAGAGTCCAAAAAATCAATTATCTGATGAAAAACGATGACCCCGGACCAGTCGAACGTTGAAAAAATGGTCAATATTGATGAAATTTTAACATTTAATCTTTTGACTTTAAATGACGGTTGGATGTGAGTTATTACTTTTCAACTAAAATAAGTGTGTTTAAAGTCATTTCTGTGCCTGAAATTGGTCAAAATTGAAGATTTTGAGTAAGCAAAACTCTGTAAAAATGGCAATTTTGGTCACTGTGAGGGTTTAAAAAGTGGTTATTCAACATGAGGCCCGATCCAAATGACATTTTGAATCATTTTTGGTAGAGTCCAAAAAATCAATTTTCTGATGAAAAACGATGACCCCGGACCAGTCGAACGTTGAAAAAATGGTCAATATTGATGAAATTTTAACATTTAATCTTTTGACTTTAAATGACGGTTGGATGTGAGTTATTACTTTTTCAACTAAAATAAGTGTGTTTAAAGTCATTTCTGTGCCTGAAATTGGTCAAAATTGAAGATTTTGAGTAAGCAAAACTCTGTAAAAATGGCAATTTTGGTCACTGTGAGGGTTTAAAAAGTGGTTATTCAACATGAGGCCCGATCCAAATGACATTTTGAATCATTTTTGGTAGAGTCCAAAAAATCAATTATCTGATGAAAAACGATGACCCCGGACCAGTCGAACGTTGAAAAAATGGTCAATATTGATGAAATTTTAACATTTAATCTTTTGACTTTAAATGACGGTTGGATGTGAGTTATTACTTTTTCAACTAAAATAAGTGTGTTTAAAGTCATTTCTGTGCCTGAAATTGGTCAAAATTGAAGATTTTGAGTAAGCAAAACTCTGTAAAAATGGCAATTTTGGTCACTGTGAGGGTTTAAAAAGTGGTTATTCAACATGAGGCCCGATCCAAATGACATTGTGAATCATTTTTGGTAGAGTCCAAAAAATCAATTATCTGATGAAAAACGATGACCCCGGACCAGTCGAACGTTGAAAAAATGGTCAATATTGATGAAATTTAACATTTAATCTTTTGACTTTAAATAAACGGTTGGATGTGAGTTATTACTTTTTCAACTAAAATAAGTGTGTTTAAAGTCATTTCTGTGCCTGAAATTGGTCAAAATTGAAGATTTTGAGTAAGCAAAACTCTGTAAAAATGGCAATTTTGGTCACTGTGAGGGTTTAAAAAGTGGTTATTCAACATGAGGCCCGATCCAAATGACATTTTGAATCATTTTTGGTAGAGTCCAAAAAATCAATTTTCTGATGAAAAACGATGACCCCGGACCAGTCGAACGTTGAAAAGATGGTCAATATTGATGAAATTTTAACATTTAATCTTTTGACTTTAAATGACGGTTGGATGTGAGTTATTACTTTTTCAACTAAAATAAGTGTGTTTAAAGTCATTTCTGTGCCTGAAATTGGTCAAAATTGAAGATTTTGAGTAAGCAAAACTCTGTAAAAATGGCAGTTTTGGTCACTGTGAGGGTTTAAAAAAGTGGTTATTCAACATGAGGCCCGATCAAAATGACATTTTGAATCATTTTTGGTAGAGTCCAAAAATCAATTATCTGATGAAAAACGATGACCCCGGACCAGTCGAACGTTGAAAAAATGGTCAATATTGATGAAATTTTAACATTTAATCTTTTGACTTTAAATGACGGTTGGATGTGAGTTATTACTTTTTCAACTAAAATAAGTGTGTTTAAAGTCATTTCTGTGCCTGAAATTGGTCAAAATTGAAGATTTTGAGTAAGCAAAACTCTGTAAAAATGGCAATTTTGGTCACTGTGAGGGTTTAAAAAGTGGTTATTCAACATGAGGCCCGATCCAAATGACATTTTGAATCATTTTTGGTAGAGTCCAAAAAATCAATTTTCTGATGAAAAACGATGACCCCGGACCAGTCGAACGTTGAAAAAATGGTCAATATTGATGAAATTTTAACATTTAATCTTTTGACTTTAAATGACGGTTGGATGTGAGTTATTACTTTTTCAACTAAAATAAGTGTGTTTAAAGTCATTTCTGTGCCTGAAATTGGTCAAAATTGAAGATTTTGAGTAAGCAAACCTGTAAAAATGGCAGTTTTGGTCACTGTGAGGGTTTAAAAAGTGGTTATTCAACATGAGGCCTGATCCAAATGACATGTTGAATCATTTTTGGTAGAGTCCAAAAAATCCATTTTCTGATGAAAAACGATGACCCCGGACCAGTCGAACGTTGAAAAAATGGTCAATATTGATGAAATTTTAACATTTAATCTTTTGACTTTAAATGACGGTTGGATGTGAGTTATTACTTTTTCAACTAAAATAAGTGTGTTTAAAGTCATTTCTGTGCCTGAAATTGGTCAAAATTGAAGATTTTGAGTAAGCAAAACTCTGTAAAAATGGCAGTTTTGGTCACTGTGAGGGTTTAAAAAGTGGTTATTCAACATGAGGCCCGATCAAAATGACATTTTGAATCATTTTTGGTAGAGTCCAAAAAATCAATTTTCTGATGAAAAACGATGACCCCGGACCAGTCGAACGTTGAAAAAATGGTCAATATTGATGAAATTTTAACATTTAATCTTTTGACTTTAAATGACGGTTGGATGTGAGTTATTACTTTTTCAACTAAAATAAGTGTGTTTAAAGTCATTTCTGTGCCTGAAATTGGCAAAATTGAAGATTTTGAGTAAGCAAAACTCTGTAAAAATGGCAGTTTTGGTCACTGTGAGGGTTTAAAAAGTGGTTATTCAACATGAGGCCCGATCCAAATGACATTTTGAATCATTTTTGGTAGAGTCCAAAAAATCAATTTTCTGATGAAAAACGATGACCCCGGACCAGTCGAACGTTGAAAAAATGGTCAATATTGATGAAATTTTAACATTTAATCTTTTGACTTTAAATGACGGTTGGATGTGAGTTATTACTTTTTCAACTAAAATAAGTGTGTTTAAAGTCATTTCTGTGCCTGAAATTGGTCAAAATTGAAGATTTAGAGTAAGCAAAACTCTGTAAAAATGGCAATTTTGGTCACTGTGAGGGTTTAAAAAGTGGTTATTCAACATGAGGCCCGATCCAAATGACATTTTGAATCATTTTTGGTAGAGTCCAAAAAATCAATTTTCTGATGAAAAACGATGACCCCGGACCAGTCGAACGTTGAAAAAATGGTCAATATTGATGAAATTGCAACATTTAATCTTTTGACTTTAAATGACGGTTGGATGTGAGTTATTACTTTTTCAACTAAAATAAGTGTGTTTAAAGTCATTTCTGTGCCTGAAATTGGTCAAAATTGAAGATTTTGAGTAAGCAAAACTCTGTAAAAATGGCAGTTTTGGTCACTGTGAGGGTTTAAAAAGTGGTTATTCAACATGAGGCCCGATCCAAATGACATTTTGAATCATTTTTGGTAGAGTCCAAAAAATCAATTTTCTGATGAAAAACGATGACCCCGGACCAGTCGAACGTTGAAAAAATGGTCAATATTGATGAAATTTTAACATTTAATCTTTTGACTTTAAATGACGGTTGGATGTGAGTTATTACTTTTTCAACTAAAATAAGTGTGTTTAAAGTCATTTCTGTGCCTGAAATTGGTCAAAATTGAAGATTTAGAGTAAGCAAAACTCTGTAAAAATGGCAATTTTGGTCACTGTGAGGGTTTAAAAAGTGGTTATTCAACATGAGGCCCGATCCAAATGACATTTTGAATCATTTTTGGTAGAGTCCAAAAAATCAATTTTCTGATGAAAAACGATGACCCCGGACCAGTCGAACGTTGAAAAAATGGTCAATATTGATGAAATTGCAACATTTAATCTTTTGACTTTAAATGACGGTTGGATGTGAGTTATTACTTTTTCAACTAAAATAAGTGTGTTTAAAGTCATTTCTGTGCCAGAAATTGGTCAAAATTGAAGATTTTGAGTAAGCAAAACTCTGTAAAAATGGCAGTTTTGGTCACTTTGAGGGTTTAAAAAGTGGTTATTCAACATGAGGCCCGATCCAAATGACATTTTGAATCATTTTTGGTAGAGTCCAAAAAATCCATTTTCTGATGAAAAACGATGACCCCGGACCAGTCGAACGTTGAAAAAATGGTCAATATTGATGAAATTTTAACATTTAATCTTTTGACTTTAAATGACGGTTGGATGTGAGTTATTACTTTTTCAACTAAAATAAGTGTGTTTAAAGTCATTTCTGTACCTGAAATTGGTCAAAATTGAAGATTTTGAGTAAGCAAACCTCTGTAAAAATGGCAATTTTGGTCACTCTGAGGGTTTAAAAAGTGGTTATTCAACATGAGGCCCGATCCAAATGACATTTTGAATCATTTTTGGTAGAGTCCAAAAAATCAATTTTCTGATGAAAAACGATGACCCCGGACCAGTCGAACGTTAAAAAAATGGTCAATATTGATGAAATTTTAACATTTAATCTTTTGACTTTAAATGACGGTTGGATGTGAGTTATTACTTTTTCAACTAAAATAAGTGTGTTTAAAGTCATTTCTGTGCCTGAAATTGGTCAAAATTGAAGATTTTGAGTAAGCAAAACTCTGTAAAAATGGCAATTTTGGTCACTGTGAGGGTTTAAAAAGTGGTTATTCAACATGAGGCCCGATCCAAATGACATTTTGAATCATTTTTGGTAGAGTCCAAAAAATCAATTTTCTGATGAAAAACGATGACCCCGGACCAGTCGAACGTTGAAAAAATGGTCAATATTGATGACATTTTAACATTTAATCTTTTGACTTTAAATGACGTTTGGATGTGAGTTATTACTTTTTCAACTAAAATAAGGGTGTTTAAAGTCATTTCTGTGCCTGAAATTGGTCAAAATTGAAGATTTTGAGTAAGCAAAACTCTGTAAAAATGGCAGTTTTGGTCACTGTGAGGGTTTAAAAAGTGGTTATTCAACATGAGGCCCGATCCAAATGACATTTTGAATCATTTTTGGTAGAGTCCAAAAAATCCATTTTCTGATGAAAAACGATGACCCCGGACCAGTCGAACGTTGAAAAAATGGTCAATATTGATGAAATTTTAACATTTAATCTTTTGACTTTAAATGACGGTTGGATGTGAGTTATTACTTTTTCAACTAAAATAAGTGTGTTTAAAGTCATTTCTGTGCCTGAAATTGGTCAAAATTGAAGATTTTGAGTAAGCAAACCTCTGTAAAAATGGCAATTTTGGTCACTCTGAGGGTTTAAAAAGTGGTTATTCAACATGAGGCCCGATCCAAATGACATTTTGAATCATTTTTGGTAGAGTCCAAAAAATCAATTTTCTGATGAAAAACGATGACCCCGGACCAGTCGAACGTTAAAAAAATGGTCAATATTGATGAAATTTTAACATTTAATCTTTTGACTTTAAATGACGGTTGGATGTGAGTTATTACTTTTTCAACTAAAATAAGTGTGTTTAAAGTCATTTCTGTACCTGAAATTGGTCAAAATTGAAGATTTTGAGTAAGCAAAACTCTGTAAAAATGGCAATTTTGGTCACTGTGAGGGTTTAAAAAGTGGTTATTCAACATGAGGCCCGATCCAAATGACATTTTGAATCATTTTTGGTAGAGTCCAAAAAATCAATTATCTGATGAAAAACGATGACCCCGGACCAGTCGAACGTTGAAAAAATGGTCAATATTGATGAAATTTTAACATTTAATCTTTTGACTTTAAATGACGGTTGGATGTGAGTTATTACTTTTTCAACTAAAATAAGTGTGTTTAAAGTCATTTCTGTGCCTGAAATTGGTCAAAATTGAAGATTTTGAGTAAGCAAAACTCTGTAAAAATGGCAATTTTGGTCACTGTGAGGGTTTAAAAAGTGGTTATTCAACATGAGGCCCGATCCAAATGACATTTTGAATCATTTTTGGTAGAGTCCAAAAAATCAATTATCTGATGAAAAACGATGACCCCGGACCAGTCGAACGTTGAAAAAATGGTCAATATTGATGAAATTTTAACATTTAATCTTTTGACTTTAAATGACGGTTGGATGTGAGTTATTACTTTTTCAACTAAAATAAGTGTGTTTAAAGTCATTTCTGTGCCTGAAATTGGTCAAAATTGAAGATTTTGAGTAAGCAAAACTCTGTAAAAATGGCAATTTTGGTCACTGTGAGGGTTTAAAAAGTGGTTATTCAACATGAGGCCCGATCCAAATGACATTTTGAATCATTTTTGGTAGAGTCCAAAAAATCAATTATCTGATGAAAAACGATGACCCCGGACCAGTCGAACGTTCAAAAAATGGTCAATATTGATGAAATTTTAACATTTAATCTTTTGACTTTAAATAAACGGTTGGATGTGAGTTATTACTTTTTCAACTAAAATAAGTGTGTTTAAAGTCAGTTCTGTGCCTGAAATTGGTCAAAATTGAAGATTTTGAGTAAGCAAAACTCTGTAAAAATGGCAGTTTTGGTCACTGTGAGGGTTTAAAAAGTGGTTATTCAACATGAGGCCCGATCCAAATGACATTTTGAATCATTTTTGGTAGAGTCCAAAAAATCAATTATCTGATGAAAAACGATGACCCCGGACCAGTCGAACGTTGAAAAAATGGTCAATATTGATGAAATTTTAACATTTAATCTTTTGACTTTAAATAAACGGTTGGATGTGAGTTATTACTTTTTCAACTAAAATAAGTGTGTTTAAAGTCATTTCTGTGCCTGAAATTGGTCAAAATTGAAGATTTTGAGTAAGCAAAACTCTGTAAAAATGGCAATTTTGGTCACTGTGAGGGTTTAAAAAGTGGTTATTCAACATGAGGCCCGATCCAAATGACATTTTGAATCATTTTTGGTAGAGTCCAAAAAATCAATTTTCTGATGAAAAACGATGACCCCGGACCAGTCGAACGTTGAAAAGATGGTCAATATTGATGAAATTTTAACATTTAATCTTTTGACTTTAAATGACGGTTGGATGTGAGTTATTACTTTTTCAACTAAAATAAGTGTGTTTAAAGTCATTTCTGTGCCTGAAATTGGTCAAAATTGAAGATTTTGAGTAAGCAAAACTCTGTAAAAATGGCAGTTTTGGTCACTGTGAGGGTTTAAAAAGTGGTTATTCAACATGAGGCCCGATCAAAATGACATTTTGAATCATTTTTGGTAGAGTCCAAAAAATCAATTTTCTGATGAAAAACGATGACCCCGGACCAGTCGAACGTTGAAAAAATGGTCAATATTGATGAAATTTTAACATTTAATCTTTTGACTTTAAATGACGGTTGGATGTGAGTTATTACTTTTTCAACTAAAATAAGTGTGTTTAAAGTCATTTCTGTGCCTGAAATTGGTCAAAATTGAAGATTTTGAGTAAGCAAAACTCTGTAAAAATGGCAGTTTTGGTCACTGTGAGGGTTTAAAAAGTGGTTATGGAACATGAGGCCCGATCCAAATGACATTTTGAATCATTTTTGGTAGAGTCCAAAAAATCCATTTTCTGATGAAAAACGATGACCCCGGACCAGTCGAACGTTGAAAAAATGGTCAATATTGATGAAATTTTAACATTTAATCTTTTGACTTTAAATGACGGTTGGATGTGAGTTATTACTTTTTCAACTAAAATAAGTGTGTTTAAAGTCATTTCTGTGCCTGAAATTGGTCAAAATTGAAGATTTTGAGTAAGCAAAACTCTGTAAAAATGGCAATTTTGGTCACTGTGAGGGTTTAAAAAGTGGTTATTCAACATGAGGCCCGATCCAAATGACATTTTGACTCATTTTTGGTAGAGTCCAAAAAATCAATTATCTGATGAAAAACGATGACCCCGGACCAGTCGAACGTTGAAAAAATGGTCAATATTGATGAAATTTTAACATTTAATCTTTTGACTTTAAATGACGGTTGGATGTGAGTTATTACTTTTTCAACTAAAATAAGTGTGTTTAAAGTCATTTCTGTGCCTGAAATTGGTCAAAATTGAAGATTTTGAGTAAGCAAAACTCTGTAAAAATGGCAATTTTGGTCACTGTGAGGGTTTAAAAAGTGGTTATTCAACATGAGGCCCGATCCAAATGACATTTTGAATCATTTTTGGTAGAGTCCAAAAAATCAATTTTCTGATGAAAAACGATGACCCCGGACCAGTCGAACGTTGAAAAAATGGTCAATATTGATGAAATTTTAACATTTAATCTTTTGACTTTAAATGACGGTTGGATGTGAGTTATTACTTTTTCAACTAAAATAAGTGTGTTTAAAGTCATTTCTGTGCCTGAAATTGGTCAAAATTGAAGATTTTGAGTAAGCAAAACTCTGTAAAAATGGCAATTTTGGTCACTGTGAGGGTTTAAAAAGTGGTTATTCAACATGAGGCCCGATCCAAATGACATTTTGAATCATTTTTGGTAGAGTCCAAAAAATCAATTATCTGATGAAAAACGATGACCCCGGACCAGTCGAACGTTGAAAAAATGGTCAATATTGATGAAATTTTAACATTTAATCTTTTGACTTTAAATGACGGTTGGATGTGAGTTATTACTTTTTCAACTAAAATAAGTGTGTTTAAAGTCATTTCTGTGCCTGAAATTGGTCAAAATTGAAGATTTTGAGTAAGCAAAACTCTGTAAAAATGGCAATTTTGGTCACTGTGAGGGTTTAAAAAGTGGTTATTCAACATGAGGCCCGATCCAAATGACATTTTGAATCATTTTTGGTAGAGTCCAAAAAATCAATTTTCTGATGAAAAACGATGACCCCGGACCAGTCGAACGTTGAAAAAATGGTCAATATTGATGAAATTTTAACATTTAATCTTTTGACTTTAAATGACGGTTGGATGTGAGTTATTACTTTTTCAACTAAAATAAGTGTGTTTAAAGTCATTTCTGTGCCTGAAATTGGTCAAAATTGAAGATTTTGAGTAAGCAAAACTCTGTAAAAATGGCAATTTTGGTCACTGTGAGGGTTTAAAAAGTGGTTATTCAACATGAGGCCCGATCCAAATGACATTTTGAATCATTTTTGGTAGAGTCCAAAAAATCAATTATCTGATGAAAAACGATGACCCCGGACCAGTCGAACGTTGAAAAAATGGTCAATATTGATGAAATTTTAACATTTAATCTTTTGACTTTAAATGACGGTTGGATGTGAGTTATTACTTTTTCAACTAAAATAAGTGTGTTTAAAGTCATTTCTGTGCCTGAAATTGGTCAAAATTGAAGATTTTGAGTAAGCAAAACTCTGTAAAAATGGCAATTTTGGTCACTGTGAGGGTTTAAAAAGTGGTTATTCAACATGAGGCCCGATCCAAATGACATTGTGAATCATTTTTGGTAGAGTCCAAAAAATCAATTATCTGATGAAAAACGATGACCCCGGACCAGTCGAACGTTGAAAAAATGGTCAATATTGATGAAATTTTAACATTTAATCTTTTGACTTTAAATGACGGTTGGATGTGAGTTATTACTTTTTCAACTAAAATAAGTGTGTTTAAAGTCATTTCTGTGCCTGAAATTGGTCAAAATTGAAGATTTTGAGTAAGCAAAACTCTGTAAAAATGGCAATTTTGGTCACTGTGAGGGTTTAAAAAGTGGTTATTCAACATGAGGCCCGATCCAAATGACATTTTGAATCATTTTTGGTAGAGTCCAAAAAATCAATTATCTGATGAAAAACGATGACCCCGGACCAGTCGAACGTTGAAAAAATGGTCAATATTGATGAAATTTTAACATTTAATCTTTTGACTTTAAATGACGGTTGGATGTGAGTTATTACTTTTTCAACTAAAATAAGTGTGTTTAAAGTCATTTCTGTGCCTGAAATTGGTCAAAATTGAAGATTTTGAGTAAGCAAAACTCTGTAAAAATGGCAATTTTGGTCACTGTGAGGGTTTAAAAAGTGGTTATTCAACATGAGGCCCGATCCAAATGACATTGTGAATCATTTTTGGTAGAGTCCAAAAAATCAATTATCTGATGAAAAACGATGACCCCGGACCAGTCGAACGTTGAAAAAATGGTCAATATTGATGAAATTTTAACATTTAATCTTTTGACTTTAAATAAACGGTTGGATGTGAGTTATTACTTTTTCAACTAAAATAAGTGTGTTTAAAGTCATTTCTGTGCCTGAAATTGGTCAAAATTGAAGATTTTGAGTAAGCAAAACTCTGTAAAAATGGCAATTTTGGTCACTGTGAGGGTTTAAAAAGTGGTTATTCAACATGAGGCCCGATCCAAATGACATTTTGAATCATTTTTGGTAGAGTCCAAAAAATCAATTTTCTGATGAAAAACGATGACCCCGGACCAGTCGAACGTTGAAAAGATGGTCAATATTGATGAAATTTTAACATTTAATCTTTTGACTTTAAATGACGGTTGGATGTGAGTTATTACTTTTTCAACTAAAATAAGTGTGTTTAAAGTCATTTCTGTGCCTGAAATTGGTCAAAATTGAAGATTTTGAGTAAGCAAAACTCTGTAAAAATGGCAGTTTTGGTCACTGTGAGGGTTTAAAAAGTGGTTATTCAACATGAGGCCCGATCAAAATGACATTTTGAATCATTTTTGGTAGAGTCCAAAAAATCAATTATCTGATGAAAAACGATGACCCCGGACCAGTCGAACGTTGAAAAAATGGTCAATATTGATGAAATTTTAACATTTAATCTTTTGACTTTAAATGACGGTTGGATGTGAGTTATTACTTTTTCAACTAAAATAAGTGTGTTTAAAGTCATTTCTGTGCCTGAAATTGGTCAAAATTGAAGATTTTGAGTAAGCAAAACTCTGTAAAAATGGCAATTTTGGTCACTGTGAGGGTTTAAAAAGTGGTTATTCAACATGAGGCCCGATCCAAATGACATTTTGAATCATTTTTGGTAGAGTCCAAAAAATCAATTATCTGATGAAAAACGATGACCCCGGACCAGTCGAACGTTGAAAAAATGGTCAATATTGATGAAATTTTAACATTTAATCTTTTGACTTTAAATAAACGGTTGGATGTGAGTTATTACTTTTTCAACTAAAATAAGTGTGTTTAAAGTCAGTTCTGTGCCTGAAATTGGTCAAAATTGAAGATTTTGAGTAAGCAAAACTCTGTAAAAATGGCAGTTTTGGTCACTGTGAGGGTTTAAAAAGTGGTTATTCAACATGAGGCCCGATCCAAATGACATTTTGAATCATTTTTGGTAGAGTCCAAAAAATCAATTATCTGATGAAAAACGATGACCCCGGACCAGTCGAACGTTGAAAAAATGGTCAATATTGATGAAATTTTAACATTTAATCTTTTGACTTTAAATGACGGTTGGATGTGAGTTATTACTTTTTCAACTAAAATAAGTGTGTTTAAAGTCATTTCTGTGCCTGAAATTGGTCAAAATTGAAGATTTTGAGTAAGCAAAACTCTGTAAAAATGGCAATTTTGGTCACTGTGAGGGTTTAAAAAGTGGTTATTCAACATGAGGCCCGATCCAAATGACATTTTGAATCATTTTTGGTAGAGTCCAAAAAATCAATTTTCTGATGAAAAACGATGACCCCGGACCAGTCGAACGTTGAAAAAATGGTCAATATTGATGAAATTTTAACATTTAATCTTTTGACTTTAAATGACGGTTGGATGTGAGTTATTACTTTTTCAACTAAAATAAGTGTGTTTAAAGTCATTTCTGTGCCTGAAATTGGTCAAAATTGAAGATTTTGAGTAAGCAAAACTCTGTAAAAATGGCAGTTTTGGTCACTGTGAGGGTTTAAAAAGTGGTTATTCAACATGAGGCCCGATCCAAATGACATTTTGAATAATTTTTGGTAGAGTCCAAAAAATCCATTTTCTGATGAAAAACGATGACCCCGGACCAGTCGAACGTTGAAAAAATGGTCAATATTGATGAAATTTTAACATTTAATCTTTTGACTTTAAATGACGGTTGGATGTGAGTTATTACTTTTTCAACTAAAATAAGTGTGTTTAAAGTCATTTCTGTGCCTGAAATTGGTCAAAATTGAAGATTTTGAGTAAGCAAACCTCTGTAAAAATGGCAATTTTGGTCACTCTGAGGGTTTAAAAAGTGGTTATTCAACATGAGGCCCGATCCAAATGACATTTTGAATCATTTTTGGTAGAGTCCAAAAAATCAATTTTCTGATGAAAAACGATGACCCCGGACCAGTCGAACGTTAAAAAAATGGTCAATATTGATGAAATTTTAACATTTAATCTTTTGACTTTAAATGACGGTTGGATGTGAGTTATTACTTTTTCAACTAAAATAAGTGTGTTTAAAGTCATTTCTGTGCCTGAAATTGGTCAAAATTGAAGATTTTGAGTAAGCAAAACTCTGTAAAAATGGCAATTTTGGTCACTGTGAGGGTTTAAAAAGTGGTTATTCAACATGAGGCCCGATCCAAATGACATTTTGACTCATTTTTGGTAGAGTCCAAAAAATCAATTATCTGATGAAAAACGATGACCCCGGACCAGTCGAACGTTGAAAAAATGGTCAATATTGATGAAATTTTAACATTTAATCTTTTGACTTTAAATGACGGTTGGATGTGAGTTATTACTTTTTCAACTAAAATAAGTGTGTTTAAAGTCATTTCTGTGCCTGAAATTGGTCAAAATTGAAGATTTTGAGTAAGCAAAACTCTGTAAAAATGGCAATTTTGGTCACTGTGAGGGTTTAAAAAGTGGTTATTCAACATGAGGCCCGATCAAAATGACATTTTGAATCATTTTTGGTAGAGTCCAAAAAATCAATTTTCTGATGAAAAACGATGACCCCGGACCAGTCGAACGTTGAAAAAATGGTCAATATTGATGAAATTTTAACATTTAATCTTTTGACTTTAAATGACGGTTGGATGTGAGTTATTACTTTTTCAACTAAAATAAGTGTGTTTAAAGTCATTTCTGTGCCTGAAATTGGTCAAAATTGAAGATTTTGAGTAAGCAAAACTCTGTAAAAATGGCAATTTTGGTCACTGTGAGGGTTTAAAAAGTGGTTATTCAACATGAGGCCCGATCCAAATGACATTTTGAATCATTTTTGGTAGAGTCCAAAAAATCAATTATCTGATGAAAAACGATGACCCCGGACCAGTCGAACGTTGAAAAAATGGTCAATATTGATGAAATTTTAACATTTAATCTTTTGACTTTAAATGACGGTTGGATGTGAGTTATTACTTTTTCAACTAAAATAAGTGTGTTTAAAGTCATTTCTGTGCCTGAAATTGGTCAAAATTGAAGATTTTGAGTAAGCAAAACTCTGTAAAAATGGCAATTTTGGTCACTGTGAGGGTTTAAAAAGTGGTTATTCAACATGAGGCCCGATCCAAATGACATTTTGAATCATTTTTGGTAGAGTCCAAAAAATCAATTATCTGATGAAAAACGATGACCCCGGACCAGTCGAACGTTGAAAAAATGGTCAATATTGATGAAATTTTAACATTTAATCTTTTGACTTTAAATAAACGGTTGGATGTGAGTTATTACTTTTTCAACTAAAATAAGTGTGTTTAAAGTCATTTCTGTGCCTGAAATTGGTCAAAATTGAAGATTTTGAGTAAGCAAAACTCTGTAAAAATGGCAGTTTTGGTCACTGTGAGGGTTTAAAAAGTGGTTATTCAACATGAGGCCCGATCCAAATGACATTTTGAATCATTTTTGGTAGAGTCCAAAAAATCAATTATCTGATGAAAAACGATGACCCCGGACCAGTCGAACGTTGAAAAAATGGTCAATATTGATGAAATTTTAACATTTAATCTTTTGACTTTAAATGACGGTTGGATGTGAGTTATTACTTTTTCAACTAAAATAAGTGTGTTTAAAGTCATTTCTGTGCCTGAAATTGGTCAAAATTGAAGATTTTGAGTAAGCAAAACTCTGTAAAAATGGCAATTTTGGTCACTGTGAGGGTTTAAAAAGTGGTTATTCAACATGAGGCCCGATCCAAATGACATTTTGAATCATTTTTGGTAGAGTCCAAAAAATCAATTTTCTGATGAAAAACGATGACCCCGGACCAGTCGAACGTTGAAAAAATGGTCAATATTGATGAAATTTTAACATTTAATCTTTTGACTTTAAATGACGGTTGGATGTGAGTTATTACTTTTTCAACTAAAATAAGTGTGTTTAAAGTCATTTCTGTGCCTGAAATTGGTCAAAATTGAAGATTTTGAGTAAGCAAAACTCTGTAAAAATGGCAATTTTGGTCACTGTGAGGGTTTAAAAAGTGGTTATTCAACATGAGGCCCGATCCAAATGACATTTTGAATCATTTTTGGTAGAGTCCAAAAAATCAATTATCTGATGAAAAACGATGACCCCGGACCAGTCGAACGTTGAAAAAATGGTCAATATTGATGAAATTTTAACATTTAATCTTTTGACTTTAAATGACGGTTGGATGTGAGTTATTACTTTTTCAACTAAAATAAGTGTGTTTAAAGTCATTTCTGTGCCTGAAATTGGTCAAAATTGAAGATTTTGAGTAAGCAAAACTCTGTAAAAATGGCAATTTTGGTCACTGTGAGGGTTTAAAAAGTGGTTATTCAACATGAGGCCCGATCCAAATGACATTGTGAATCATTTTTGGTAGAGTCCAAAAAATCAATTATCTGATGAAAAACGATGACCCCGGACCAGTCGAACGTTGAAAAAATGGTCAATATTGATGAAATTTTAACATTTAATCTTTTGACTTTAAATAAACGGTTGGATGTGAGTTATTACTTTTTCAACTAAAATAAGTGTGTTTAAAGTCATTTCTGTGCCTGAAATTGGTCAAAATTGAAGATTTTGAGTAAGCAAAACTCTGTAAAAATGGCAATTTTGGTCACTGTGAGGGTTTAAAAAGTGGTTATTCAACATGAGGCCCGATCCAAATGACATTTTGAATCATTTTTGGTAGAGTCCAAAAAATCAATTTTCTGATGAAAAACGATGACCCCGGACCAGTCGAACGTTGAAAAGATGGTCAATATTGATGAAATTTTAACATTTAATCTTTTGACTTTAAATGACGGTTGGATGTGAGTTATTACTTTTTCAACTAAAATAAGTGTGTTTAAAGTCATTTCTGTGCCTGAAATTGGTCAAAATTGAAGATTTTGAGTAAGCAAAACTCTGTAAAAATGGCAGTTTTGGTCACTGTGAGGGTTTAAAAAGTGGTTATTCAACATGAGGCCCGATCAAAATGACATTTTGAATCATTTTTGGTAGAGTCCAAAAAATCAATTATCTGATGAAAAACGATGACCCCGGACCAGTCGAACGTTGAAAAAATGGTCAATATTGATGAAATTTTAACATTTAATCTTTTGACTTTAAATGACGGTTGGATGTGAGTTATTACTTTTTCAACTAAAATAAGTGTGTTTAAAGTCATTTCTGTGCCTGAAATTGGTCAAAATTGAAGATTTTGAGTAAGCAAAACTCTGTAAAAATGGCAATTTTGGTCACTGTGAGGGTTTAAAAAGTGGTTATTCAACATGAGGCCCGATCCAAATGACATTTTGAATCATTTTTGGTAGAGTCCAAAAAATCAATTTTCTGATGAAAAACGATGACCCCGGACCAGTCGAACGTTGAAAAAATGGTCAATATTGATGAAATTTTAACATTTAATCTTTTGACTTTAAATGACGGTTGGATGTGAGTTATTACTTTTTCAACTAAAATAAGTGTGTTTAAAGTCATTTCTGTGCCTGAAATTGGTCAAAATTGAAGATTTTGAGTAAGCAAACCTGTAAAAATGGCAGTTTTGGTCACTGTGAGGGTTTAAAAAGTGGTTATTCAACATGAGGCCTGATCCAAATGACATGTTGAATCATTTTTGGTAGAGTCCAAAAAATCCATTTTCTGATGAAAAACGATGACCCCGGACCAGTCGAACGTTGAAAAAATGGTCAATATTGATGAAATTTTAACATTTAATCTTTTGACTTTAAATGACGGTTGGATGTGAGTTATTACTTTTTCAACTAAAATAAGTGTGTTTAAAGTCATTTCTGTGCCTGAAATTGGTCAAAATTGAAGATTTTGAGTAAGCAAAACTCTGTAAAAATGGCAGTTTTGGTCACTGTGAGGGTTTAAAAAGTGGTTATTCAACATGAGGCCCGATCAAAATGACATTTTGAATCATTTTTGGTAGAGTCCAAAAAATCAATTTTCTGATGAAAAACGATGACCCCGGACCAGTCGAACGTTGAAAAAATGGTCAATATTGATGAAATTTTATCATTTAATCTTTTGACTTTAAATGACGGTTGGATGTGAGTTATTACTTTTTCAACTAAAATAAGTGTGTTTAAAGTCATTTCTGTGCCTGAAATTGGTCAAAATTGAAGATTTTGAGTAAGCAAAACTCTGTAAAAATGGCAGTTTTGGTCACTGTGAGGGTTTAAAAAGTGGTTATTCAACATGAGGCCCGATCCAAATGACATTTTGAATCATTTTTGGTAGAGTCCAAAAAATCAATTTTCTGATGAAAAACGATGACCCCGGACCAGTCGAACGTTGAAAAAATGGTCAATATTGATGAAATTTTTACATTTAATCTTTTGACTTTAAATGACGGTTGGATGTGAGTTATTACTTTTTCAACTAAAATAAGTGTGTTTAAAGTCATTTCTGTGCCTGAAATTGGTCAAAATTGAAGATTTAGAGTAAGCAAAACTCTGTAAAAATGGCAATTTTGGTCACTGTGAGGGTTTAAAAAGTGGTTATTCAACATGAGGCCCGATCCAAATGACATTTTGAATCATTTTTGGTAGAGTCCAAAAAATCAATTTTCTGATGAAAAACGATGACCCCGGACCAGTCGAACGTTGAAAAAATGGTCAATATTGATGAAATTGCAACATTTAATCTTTTAACTTTAAATGACGGTTGGATGTGAGTTATTACTTTTTCAACTAAAATAAGTGTGTTTAAAGTCATTTCTGTGCCAGAAATTGGTCAAAATTGAAGATTTTGAGTAAGCAAAACTCTGTAAAAATGGCAGTTTTGGTCACTTTGAGGGTTTAAAAAGTGGTTATTCAACATGAGGCCCGATCCAAATGACATTTTGAATCATTTTTGGTAGAGTCCAAAAAATCCATTTTCTGATGAAAAACGATGACCCCGGACCAGTCGAACGTTGAAAAAATGGTCAATATTGATGAAATTTTAACATTTAATCTTTTGACTTTAAATGACGGTTGGATGTGAGTTATTACTTTTTCAACTAAAATAAGTGTGTTTAAAGTCATTTCTGTGCCTGAAATTGGTCAAAATTGAAGATTTTGAGTAAGCAAAACTCTGTAAAAATGGCAGTTTTGGTCACTGTGAGGGTTTAAAAAGTGGTTATTCAACATGAGGCCCGATCCAAATGACATTTTGAATCATTTTTGGTAGAGTCCAAAAAATCAATTTTCTGATGAAAAACGATGACCCCGGACCAGTCGAACGTTGAAAAAATGGTCAATATTGATGAAATTTTAACATTTAATCTTTTGACTTTAAATGACGGTTGGATGTGAGTTATTACTTTTTCAACTAAAATAAGTGTGTTTAAAGTCATTTCTGTGCCTGAAATTGGTCAAAATTGAAGATTTAGAGTAAGCAAAACTCTGTAAAAATGGCAATTTTGGTCACTGTGAGGGTTTAAAAAGTGGTTATTCAACATGAGGCCCGATCCAAATGACATTTTGAATCATTTTTGGTAGAGTCCAAAAAATCAATTTTCTGATGAAAAACGATGACCCCGGACCAGTCGAACGTTGAAAAAATGGTCAATATTGATGAAATTGCAACATTTAATCTTTTGACTTTAAATGACGGTTGGATGTGAGTTATTACTTTTTCAACTAAAATAAGTGTGTTTAAAGTCATTTCTGTGCCAGAAATTGGTCAAAATTGAAGATTTTGAGTAAGCAAAACTCTGTAAAAATGGCAGTTTTGGTCACTTTGAGGGTTTAAAAAGTGGTTATTCAACATGAGGCCCGATCCAAATGACATTTTGAATCATTTTTGGTAGAGTCCAAAAAATCCATTTTCTGATGAAAAACGATGACCCCGGACCAGTCGAACGTTGAAAAAATGGTCAATATTGATGAAATTTTAACATTTAATCTTTTGACTTTAAATGACGGTTGGATGTGAGTTATTACTTTTTCAACTAAAATAAGTGTGTTTAAAGTCATTTCTGTACCTGAAATTGGTCAAAATTGAAGATTTTGAGTAAGCAAACCTCTGTAAAAATGGCAATTTTGGTCACTCTGAGGGTTTAAAAAGTGGTTATTCAACATGAGGCCCGATCCAAATGACATTTTGAATCATTTTTGGTAGAGTCCAAAAAATCAATTTTCTGATGAAAAACGATGACCCCGGACCAGTCGAACGTTAAAAAAATGGTCAATATTGATGAAATTTTAACATTTAATCTTTTGACTTTAAATGACGGTTGGATGTGAGTTATTACTTTTTCAACTAAAATAAGTGTGTTTAAAGTCATTTCTGTGCCTGAAATTGGTCAAAATTGAAGATTTTGAGTAAGCAAAACTCTGTAAAAATGGCAATTTTGGTCACTGTGAGGGTTTAAAAAGTGGTTATTCAACATGAGGCCCGATCCAAATGACATTTTGAATCATTTTTGGTAGAGTCCAAAAAATCAATTTTCTGATGAAAAACGATGACCCCGGACCAGTCGAACGTTGAAAAAATGGTCAATATTGATGACATTTTAACATTTAATCTTTTGACTTTAAATGACGTTTGGATGTGAGTTATTACTTTTTCAACTAAAATAAGGGTGTTTAAAGTCATTTCTGTGCCTGAAATTGGTCAAAATTGAAGATTTTGAGTAAGCAAAACTCTGTAAAAATGGCAGTTTTGGTCACTGTGAGGGTTTAAAAAGTGGTTATTCAACATGAGGCCCGATCCAAATGACATTTTGAATCATTTTTGGTAGAGTCCAAAAAATCCATTTTCTGATGAAAAACGATGACCCCGGACCAGTCGAACGTTGAAAAAATGGTCAATATTGATGAAATTTTAACATTTAATCTTTTGACTTTAAATGACGGTTGGATGTGAGTTATTACTTTTTCAACTAAAATAAGTGTGTTTAAAGTCATTTCTGTGCCTGAAATTGGTCAAAATTGAAGATTTTGAGTAAGCAAACCTCTGTAAAAATGGCAATTTTGGTCACTCTGAGGGTTTAAAAAGTGGTTATTCAACATGAGGCCCGATCCAAATGACATTTTGAATCATTTTTGGTAGAGTCCAAAAAATCAATTTTCTGATGAAAAACGATGACCCCGGACCAGTCGAACGTTAAAAAAATGGTCAATATTGATGAAATTTTAACATTTAATCTTTTGACTTTAAATGACGGTTGGATGTGAGTTATTACTTTTTCAACTAAAATAAGTGTGTTTAAAGTCATTTCTGTACCTGAAATTGGTCAAAATTGAAGATTTTGAGTAAGCAAAACTCTGTAAAAATGGCAATTTTGGTCACTGTGAGGGTTTAAAAAGTGGTTATTCAACATGAGGCCCGATCCAAATGACATTTTGAATCATTTTTGGTAGAGTCCAAAAAATCAATTATCTGATGAAAAACGATGACCCCGGACCAGTCGAACGTTGAAAAAATGGTCAATATTGATGAAATTTTAACATTTAATCTTTTGACTTTAAATGACGGTTGGATGTGAGTTATTACTTTTTCAACTAAAATAAGTGTGTTTAAAGTCATTTCTGTGCCTGAAATTGGTCAAAATTGAAGATTTTGAGTAAGCAAAACTCTGTAAAAATGGCAATTTTGGTCACTGTGAGGGTTTAAAAAGTGGTTATTCAACATGAGGCCCGATCCAAATGACATTTTGAATCATTTTTGGTAGAGTCCAAAAAATCAATTATCTGATGAAAAACGATGACCCCGGACCAGTCGAACGTTGAAAAAATGGTCAATATTGATGAAATTTTAACATTTAATCTTTTGACTTTAAATGACGGTTGGATGTGAGTTATTACTTTTTCAACTAAAATAAGTGTGTTTAAAGTCATTCTGTGCCTGAAATTGGTCAAAATTGAAGATTTTGAGTAAGCAAAACTCTGTAAAAATGGCAATTTTGGTCACTGTGAGGGTTTAAAAAGTGGTTATTCAACATGAGGCCCGATCCAAATGACATTTTGAATCATTTTTGGTAGAGTCCAAAAAATCAATTATCTGATGAAAAACGATGACCCCGGACCAGTCGAACGTTGAAAAAATGGTCAATATTGATGAAATTTTAACATTTAATCGACGGTTGGATGTGAGTTATTACTTTTTCAACTAAAATAAGTGTGTTTAAAGTCATTTCTGTGCCTGAAATTGGTCAAAATTGAAGATTTTGAGTAAGCAAAACTCTGTAAAAATGGCAATTTTGGTCACTGTGAGGGTTTGAAAAGTGGTTATTCAACATGAGGCCCGATCCAAATGACATTTTGAATCATTTTTGGTAGAGTCCAAAAAATCAATTATCTGATGAAAAACGATGACCCCGGACCAGTCGAACGTTGAAAAAATGGTCAATATTGATGAAATTTTAACATTTAATCTTTTGACTTTAAATGACGGTTGGATGTGAGTTATTACTTTTTCAACTAAAATAAGTGTGTTTAAAGTCATTTCTGTGCCTGAAATTGGTCAAAATTGAAGATTTTGAGTAAGCAAAACTCTGTAAAAATGGCAGTTTTGGTCACTGTGAGGGTTTAAAAAGTGGTTATTCAACATGAGGCCCGATCCAAATGACATTTTGAATCATTTTTGGTAGAGTCCAAAAAATCAATTTTCTGATGAAAAACGATGACCCCGGACCAGTCGAACTTTGAAAAAATGGTCAATATTGATGAAATTTTAACATTTAATCTTTTGACTTTAAATGACGGTTGGATGTGAGTTATTACTTTTTCAACTAAAATAAGTGTGTTTAAAGTCATTTCTGTGCCTGAAATTGGTCAAAATTGAAGATTTTGAGTAAGCAAAACTCTGTAAAAATGGCAGTTTTGGTCACTGTGAGGGTTTAAAAAGTGGTTATTCAACATGAGGCCCGATCAAAATGACATTTTGAATCATTTTTGGTAGAGTCCAAAAAATCAATTTTCTGATGAAAAACGATGACCCCGGACCAGTCGAACGTTGAAAAAATGGTCAATATTGATGAAATTTTAACATTTAATCTTTTGACTTTAAATGACGGTTGGATGTGAGTTATTACTTTTTCAACTAAAATAAGTGTGTTTAAAGTCATTTCTGTGCCTGAAATTGGTCAAAATTGAAGATTTTGAGTAAGCAAAACTCTGTAAAAATGGCAATTTTGGTCACTGTGAGGGTTTAAAAAGTGGTTATTCAACATGAGGCCCGATCCAAATGACATTTTGAATCATTTTTGGTAGAGTCCAAAAAATCAATTATCTGATGAAAAACGATGACCCCGGACCAGTCGAACGTTGAAAAAATGGTCAATATTGATGAAATTTTAACATTTAATCTTTTGACTTTAAATGACGGTTGGATGTGAGTTATTACTTTTTCAACTAAAATAAGTGTGTTTAAAGTCATTTCTGTGCCTGAAATTGGTCAAAATTGAAGATTTTGAGTAAGCAAAACTCTGTAAAAATGGCAATTTTGGTCACTGTGAGGGTTTAAAAAGTGGTTATTCAACATGAGGCCCGATCCAAATGACATTTTGAATCATTTTTGGTAGAGTCCAAAAAATCAATTATCTGATGAAAAACGATGACCCCGGACCAGTCGAACGTTGAAAAAATGGTCAATATTGATGAAATTTTAACATTTAATCTTTTGACTTTAAATGACGGTTGGATGTGAGTTATTACTTTTTCAACTAAAATAAGTGTGTTTAAAGTCATTTCTGTGCCTGAAATTGGTCAAAATTGAAGATTTTGAGTAAGCAAAACTCTGTAAAAATGGCAGTTTTGGTCACTGTGAGGGTTTAAAAAGTGGTTATTCAACATGAGGCCCGATCCAAATGACATTTTGAATCATTTTTGGTAGAGTCCAAAAAATCCATTTTCTGATGAAAAACGATGACCCCGGACCAGTCGAACTTTGAAAAAATGGTCAATATTGATGAAATTTTAACATTTAATCTTTTGACTTTAAATGACGGTTGGATGTGAGTTATTACTTTTTCAACTAAAATAAGTGTGTTTAAAGTCATTTCTGTGCCTGAAATTGGTCAAAATTGAAGATTTTGAGTAAGCAAAACTCTGTAAAAATGGCAGTTTTGGTCACTGTGAGGGTTTAAAAAGTGGTTATTCAACATGAGGCCCGATCAAAATGACATTTTGAATCATTTTTGGTAGAGTCCAAAAAATCAATTTTCTGATGAAAAACGATGACCCCGGACCAGTCGAACGTTGAAAAAATGGTCAATATTGATGAAATTTTAACATTTAATCTTTTGACTTTAAATGACGGTTGGATGTGAGTTATTACTTTTTCAACTAAAATAAGTGTGTTTAAAGTCATTTCTGTGCCTGAAATTGGTCAAAATTGAAGATTTTCAGTAAGCAAAACTCTGTAAAAATGGCAGTTTTGGTCACTGTGAGGGTTTAAAAAGTGGTTATTCAACATGAGGCCCGATCCAAATGACATTTTGAATCATTTTTGGTAGAGTCCAAAAAATCAATTTTCTGATGAAAAACGATGACCCCGGACCAGTCGAACGTTGAAAAAATGGTCAAACGTTGAAAAAATGGTCAATATTGATGAAATTTTAACATTTAATCTTTTGACTTTAAATGACGGTTGGATGTGAGTTATTACTTTTTCAACTAAAATAAGTGTGTTTAAAGTCATTTCTGTGCCTCAAATTGGTCAAATTTGAAGCTTTTGAGTAAGCAAAACTCTGTAAAAATGGCAATTTTGGTCACTGTGAGGGTTTAAAAAGTGGTTATTCAACATGAGGCCCGATCCAAATGACATTTTGAATCATTTTTGGTAGAGTCCAAAAAATCCATTTTCTGATGAAAAACGATGACCCCGGACCAGTCGAACGTTGAAAAAATGGTCAATATTGATGAAATTTTAACATTTAATCTTTTGACTTTAAATGACGGTTGGATGTGAGTTATTACTTTTTCAACTAAAATAAGTGTGTTTAAAGTCATTTCTGTGCCTGAAATTGGTCAAAATTGAAGATTTTGAGTAAGCAAAACTCTAAAAATGGCAGTTTTGGTCACTGTGAGGGTTTAAAAAGTGGTTATTCAACATGAGGCCCGATCCAAATGACATTTTGAATCATTTTTGGTAGAGTCCAAAAAATCCATTTTCTGATGAAAAACGATGACCCCGGACCAGTCGAACGTTGAAAAAATGGTCAATATTGATGAAATTTTAACATTTAATCTTTTGACTTTAAATGACGGTTGGATGTGAGTTATTACTTTTTCAACTAAAATAAGTGTGTTTAAAGTCATTTCTGTGCCTGAAATTGGTCAAAATTGAAGATTTTGAGTAAGCAAACCTCTGTAAAAATGGCAATTTTGGTCACTGTGAGGGTTTAAAAAGTGGTTATTCAACATGAGGCCCGATCAAAATGACATTTTGAATCATTTTTGGTAGAGTCCAAAAAATCAATTTTCTGATGAAAAACGATGACCCCGGACCAGTCGAACGTTGAAAAAATGGTCAATATTGATGAAATTTTAACATTTAATCTTTTGACTTTAAATGACGGTTGGATGTGAGTTATTACTTTTTCAACTAAAATAAGTGTGTTTAAAGTCATTTCTGTGCCTGAAATTGGTCAAAATTGAAGATTTTGAGTAAGCAAAACTCTGTAAAAATGGCAATTTTGGTCACTGTGAGGGTTTAAAAAGTGGTTATTCAACATGAGGCCCGATCCAAATGACATTTTGAATCATTTTTGGTAGAGTCCAAAAAATCCATTTTCTGATGAAAAACGATGACCCCGGACCAGTCGAACGTTGACAAAATGGTCAATATTGATGAAATTTTAACATTTAATCTTTTGACTTTAAATGACGGTTGGATGTGAGTTATTACTTTTTCAACTAAAATAAGTGTGTTTAAAGTCATTTCTGTGCCTGAAATTGGTCAAAATTGAAGATTTTGAGTAAGCAAACCTCTGTAAAAATGGCAATTTTGGTCACTCTGAGGGTTTAAAAAGTGGTTATTCAACATGAGGCCCGATCCAAATGACATTTTGAATCATTTTTGGTAGAGTCTAAAAAATCAATTTTCAGATGAAAAACGATGACCCCGGACCAGTCGAACGTTAAAAAAATGGTCAATATTGATGAAATTTTAACATTTAATCTTTTGACTTTAAATGACGGTTGGATGTGAGTTATTACTTTTTCAACTAAAATAAGTGTGTTTAAAGTCATTTCTGTGCCTGAAATTGGTCAAAATTGAAGATTTTGAGTAAGCAAAACTCTGTAAAAATGGCAATTTTGGTCACTGTGTGGGTTTAAAAAGTGGTTATTCAACATGAGGCCCGATCCAAATGACATTTTGAATCATTTTTGGTAGAGTCCAAAAAATCAATTATCTGATGAAAAACGATGACCCCGGACCAGTCGAACGTTGAAAAAATGGTCAATATTGATGAAATTTTAACATTTAATCTTTTGACTTTAAATGACGGTTGGATGTGAGTTATTACTTTTTCAACTAAAATAAGTGTGTTTAAAGTCATTTCTGTGCCTGAAATTGGTCAAAATTGAAGATTTTGAGTAAGCAAAACTCTGTAAAAATGGCAATTTTGGTCACTGTGAGGGTTTAAAAAGTGGTTATTCAACATGAGGCCCGATCCAAATGACATTTTGAATCATTTTTGGTAGAGTCCAAAAAATCTATTTTCTGATGAAAAACGATGACCCCGGACCAGTCGAACGTTGAAAAAATGGTCAATATTGATGAAATTTTAACATTTAATCTTTTGACTTTAAATGACGGTTGGATGTGAGTTATTACTTTTTCAACTAAAATAAGTGTGTTTAAAGTCATTTCTGTGCCTGAAATTGGTCAAAATTGAAGATTTTGAGTAAGCAAAACTCTGTAAAAATGGCAATTTTGGTCACTGTGAGGGTTTAAAAAGTGGTTATTCAACATGAGGCCCGATCCAAATGACATTTTGAATCATTTTTGGTAGAGTCCAAAAAATCAATTATCTGATGAAAAACGATGACCCCGGACCAGTCGAACGTTGAAAAAATGGTCAATATTGATGAAATTTTAACATTTAATCTTTTGACTTTAAATGACGGTTGGATGTGAGTTATTACTTTTTCAACTAAAATAAGTGTGTTTAAAGTCATTTCTGTGCCTGAAATTGGTCAAAATTGAAGATTTTGAGTAAGCAAAACTCTGTAAAAATGGCAATTTTGGTCACTGTGAGGGTTTAAAAAGTGGTTATTCAACATGAGGCCCGATCCAAATGACATTTTGAATCATTTTTGGTAGAGTCCAAAAAATCAATTATCTGATGAAAAACGATGACCCCGGACCAGTCGAACGTTGAAAAAATGGTCAATATTGATGAAATTTTAACATTTAATCTTTTGACTTTAAATGACGGTTGGATGTGAGTTATTACTTTTTCAACTAAAATAAGTGTGTTTAAAGTCATTTCTGTGCCTGAAATTGGTCAAAATTGAAGATTTTGAGTAAGCAAAACTCTGTAAAAATGGCAATTTTGGTCACTGTGAGGGTTTAAAAAGTGGTTATTCAACATGAGGCCCGATCCAAATGACATTTTGAATCATTTTTGGTAGAGTCCAAAAAATCAATTATCTGATGAAAAACGATGACCCCGGACCAGTCGAACGTTGAAAAAATGGTCAATATTGATGAAATTTTAACATTTAATCTTTTGACTTTAAATGACGGTTGGATGTGAGTTATTACTTTTTCAACTAAAATAAGTGTGTTTAAAGTCATTTCTGTGCCTGAAATTGGTCAAAATTGAAGATTTTGAGTAAGCAAAACTCTGTAAAAATGGCAATTTTGGTCACTGTGAGGGTTTAAAAAGTGGTTATTCAACATGAGGCCCGATCCAAATGACATTTTGAATCATTTTTGGTAGAGTCCAAAAAATCCATTTTCCGATGAAAAACGATGACCCCGGACCAGTCGAACGTTGAAAAAATGGTCAATATTGATGAAATTTTAACATTTAATCTTTTGACTTTAAATGACGGTTGGATGTGAGTTATTACTTTTTCAACTAAAATAAGTGTGTTTAAAGTCATTTCTGTGCCTGAAATTGGTCAAAATTGAAGATTTTGAGTAAGCAAAACTCTGTAAAAATGGCAATTTTGGTCACTGTGAGGGTTTAAAAAGTGGTTATTCAACATGAGGCCCGATCCAAATGACATTTTGAATCATTTTTGGTAGAGTCCAAAAAATCAATTATCTGATGAAAAACGATGACCCCGGACCAGTCGAACGTTGAAAAAATGGTCAATATTGATGAAATTTTAACATTTAATCTTTTGACTTTAAATGACGGTTGGATGTGAGTTATTACTTTTTCAACTAAAATAAGTGTGTTTAAAGTCATTTCTGTGCCTGAAATTGGTCAAAATTGAAGATTTTGAGTAAGCAAAACTCTGTAAAAATGGCAATTTTGGTCACTGTGAGGGTTTAAAAAGTGGTTATTCAACATGAGGCCCGATCCAAATGACATTTTGAATCATTTTTGGTAGAGTCCAAAAAATCAATTATCTGATGAAAAACGATGACCCCGGACCAGTCGAACGTTGAAAAAATGGTCAATATTGATGAAATTTTAACATTTAATCTTTTGACTTTAAATGACGGTTGGATGTGAGTTATTACTTTTTCAACTAAAATAAGTGTGTTTAAAGTCATTTCTGTGCCTGAAATTGGTCAAAATTGAAGATTTTGAGTAAGCAAAACTCTGTAAAAATGGCAATTTTGGTCACTGTGAGGGTTTAAAAAGTGGTTATTCAACATGAGGCCCGATCCGAATGACATTTTGAATCATTTTTGGTAGAGTCCAAAAAATCAATTTTCTGATGAAAAACGATGACCCCGGACCAGTAGAACTTTGAAAAAATGGTCAATATTGATGAAATTTTAACATTTAATCTTTTGACTTTAAATGACGGTTGGATGTGAGTTATTACTTTTTCAACTAAAATAAGTGTGTTTAAAGTAATTTCTGTGCCTGAAATTGGTCAAAATTGAAGATTTTGAGTAAGCAAAACTCTGTAAAAATGGCAGTTTTGGTCACTGTGAGGGTTTAAAAAGTGGTTATTCAACATGAGGCCCGATCCAAATGACATTTTGAATCATTTTTGGTAGAGTCCAAAAAATCAATTTTCTGATGAAAAACGATGACCCCGGACCAGTCGAACGTTGAAAAAATGGTCAATATTGATGAAATTTTAACATTTAATCTTTTGACTTTAAATGACGGTTGGATGTGAGTTATTACTTTTTCAACTAAAATAAGTGTGTTTAAAGTCATTTCTGTGCCTCAAATTGGTCAAATTTGAAGCTTTTGAGTAAGCAAAACTCTGTAAAAATGGCAATTTTGGTCACTGTGAGGGTTTAAAAAGTGGTTATTCAACATGAGGCCCGATCCAAATGACATTTTGAATCATTTTTGGTAGAGTCCAAAAAATCCATTTTCTGATGAAAAACGATGACCCCGGACCAGTCGAACGTTGAAAAAATGGTCAATATTGATGAAATTTTAACATTTAATCTTTTGACTTTAAATGACGGTTGGATGTGAGTTATTACTTTTTCAACTAAAATAAGTGTGTTTAAAGTCATTTCTGTGCCTGAAATTGGTCAAAATTGAAGATTTTGAGTAAGCAAAACTCTGTAAAAATGGCAGTTTTGGTCACTGTGAGGGTTTAAAAAGTGGTTATTCAACATGAGGCCCGATCCAAATGACATTTTGAATCATTTTTGGTAGAGTCCAAAAAATCCATTTTCTGATGAAAAACGATGACCCCGGACCAGTCGAACGTTGAAAAAATGGTCAATATTGATGAAATTTTAACATTTAATCTTTTGACTTTAAATGACGGTTGGATGTGAGTTATTACTTTTTCAACTAAAATAAGTGTGTTTAAAGTCATTTCTGTGCCTGAAATTGGTCAAAATTGAAGATTTTGAGTAAGCAAACCTCTGTAAAAATGGCAATTTTGGTCACTGTGAGGGTTTAAAAAGTGGTTATTCAACATGAGGCCCGATCCAAATGACATTTTGAATCATTTTTGGTAGAGTCCAAAAAATCAATTTTCTGATGAAAAACGATGACCCCGGACCAGTCGAACGTTGAAAAAATGGTCAATATTGATGAAATTTTAACATTTAATCTTTTGACTTTAAATGACGGTTGGATGTGAGTTATTACTTTTTCAACTAAAATAAGTGTGTTTAAAGTCATTTCTGTGCCTGAAATTGGTCAAAATTGAAGATTTTGAGTAAGCAAAACTCTGTAAAAATGGCAGTTTTGGTCACTGTGAGGGTTTAAAAAGTGGTTATTCAACATGAGGCCCGATCCAAATGACATTTTGAATCATTTTTGGTAGAGTCCAAAAAATCCATTTTCTGATGAAAAACGATGACCCCGGACCAGTCGAACGTTGAAAAAATGGTCAATATTGATGAAATTTTAACATTTAATCTTTTGACTTTAAATGACGGTTGGATGTGAGTTATTACTTTTTCAACTAAAATAAGTGTGTTTAAAGTCATTTCTGTGCCTGAAATTGGTCAAAATTGAAGATTTTGAGTAAGCAAACCTCTGTAAAAATGGCAATTTTGGTCACTGTGAGGGTTTAAAAAGTGGTTATTCAACATGAGGCCCGATCAAAATGACATTTTGAATCATTTTTGGTAGAGTCCAAAAAATCAATTTTCTGATGAAAAACGATGACCCCGGACCAGTCGAACGTTGAAAAAATGGTCAATATTGATGAAATTTTAACATTTAATCTTTTGACTTTAAATGACGGTTGGATGTGAGTTATTACTTTTTCAACTAAAATAAGTGTGTTTAAAGTCATTTCTGTGCCTGAAATTGGTCAAAATTGAAGATTTTGAGTAAGCAAAACTCTGTAAAAATGGCAATTTTGGTCACTGTGAGGGTTTAAAAAGTGGTTATTCAACATGAGGCCCGATCCAAATGACATTTTGAATCATTTTTGGTAGAGTCCAAAAAATCAATTTTCTGATGAAAAACGATGACCCCGGACCAGTCGAACGTTGAAAAAATGGTCAATATTGATGAAATTTTAACATTTAATCTTTTGACTTTAAATGACGGTTGGATGTGAGTTATTACTTTTTCAACTAAAATAAGTGTGTTTAAAGTCATTTCTGTGCCTGAAATTGGTCAAAATTGAAGATTTTGAGTAAGCAAACCTCTGTAAAAATGGCAATTTTGGTCACTGTGAGGGTTTAAAAAGTGGTTATTCAACATGAGGCCCGATCCAAATGACATTTTGAATCATTTTTGGTAGAGTCCAAAAAATCAATTTTCTGATGAAAAACGATGACCCCGGACCAGTCGAACGTTGAAAAAATGGTCAATATTGATGAAATTTTAACATTTAATCTTTTGACTTTAAATGACGGTTGGATGTGAGTTATTACTTTTTCAACTAAAATAAGTGTGTTTAAAGTCATTTCTGTGCCTGAAATTGGTCAAAATTGAAGATTTTGAGTAAGCAAAACTCTGTAAAAATGGCAGTTTTGGTTACTGTGAGGGTTTAAAAAGTGGTTATTCAACATGAGGCCCGATCCAAATGACATTTTGAATCATTTTTGGTAGAGTCCAAAAAATCCATTTTCTGATGAAAAACGATGACCCCGGACCAGTCGAACGTTGAAAAAATGGTCAATATTGATGAAATTTTAACATTTAATCTTTTGACTTTAAATGACGGTTGGATGTGAGTTATTACTTTTTCAACTAAAATAAGTGTGTTTAAAGTCATTTCTGTGCCTGAAATTGGTCAAAATTGAAGATTTTGAGTAAGCAAACCTCTGTAAAAATGGCAATTTTGGTCACTGTGAGGGTTTAAAAAGTGGTTATTCAACATGAGGCCCGATCAAAATGACATTTTGAATCATTTTTGGTAGAGTCCAAAAAATCCATTTTCTGATGAAAAAGGATGACCCCGGACCAGTCGAACGTTGACAAAATGGTCAATATTGATGAAATTTTAACATTTAATCTTTTGACTTTAAATGACGGTTGGATGTGAGTTATTACTTTTTCAACTAAAATAAGTGTGTTTAAAGTCATTTCTGTGCCTGAAATTGGTCAAAATTGAAGATTTTGAGTAAGCAAAACTCTGTAAAAATGGCAATTTTGGTCACTCTGAGGGTTTAAAAAGTGGTTATTCAACATGAGGCCCGATCCAAATGACATTTTGAATCATTTTTGGTAGAGTCTAAAAAATCAATTTTCAGATGAAAAACGATGACCCCGGACCAGTCGAACGTTAAAAAAATGGTCAATATTGATGAAATTTTAACATTTAATCTTTTGACTTTAAATGACGGTTGGATGTGAGTTATTACTTTTTCAACTAAAATAAGTGTGTTTAAAGTCATTTCTGTGCCTGAAATTGGTCAAAATTGAAGATTTTGAGTAAGCAAAACTCTGTAAAAATGGCAATTTTGGTCACTGTGTGGGTTTAAAAAGTGGTTATTCAACATGAGGCCCGATCCAAATGACATTTTGAATCATTTTTGGTAGAGTCCAAAAAATCAATTATCTGATGAAAAACGATGACCCCGGACCAGTCGAACGTTGAAAAAATGGTCAATATTGATGAAATTTTAACATTTAATCTTTTGACTTTAAATGACGGTTGGATGTGAGTTATTACTTTTTCAACTAAAATAAGTGTGTTTAAAGTCATTTCTGTGCCTGAAATTGGTCAAAATTGAAGATTTTGAGTAAGCAAAACTCTGTAAAAATGGCAATTTTGGTCACTGTGAGGGTTTAAAAAGTGGTTATTCAACATGAGGCCCGATCCAAATGACATTTTGAATCATTTTTGGTAGAGTCCAAAAAATCAATTTTCTGATGAAAAACGATGACCCCGGACCAGTCGAACGTTGAAAAAATGGTCAATATTGATGAAATTTTAACATTTAATCTTTTGACTTTAAATGACGGTTGGATGTGAGTTATTACTTTTTCAACTAAAATAAGTGTGTTTAAAGTCATTTCTGTGCCTGAAATTGGTCAAAATTGAAGATTTTGAGTAAGCAAAACTCTGTAAAAATGGCAATTTTGGTCACTGTGAGGGTTTAAAAAGTGGTTATTCAACATGAGGCCCGATCCAAATGACATTTTGAATCATTTTTGGTAGAGTCCAAAAAATCCATTTTCTGATGAAAAACGATGACCCCGGACCAGTCGAACGTTGAAAAAATGGTCAATATTGATGAAATTTTAACATTTAATCTTTTGACTTTAAATGACGGTTGGATGTGAGTTATTACTTTTTCAACTAAAATAAGTGTGTTTAAAGTCATTTCTGTGCCTGAAATTGGTCAAAATTGAAGATTTTGAGTAAGCAAAACTCTGTAAAAATGGCAATTTTGGTCACTGTGAGGGTTTAAAAAGTGGTTATTCAACATGAGGCCCGATCCAAATGACATTTTGAATCATTTTTGGTAGAGTCCAAAAAATCAATTATCTGATGAAAAACGATGACCCCGGACCAGTCGAACGTTGAAAAAATGGTCAATATTGATGAAATTTTAACATTTAATCTTTTGACTTTAAATGACGGTTGGATGTGAGTTATTACTTTTTCAACTAAAATAAGTGTGTTTAAAGTCATTTCTGTGCCTGAAATTGGTCAAAATTGAAGATTTTGAGTAAGCAAAACTCTGTAAAAATTGCAATTTTGGTCACTGTGAGGGTTTAAAAAGTGGTTATTCAACATGAGGCCCGATCCAAATGACATTTTGAATCATTTTTGGTAGAGTCCAAAAAATCAATTATCTGATGAAAAACGATGACCCCGGACCAGTCGAACGTTGAAAAAATGGTCAATATTGATGAAATTTTAACATTTAATCTTTTGACTTTAAATGACGGTTGGATGTGAGTTATTACTTTTTCAACTAAAATAAGTGTGTTTAAAGTCATTTCTGTGCCTGAAATTGGTCAAAATTGAAGATTTTGAGTAAGCAAAACTCTGTAAAAATGGCAATTTTGGTCACTGTGAGGGTTTAAAAAGTGGTTATTCAACATGAGGCCCGATCCAAATGACATTTTGAATCATTTTTGGTAGAGTCCAAAAAATCAATTATCTGATGAAAAACGATGACCCCGGACCAGTCGAACGTTGAAAAAATGGTCAATATTGATGAAATTTTAACATTTAATCTTTTGACTTTAAATGACGGTTGGATGTGAGTTATTACTTTTTCAACTAAAATAAGTGTGTTTAAAGTCATTTCTGTGCCTGAAATTGGTCAAAATTGAAGATTTTGAGTAAGCAAACCTCTGTAAAAATGGCAATTTTGGTCACTGTGAGGGTTTAAAAAGTGGTTATTCAACATGAGGCCCGATCAAAATGACATTTTGAATCATTTTTGGTAGAGTCCAAAAAATCAATTTTCTGATGAAAAACGATGACCCCGGACCAGTCGAACGTTGAAAAAATGGTCAATATTGATGAAATTTTAACATTTAATCTTTTGACTTTAAATGACGGTTGGATGTGAGTTATTACTTTTTCAACTAAAATAAGTGTGTTTAAAGTCATTTCTGTGCCTGAAATTGGTCAAAATTGAAGATTTTGAGTAAGCAAACCTCTGTAAAAATGGCAATTTTGGTCACTGTGAGGGTTTAAAAAGTGGTTATTCAACATGAGGCCCGATCCAAATGACATTTTGAATCATTTTTGGTAGAGTCCAAAAAATCAATTTTCTGATGAAAAACGATGACCCCGGACCAGTCGAACGTTGAAAAAATGGTCAATATTGATGAAATTTTAACATTTAATCTTTTGACTTTAAATGACGGTTGGATGTGAGTTATTACTTTTTCAACTAAAATAAGTGTGTTTAAAGTCATTTCTGTGCCTGAAATTGGTCAAAATTGAAGATTTTGAGTAAGCAAAACTCTGTAAAAATGGCAGTTTTGGTCACTGTGAGGGTTTAAAAAGTGGTTATTCAACATGAGGCCCGATCCAAATGACATTTTGAATCATTTTTGGTAGAGTCCAAAAAATCCATTTTCTGATGAAAAACGATGACCCCGGACCAGTCGAACGTTGAAAAAATGGTCAATATTGATGAAATTTTAACATTTAATCTTTTGACTTTAAATGACGGTTGGATGTGAGTTATTACTTTTTCAACTAAAATAAGTGTGTTTAAAGTCATTTCTGTGCCTGAAATTGGTCAAAATTGAAGATTTTGAGTAAGCAAACCTCTGTAAAAATGGCAATTTTGGTCACTGTGAGGGTTTAAAAAGTGGTTATTCAACATGAGGCCCGATCAAAATGACATTTTGAATCATTTTTGGTAGAGTCCAAAAAATCAATTTTCTGATGAAAAACGATGACCCGGGACCAGTCGAACGTTGAAAAAATGGTCAATATTGATGAAATTTTAACATTTAATCTTTTGACTTTAAATGACGGTTGGATGTGAGTTATTACTTTTTCAACTAAAATAAGTGTGTTTAAAGTCATTTCTGTGCCTGAAATTGGTCAAAATTGAAGATTTTGAGTAAGCAAAACTCTGTAAAAATGGCAATTTTGGTCACTGTGAGGGTTTAAAAAGTGGTTATTCAACATGAGGCCCGATCCAAATGACATTTTGAATCATTTTTGGTAGAGTCTAAAAAATCAATTTTCAGATGAAAAACGATGACCCCGGACCAGTCGAACGTTAAAAAAATGGTCAATATTGATGAAATTTTAACATTTAATCTTTTGACTTTAAATGACGGTTGGTTGTGAGTTATTACTTTTTCAACTAAAATAAGTGTGTTTAAAGTCATTTCTGTGCCTGAAATTGGTCAAAATTGAAGATTTTGAGTAAGCAAAACTCTGTAAAAATGGCAATTTTGGTCACTGTGTAGGTTTAAAAAGTGGTTATTCAACATGAGGCCCGATCCAAATGACATTTTGAATCATTTTTGGTAGAGTCCAAAAAATCAATTTTCTGATGAAAAACGATGACCCCGGACCAGTCGAACGTTGAAAAAATGGTCAATATTGATGAAATTTTAACATTTAATCTTTTGACTTTAAATGACGGTTGGATGTGAGTTATTACTTTTTCAACTAAAATAAGTGTGTTTAAAGTCATTTCTGTGCCTGAAATTGGTCAAAATTGAAGATTTTGAGTAAGCAAAACTCTGTAAAAATGGCAATTTTGGTCACTGTGAGGGTTTAAAAAGTGGTTATTCAACATGAGGCCCGATCCAAATGACATTTTGAATCATTTTTGGTAGAGTCCAAAAAATCCATTTTCTGATGAAAAACGATGACCCCGGACCAGTCGAACGTTGAAAAAATGGTCAATATTGATGAAATTTTAACATTTAATCTTTTGACTTTAAATGACGGTTGGATGTGAGTTATTACTTTTTCAACTAAAATAAGTGTGTTTAAAGTCATTTCTGTGCCTGAAATTGGTCAAAATTGAAGATTTTGAGTAAGCAAAACTCTGTAAAAATGGCAGTTTTGGTCACTGTGAGGGTTTAAAAAGTGGTTATTCAACATGAGGCCCGATCCAAATGACATATTGAATCATTTTTGGTAGAGTCCAAAAAATCCATTTTCTGATGAAAAACGATGACCCCGGACCAGTCGAACGTTGAAAAAATGGTCAATATTGATGAAATTTTAACATTTAATCTTTTGACTTTAAATGACGGTTGGATGTGAGTTATTACTTTTTCAACTAAAATAAGTGTGTTTAAAGTCATTTCTGTGCCTGAAATTGGTCAAAATTGAAGATTTTGAGTAAGCAAACCTCTGTAAAAATGGCAATTTTGGTCACTGTGAGGGTTTAAAAAGTGGTTATTCAACATGAGGCCCGATCAAAATGACATTTTGAATCATTTTTGGTAGAGTCCAAAAAATCAATTTTCTGATGAAAAACGATGACCCCGGACCAGTCGAACGTTGAAAAAATGGTCAATATTGATGAAATTTTAACATTTAATCTTTTGACTTTAAATGACGGTTGGATGTGAGTTATTACTTTTTCAACTAAAATAAGTGTGTTTAAAGTCATTTCTGTGCCTGAAATTGGTCAAAATTGAAGATTTTGAGTAAGCAAAACTCTGTAAAAATGGCAATTTTGGTCACTGTGAGGGTTTAAAAAGTGGTTATTCAACATGAGGCCCGATCCAAATGACATTTTGAATCATTTTTGGTAGAGTCCAAAAAATCAATTTTCTGATGAAAAACGATGACCCCGGACCAGTCGAACGTTGAAAAAATGGTCAATATTGATGAAATTTTAACATTTAATCTTTTGACTTTAAATGACGGTTGGATGTGAGTTATTACTTTTTCAACTAAAATAAGTGTGTTTAAAGTCATTTCTGTGCCTGAAATTGATCAAAATTGAAGATTTTGAGTAAGCAAAACTCTGTAAAAATGGCAGTTTTGGTCACTGTGAGGGTTTAAAAAGTGGTTATTCAACATGAGGCCCGATCCAAATGACATTTTGAATCATTTTTGGTAGAGTCCAAAAAATCCATTTTCTGATGAAAAACGATGACCCCGGACCAGTCGAACGTTGACAAAATGGTCAATATTGATGAAATTTTAACATTTAATCTTTTGACTTTAAATGACGGTTGGATGTGAGTTATTACTTTTTCAACTAAAATAAGTGTGTTTAAAGTCATTTCTGTGCCTGAAATTGGTCAAAATTGAAGATTTTGAGTAAGCAAACCTCTGTAAAAATGGCAATTTTGGTCACTCTGAGGGTTTAAAAAGTGGTTATTCAACATGAGGCCCGATCCAAATGACATTTTGAATCATTTTTGGTAGAGTCTAAAAAATCAATTTTCAGATGAAAAACGATGACCCCGGACCAGTCGAACGTTAAAAAAATGGTCAATATTGATGAAATTTTAACATTTAATCTTTTGACTTTAAATGACGGTTGGATGTGAGTTATTACTTTTTCAACTAAAATAAGTGTGTTTAAAGTCATTTCTGTGCCTGAAATTGGTCAAAATTGAAGATTTTGAGTAAGCAAAACTCTGTAAAAATGGCAATTTTGGTCACTGTGAGGGTTTAAAAAGTGGTTATTCAACATGAGGCCCGATCCAAATGACATTTTGAATCATTTTTGGTAGAGTCCAAAAAATCAATTTTCTGATGAAAAACGATGACCCCGGACCAGTCGAACGTTGAAAAAATGGTCAATATTGATGAAATTTTAACATTTAATCTTTTGACTTTAAATGACGGTTGGATGTGAGTTATTACTTTTTCAACTAAAATAAGTGTGTTTAAAGTCATTTCTGTGCCTGAAATTGGTCAAAATTGAAGATTTTGAGTAAGCAAAACTCTGTAAAAATGGCAATTTTGGTCACTGTGAGGGTTTAAAAAGTGGTTATTCAACATGAGGCCCGATCCAAATGACATTTTGAATCATTTTTGGTAGAGTCCAAAAAATCCATTTTCTGATGAAAAACGATGACCCCGGACCAGTCGAACGTTGAAAAAATGGTCAATATTGATGAAATTTTAACATTTAATCTTTTGACTTTAAATGACGGTTGGATGTGAGTTATTACTTTTTCAACTAAAATAAGTGTGTTTAAAGTCATTTCTGTGCCTGAAATTGGTCAAAATTGAAGATTTTGAGTAAGCAAAACTCTGTAAAAATGGCAATTTTGGTCACTGTGAGGGTTTAAAAAGTGGTTATTCAACATGAGGCCCGATCCAAATGACATTTTGAATCATTTTTGGTAGAGTCCAAAAAATCAATTATCTGATGAAAAACGATGACCCCGGACCAGTCGAACGTTGAAAAAATGGTCAATATTGATGAAATTTTAACATTTAATCTTTTGACTTTAAATGACGGTTGGATGTGAGTTATTACTTTTTCAACTAAAATAAGTGTGTTTAAAGTCATTTCTGTGCCTGAAATTGGTCAAAATTGAAGATTTTGAGTAAGCAAAACTCTGTAAAAATGGCAATTTTGGTCACTGTGAGGGTTTAAAAAGTGGTTATTCAACATGAGGCCCGATCCAAATGACATTTTGAATCATTTTTGGTAGAGTCCAAAAAATCAATTATCTGATGAAAAACGATGACCCCGGACCAGTCGAACGTTGAAAAAATGGTCAATATTGATGAAATTTTAACATTTAATCTTTTGACTTTAAATGATGGTTGGATGTGAGTTATTACTTTTTCAACTAAAATAAGTGTGTTTAAAGTCATTTCTGTGCCTGAAATTGGTCAAAATTGAAGATTTTGAGTAAGCAAAACTCTGTAAAAATGGCAATTTTGGTCACTGTGAGGGTTTAAAAAGTGGTTATTCAACATGAGGCCCGATCCAAATGACATTTTGAATCATTTTTGGTAGAGTCCAAAAAATCCATTTTCTGATGAAAAACGATGACCCCGGACCAGTCGAACGTTGACAAAATGGTCAATATTGATGAAATTTTAACATTTAATCTTTTGACTTTAAATGACGGTTGGATGTGAGTTATTACTTTTTCAACTAAAATAAGTGTGTTTAAAGTCATTTCTGTGCCTCAAATTGGTCAAATTTGAAGCTTTTGAGTAAGCAAAACTCTGTAAAAATGGCAGTTTTGGTCACTGTGAGGGTTTAAAAAGTGGTTATTCAACATGAGGCCCGATCCAAATGACATTTTGAATCATTTTTGGTAGAGTCCAAAAAATCCATTTTCTGATGAAAAACGATGACCCCGGACCAGTCGAACGTTGAAAAAATGGTCAATATTGATGAAATTTTAACATTTAATCTTTTGACTTTAAATGACGGTTGGATGTGAGTTATTACTTTTTCAACTAAAATAAGTGTGTTTAAAGTCATTTCTGTGCCTGAAATTGGTCAAAATTGAAGATTTTGAGTAAGCAAACCTCTGTAAAAATGGCAATTTTGGTCACTGTGAGGGTTTAAAAAGTGGTTATTCAACATGAGGCCCGATCAAAATGACATTTTGAATCATTTTTGGTAGAGTCCAAAAAATCAATTTTCTGATGAAAAACGATGACCCCGGACCAGTCGAACGTTGAAAAAATGGTCAATATTGATGAAATTTTAACATTTAATCTTTTGACTTTAAATGACGGTTGGATGTGAGTTATTACTTTTTCAACTAAAATAAGTGTGTTTAAAGTCATTTCTGTGCCTGAAATTGGTCAAAATTGAAGATTTTGAGTAAGCAAAACTCTGTAAAAATGGCAATTTTGGTCACTGTGAGGGTTTAAAAAGTGGTTATTCAACATGAGGCCCGATCCAAATGACATTTTGAATCATTTTTGGTAGAGTCCAAAAAATCAATTTTCTGATGAAAAACGATGACCCCGGACCAGTCGAACGTTGAAAAAATGGTCAATATTGATGAAATTTTAACATTTAATCTTTTGACTTTAAATGACGGTTGGATGTGAGTTATTACTTTTTCAACTAAAATAAGTGTGTTTAAAGTCATTTCTGTGCCTGAAATTGGTCAAAATTGAAGATTTTGAGTAAGCAAAACTCTGTAAAAATGGCAGTTTTGGTCACTGTGAGGGTTTAAAAAGTGGTTATTCAACATGAGGCCCGATCCAAATGACATTTTGAATCATTTTTGGTAGAGTCCAAAAAATCCATTTTCTGATGAAAAACGATGACCCCGGACCAGTCGAACGTTGACAAAATGGTCAATATTGATGAAATTTTAACATTTAATCTTTTGACTTTAAATGACGGTTGGATGTGAGTTATTACTTTTTCAACTAAAATAAGTGTGTTTAAAGTCATTTCTGTGCCTGAAATTGGTCAAAATTGAAGATTTTGAGTAAGCAAACCTCTGTAAAAATGGCAATTTTGGTCACTCTGAGGGTTTAAAAAGTGGTTATTCAACATGAGGCCCGATCCAAATGACATTTTGAATCATTTTTGGTAGAGTCTAAAAAATCAATTTTCAGATGAAAAACGATGACCCCGGACCAGTCGAACGTTAAAAAAATGGTCAATATTGATGAAATTTTAACATTTAATCTTTTGACTTTAAATGACGGTTGGATGTGAGTTATTACTTTTTCAACTAAAATAAGTGTGTTTAAAGTCATTTCTGTGCCTGAAATTGGTCAAAATTGAAGATTTTGAGTAAGCAAAACTCTGTAAAAATGGCAGTTTTGGTCACTGTGAGGGTTTAAAAAGTGGTTATTCAACATGAGGCCCGATCCAAATGACATTTTGAATCATTTTTGGTAGAGTCCAAAAAATCCATTTTCTGATGAAAAACGATGACCCCGGACCAGTCGAACGTTGACAAAATGGTCAATATTGATGAAATTTTAACATTTAATCTTTTGACTTTAAATGACGGTTGGATGTGAGTTATTACTTTTTCAACTAAAATAAGTGTGTTTAAAGTCATTTCTGTGCCTGAAATTGGTCAAAATTGAAGATTTTGAGTAAGCAAACCTCTGTAAAAATGGCAATTTTGGTCACTCTGAGGGTTTAAAAAGTGGTTATTCAACATGAGGCCCGATCCAAATGACATTTTGAATCATTTTTGGTAGAGTCTAAAAAATCAATTTTCAGATGAAAAACGATGACCCCGGACCAGTCGAACGTTAAAAAAATGGTCAATATTGATGAAATTTTAACATTTAATCTTTTGACTTTAAATGACGGTTGGATGTGAGTTATTACTTTTTCAACTAAAATAAGTGTGTTTAAAGTCATTTCTGTGCCTGAAATTGGTCAAAATTGAAGATTTTGAGTAAGCAAAACTCTGTAAAAATGGCAGTTTTGGTCACTGTGAGGGTTTAAAAAGTGGTTATTCAACATGAGGCCCGATCCAAATGACATTTTGAATCATTTTTGGTAGAGTCCAAAAAATCCATTTTCTGATGAAAAACGATGACCCCGGACCAGTCGAACGTTGACAAAATGGTCAATATTGATGAAATTTTAACATTTAATCTTTTGACTTTAAATGACGGTTGGATGTGAGTTATTACTTTTTCAACTAAAATAAGTGTGTTTAAAGTCATTTCTGTGCCTGAAATTGGTCAAAATTGAAGATTTTGAGTAAGCAAACCTCTGTAAAAATGGCAATTTTGGTCACTCTGAGGGTTTAAAAAGTGGTTATTCAACATGAGGCCCGATCCAAATGACATTTTGAATCATTTTTGGTAGAGTCTAAAAAATCAATTTTCAGGTGAAAAACGATGACCCCGGACCAGTCGAACGTTAAAAAAATGGTCAATATTGATGAAATTTTAACATTTAATCTTTTGACTTTAAATGACGGTTGGATGTGAGTTATTACTTTTTCAACTAAAATAAGTGTGTTTAAAGTCATTTCTGTGCCTGAAATTGGTCAAAATTGAAGATTTTGAGTAAGCAAAACTCTGTAAAAATGGCAATTTTGGTCACTGTGTGGGTTTAAAAAGTGGTTATTCAACATGAGGCCCGATCCAAATGACATTTTGAATCATTTTTGGTAGAGTCCAAAAAATCAATTATCTGATGAAAAACGATGACCCCGGACCAGTCGAACGTTGAAAAAATGGTCAATATTGATGAAATTTTAACATTTAATCTTTTGACTTTAAATGACGGTTGGATGTGAGTTATTACTTTTTCAACTAAAATAAGTGTGTTTAAAGTCATTTCTGTGCCTGAAATTGGTCAAAATTGAAGATTTTGAGTAAGCAAAACTCTGTAAAAATGGCAATTTTGGTCACTGTGAGGGTTTAAAAAGTGGTTATTCAACATGAGGCCCGATCCAAATGACATTTTGAATCATTTTTGGTAGAGTCCAAAAAATCAATTTTCTGATGAAAAACGATGACCCCGGACCAGTCGAACGTTGAAAAAATGGTCAATATTGATGAAATTTTAACATTTAATCTTTTGACTTTAAATGACGGTTGGATGTGAGTTATTACTTTTTCAACTAAAATAAGTGTGTTTAAAGTCATTTCTGTGCCTGAAATTGGTCAAAATTGAAGATTTTGAGTAAGCAAAACTCTGTAAAAATGGCAATTTTGGTCACTGTGAGGGTTTAAAAAGTGGTTATTCAACATGAGGCCCGATCCAAATGACATTTTGAATCATTTTTGGTAGAGTCCAAAAAATCAATTTTCTGATGAAAAACGATGACCCCGGACCAGTCGAACGTTGAAAAAATGGTCAATATTGATGAAATTTTAACATTTAATCTTTTGACTTTAAATGACGGTTGGATGTGAGTTATTACTTTTTCAACTAAAATAAGTGTGTTTAAAGTCATTTCTGTGCCTGAAATTGGTCAAAATTGAAGATTTTGAGTAAGCAAAACTCTGTAAAAATGGCAATTTTGGTCACTGTGAGGGTTTAAAAAGTGGTTATTCAACATGAGGCCCGATCCAAATGACATTTTGAATCATTTTTGGTAGAGTCCAAAAAATCAATTATCTGATGAAAAACGATGACCCCGGACCAGTCGAACGTTGAAAAAATGGTCAATATTGATGAAATTTTAACATTTAATCTTTTGACTTTAAATGACGGTTGGATGTGAGTTATTACTTTTTCAACTAAAATAAGTGTGTTTAAAGTCATTTCTGTGCCTGAAATTGGTCAAAATTGAAGATTTTGAGTAAGCAAAACTCTGTAAAAATGGCAATTTTGGTCACTGTGAGGGTTTAAAAAGTGGTTATTCAACATGAGGCCCGATCCAAATGACATTTTGAATCATTTTTGGTAGAGTCCAAAAAATCAATTATCTGATGAAAAACGATGACCCCGGACCAGTCGAACGTTGAAAAAATGGTCAATATTGATGAAATTTTAACATTTAATCTTTTGACTTTAAATGATGGTTGGATGTGAGTTATTACTTTTTCAACTAAAATAAGTGTGTTTAAAGTCATTTCTGTGCCTGAAATTGGTCAAAATTGAAGATTTTGAGTAAGCAAAACTCTGTAAAAATGGCAATTTTGGTCACTGTGAGGGTTTAAAAAGTGGTTATTCAACATGAGGCCCGATCCAAATGACATTTTGAATCATTTTTGGTAGAGTCCAAAAAATCAATTATCTGATGAAAAACGATGACCCCGGACCAGTCGAACGTTGAAAAAATGGTCAATATTGATGAAATTTTAACATTTAATCTTTTGACTTTAAATGACGGTTGGATGTGAGTTATTACTTTTTCAACTAAAATAAGTGTGTTTAAAGTCATTTCTGTGCCTGAAATTGGTCAAAATTGAAGATTTTGAGTAAGCAAAACTCTGTAAAAATGGCAGTTTTGGTCACTGTGAGGGTTTAAAAAGTGGTTATTCAACATGAGGCCCGATCCAAATGACATTTTGAATCATTTTTGGTAGAGTCCAAAAAATCAATTTTCTGATGAAAAACGATGACCCCGGACCAGTCGAACGTTGAAAAAATGGTCAATATTGATGAAATTTTAACATTTAATCTTTTGACTTTAAATGACGGTTGGATGTGAGTTATTACTTTTTCAACTAAAATAAGTGTGTTTAAAGTCATTTCTGTGCCTCAAATTGGTCAAATTTGAAGCTTTTGAGTAAGCAAAACTCTGTAAAAATGGCAGTTTTGGTCACTGTGAGGGTTTAAAAAGTGGTTATTCAACATGAGGCCCGATCCAAATGACATTTTGAATCATTTTTGGTAGAGTCCAAAAAATCCATTTTCTGATGAAAAACGATGACCCCGGACCAGTCGAACGTTGAAAAAATGGTCAATATTGATGAAATTTTAACATTTAATCTTTTGACTTTAAATGACGGTTGGATGTGAGTTATTACTTTTTCAACTAAAATAAGTGTGTTTAAAGTCATTTCTGTGCCTGAAATTGGTCAAAATTGAAGATTTTGAGTAAGCAAACCTCTGTAAAAATGGCAATTTTGGTCACTGTGAGGGTTTAAAAAGTGGTTATTCAACATGAGGCCCGATCAAAATGACATTTTGAATCATTTTTGGTAGAGTCCAAAAAATCAATTTTCTGATGAAAAACGATGACCCCGGACCAGTCGAACGTTGAAAAAATGGTCAATATTGATGAAATTTTAACATTTAATCTTTTGACTTTAAATGACGGTTGGATGTGAGTTATTACTTTTTCAACTAAAATAAGTGTGTTTAAAGTCATTTCTGTGCCTGAAATTGGTCAAAATTGAAGATTTTGAGTAAGCAAAACTCTGTAAAAATGGCAATTTTGGTCACTGTGAGGGTTTAAAAAGTGGTTATTCAACATGAGGCCCGATCCAAATGACATTTTGAATCATTTTTGGTAGAGTCCAAAAAATCAATTTTCTGATGAAAAACGATGACCCCGGACCAGTCGAACGTTGAAAAAATGGTCAATATTGATGAAATTTTAACATTTAATCTTTTGACTTTAAATGACGGTTGGATGTGAGTTATTACTTTTTCAACTAAAATAAGTGTGTTTAAAGTCATTTCTGTGCCTGAAATTGGTCAAAATTGAAGATTTTGAGTAAGCAAAACTCTGTAAAAATGGCAGTTTTGGTCACTGTGAGGGTTTAAAAAGTGGTTATTCAACATGAGGCCCGATCCAAATGACATTTTGAATCATTTTTGGTAGAGTCCAAAAAATCCATTTTCTGATGAAAAACGATGACCCCGGACCAGTCGAACGTTGACAAAATGGTCAATATTGATGAAATTTTAACATTTAATCTTTTGACTTTAAATGACGGTTGGATGTGAGTTATTACTTTTTCAACTAAAATAAGTGTGTTTAAAGTCATTTCTGTGCCTGAAATTGGTCAAAATTGAAGATTTTGAGTAAGCAAACCTCTGTAAAAATGGCAATTTTGGTCACTCTGAGGGTTTAAAAAGTGGTTATTCAACATGAGGCCCGATCCAAATGACATTTTGAATCATTTTTGGTAGAGTCTAAAAAATCAATTTTCAGATGAAAAACGATGACCCCGGACCAGTCGAACGTTAAAAAAATGGTCAATATTGATGAAATTTTAACATTTAATCTTTTGACTTTAAATGACGGTTGGTTGTGAGTTATTACTTTTTCAACTAAAATAAGTGTGTTTAAAGTCATTTCTGTGCCTGAAATTGGTCAAAATTGAAGATTTTGAGTAAGCAAAACTCTGTAAAAATGGCAATTTTGGTCACTGTGTAGGTTTAAAAAGTGGTTATTCAACATGAGGCCCGATCCAAATGACATTTTGAATCATTTTTGGTAGAGTCCAAAAAATCAATTTTCTGATGAAAAACGATGACCCCGGACCAGTCGAACGTTGAAAAAATGGTCAATATTGATGAAATTTTAACATTTAATCTTTTGACTTTAAATGACGGTTGGATGTGAGTTATTACTTTTTCAACTAAAATAAGTGTGTTTAAAGTCATTTCTGTGCCTGAAATTGGTCAAAATTGAAGATTTTGAGTAAGCAAAACTCTGTAAAAATGGCAATTTTGGTCACTGTGAGGGTTTAAAAAGTGGTTATTCAACATGAGGCCCGATCCAAATGACATTTTGAATCATTTTTGGTAGAGTCCAAAAAATCCATTTTCTGATGAAAAACGATGACCCCGGACCAGTCGAACGTTGAAAAAATGGTCAATATTGATGAAATTTTAACATTTAATCTTTTGACTTTAAATGACGGTTGGATGTGAGTTATTACTTTTTCAACTAAAATAAGTGTGTTTAAAGTCATTTCTGTGCCTGAAATTGGTCAAAATTGAAGATTTTGAGTAAGCAAAACTCTGTAAAAATGGCAGTTTTGGTCACTGTGAGGGTTTAAAAAGTGGTTATTCAACATGAGGCCCGATCCAAATGACATATTGAATCATTTTTGGTAGAGTCCAAAAAATCCATTTTCTGATGAAAAACGATGACCCCGGACCAGTCGAACGTTGAAAAAATGGTCAATATTGATGAAATTTTAACATTTAATCTTTTGACTTTAAATGACGGTTGGATGTGAGTTATTACTTTTTCAACTAAAATAAGTGTGTTTAAAGTCATTTCTGTGCCTGAAATTGGTCAAAATTGAAGATTTTGAGTAAGCAAACCTCTGTAAAAATGGCAATTTTGGTCACTGTGAGGGTTTAAAAAGTGGTTATTCAACATGAGGCCCGATCAAAATGACATTTTGAATCATTTTTGGTAGAGTCCAAAAAATCAATTTTCTGATGAAAAACGATGACCCCGGACCAGTCGAACGTTGAAAAAATGGTCAATATTGATGAAATTTTAACATTTAATCTTTTGACTTTAAATGACGGTTGGATGTGAGTTATTACTTTTTCAACTAAAATAAGTGTGTTTAAAGTCATTTCTGTGCCTGAAATTGGTCAAAATTGAAGATTTTGAGTAAGCAAAACTCTGTAAAAATGGCAATTTTGGTCACTGTGAGGGTTTAAAAAGTGGTTATTCAACATGAGGCCCGATCCAAATGACATTTTGAATCATTTTTGGTAGAGTCCAAAAAATCAATTTTCTGATGAAAAACGATGACCCCGGACCAGTCGAACGTTGAAAAAATGGTCAATATTGATGAAATTTTAACATTTAATCTTTTGACTTTAAATGACGGTTGGATGTGAGTTATTACTTTTTCAACTAAAATAAGTGTGTTTAAAGTCATTTCTGTGCCTGAAATTGGTCAAAATTGAAGATTTTGAGTAAGCAAAACTCTGTAAAAATGGCAGTTTTGGTCACTGTGAGGGTTTAAAAAGTGGTTATTCAACATGAGGCCCGATCCAAATGACATTTTGAATCATTTTTGGTAGAGTCCAAAAAATCCATTTTCTGATGAAAAACGATGACCCCGGACCAGTCGAACGTTGACAAAATGGTCAATATTGATGAAATTTTAACATTTAATCTTTTGACTTTAAATGACGGTTGGATGTGAGTTATTACTTTTTCAACTAAAATAAGTGTGTTTAAAGTCATTTCTGTGCCTGAAATTGGTCAAAATTGAAGATTTTGAGTAAGCAAACCTCTGTAAAAATGGCAATTTTGGTCACTCTGAGGGTTTAAAAAGTGGTTATTCAACATGAGGCCCGATCCAAATGACATTTTGAATCATTTTTGGTAGAGTCTAAAAAATCAATTTTCAGATGAAAAACGATGACCCCGGACCAGTCGAACGTTAAAAAAATGGTCAATATTGATGAAATTTTAACATTTAATCTTTTGACTTTAAATGACGGTTGGATGTGAGTTATTACTTTTTCAACTAAAATAAGTGTGTTTAAAGTCATTTCTGTGCCTGAAATTGGTCAAAATTGAAGATTTTGAGTAAGCAAAACTCTGTAAAAATGGCAATTTTGGTCACTGTGTGGGTTTAAAAAGTGGTTATTCAACATGAGGCCCGATCCAAATGACATTTTGAATCATTTTTGGTAGAGTCCAAAAAATCAATTATCTGATGAAAAACGATGACCCCGGACCAGTCGAACGTTGAAAAAATGGTCAATATTGATGAAATTTTAACATTTAATCTTTTGACTTTAAATGACGGTTGGATGTGAGTTATTACTTTTTCAACTAAAATAAGTGTGTTTAAAGTCATTTCTGTGCCTGAAATTGGTCAAAATTGAAGATTTTGAGTAAGCAAAACTCTGTAAAAATGGCAATTTTGGTCACTGTGAGGGTTTAAAAAGTGGTTATTCAACATGAGGCCCGATCCAAATGACATTTTGAATCATTTTTGGTAGAGTCCAAAAAATCAATTTTCTGATGAAAAACGATGACCCCGGACCAGTCGAACGTTGAAAAAATGGTCAATATTGATGAAATTTTAACATTTAATCTTTTGACTTTAAATGACGGTTGGATGTGAGTTATTACTTTTTCAACTAAAATAAGTGTGTTTAAAGTCATTTCTGTGCCTGAAATTGGTCAAAATTGAAGATTTTGAGTAAGCAAAACTCTGTAAAAATGGCAATTTTGGTCACTGTGAGGGTTTAAAAAGTGGTTATTCAACATGAGGCCCGATCCAAATGACATTTTGAATCATTTTTGGTAGAGTCCAAAAAATCAATTTTCTGATGAAAAACGATGACCCCGGACCAGTCGAACGTTGAAAAAATGGTCAATATTGATGAAATTTTAACATTTAATCTTTTGACTTTAAATGACGGTTGGATGTGAGTTATTACTTTTTCAACTAAAATAAGTGTGTTTAAAGTCATTTCTGTGCCTGAAATTGGTCAAAATTGAAGATTTTGAGTAAGCAAAACTCTGTAAAAATGGCAATTTTGGTCACTGTGAGGGTTTAAAAAGTGGTTATTCAACATGAGGCCCGATCCAAATGACATTTTGAATCATTTTTGGTAGAGTCCAAAAAATCAATTATCTGATGAAAAACGATGACCCCGGACCAGTCGAACGTTGAAAAAATGGTCAATATTGATGAAATTTTAACATTTAATCTTTTGACTTTAAATGACGGTTGGATGTGAGTTATTACTTTTTCAACTAAAATAAGTGTGTTTAAAGTCATTTCTGTGCCTGAAATTGGTCAAAATTGAAGATTTTGAGTAAGCAAAACTCTGTAAAAATGGCAATTTTGGTCACTGTGAGGGTTTAAAAAGTGGTTATTCAACATGAGGCCCGATCCAAATGACATTTTGAATCATTTTTGGTAGAGTCCAAAAAATCAATTGTCTGATGAAAAACGATGACCCCGGACCAGTCGAACGTTGAAAAAATGGTCAATATTGATGAAATTTTAACATTTAATCTTTTGACTTTAAATGATGGTTGGATGTGAGTTATTACTTTTTCAACTAAAATAAGTGTGTTTAAAGTCATTTCTGTGCCTGAAATTGGTCAAAATTGAAGATTTTGAGTAAGCAAAACTCTGTAAAAATGGCAATTTTGGTCACTGTGAGGGTTTAAAAAGTGGTTATTCAACATGAGGCCCGATCCAAATGACATTTTGAATCATTTTTGGTAGAGTCCAAAAAATCAATTATCTGATGAAAAACGATGACCCCGGACCAGTCGAACGTTGAAAAAATGGTCAATATTGATGAAATTTTAACATTTAATCTTTTGACTTTAAATGACGGTTGGATGTGAGTTATTACTTTTTCAACTAAAATAAGTGTGTTTAAAGTCATTTCTGTGCCTGAAATTGGTCAAAATTGAAGATTTTGAGTAAGCAAAACTCTGTAAAAATGGCAGTTTTGGTCACTGTGAGGGTTTAAAAAGTGGTTATTCAACATGAGGCCCGATCCAAATGACATTTTGAATCATTTTTGGTAGAGTCCAAAAAATCAATTTTCTGATGAAAAACGATGACCCCGGACCAGTCGAACGTTGAAAAAATGGTCAATATTGATGAAATTTTAACATTTAATCTTTTGACTTTAAATGACGGTTGGATGTGAGTTATTACTTTTTCAACTAAAATAAGTGTGTTTAAAGTCATTTCTGTGCCTCAAATTGGTCAAATTTGAAGCTTTTGAGTAAGCAAAACTCTGTAAAAATGGCAGTTTTGGTCACTGTGAGGGTTTAAAAAGTGGTTATTCAACATGAGGCCCGATCCAAATGACATTTTGAATCATTTTTGGTAGAGTCCAAAAAATCCATTTTCTGATGAAAAACGATGACCCCGGACCAGTCGAACATTGAAAAAATGGTCAATATTGATGAAATTTTAACATTTAATCTTTTGACTTTAAATGACGGTTGGATGTGAGTTATTACTTTTTCAACTAAAATAAGTGTGTTTAAAGTCATTTCTGTGCCTGAAATTGGTCAAAATTGAAGATTTTGAGTAAGCAAACCTCTGTAAAAATGGCAATTTTGGTCACTGTGAGGGTTTAAAAAGTGGTTATTCAACATGAGGCCCGATCAAAATGACATTTTGAATCATTTTTGGTAGAGTCCAAAAAATCAATTTTCTGATGAAAAACGATGACCCCGGACCAGTCGAACGTTGAAAAAATGGTCAATATTGATGAAATTTTAACATTTAATCTTTTGACTTTAAATGACGGTTGGATGTGAGTTATTACTTTTTCAACTAAAATAAGTGTGTTTAAAGTCATTTCTGTGCCTGAAATTGGTCAAAATTGAAGATTTTGAGTAAGCAAAACTCTGTAAAAATGGCAATTTTGGTCACTGTGAGGGTTTAAAAAGTGGTTATTCAACATGAGGCCCGATCCAAATGACATTTTGAATCATTTTTGGTAGAGTCCAAAAAATCAATTTTCTGATGAAAAACGATGACCCCGGACCAGTCGAACGTTGAAAAAATGGTCAATATTGATGAAATTTTAACATTTAATCTTTTGACTTTAAATGACGGTTGGATGTGAGTTATTACTTTTTCAACTAAAGTAAGTGTGTTTAAAGTCATTTCTGTGCCTGAAATTGGTCAAAATTGAAGATTTTGAGTAAGCAAAACTCTGTAAAAATGGCAGTTTTGGTCACTGTGAGGGTTTAAAAAGTGGTTATTCAACATGAGGCCCGATCCAAATGACATTTTGAATCATTTTTGGTAGAGTCCAAAAAATCCATTTTCTGATGAAAAACGATGACCCCGGACCAGTCGAACGTTGACAAAATGGTCAATATTGATGAAATTTTAACATTTAATCTTTTGACTTTAAATGACGGTTGGATGTGAGTTATTACTTTTTCAACTAAAATAAGTGTGTTTAAAGTCATTTCTGTGCCTGAAATTGGTCAAAATTGAAGATTTTGAGTAAGCAAACCTCTGTAAAAATGGCAATTTTGGTCACTCTGAGGGTTTAAAAAGTGGTTATTCAACATGAGGCCCGATCCAAATGACATTTTGAATCATTTTTGGTAGAGTCTAAAAAATCAATTTTCAGATGAAAAACGATGACCCCGGACCAGTCGAACGTTAAAAAAATGGTCAATATTGATGAAATTTTAACATTTAATCTTTTGACTTTAAATGACGGTTGGATGTGAGTTATTACTTTTTCAACTAAAATAAGTGTGTTTAAAGTCATTTCTGTGCCTGAAATTGGTCAAAATTGAAGATTTTGAGTAAGCAAAACTCTGTAAAAATGGCAATTTTGGTCACTGTGTGGGTTTAAAAAGTGGTTATTCAACATGAGGCCCGATCCAAATGACATTTTGAATCATTTTTGGTAGAGTCCAAAAAATCAATTATCTGATGAAAAACGATGACCCCGGACCAGTCGAACGTTGAAAAAATGGTCAATATTGATGAAATTTTAACATTTAATCTTTTGACTTTAAATGACGGTTGGATGTGAGTTATTACTTTTTCAACTAAAATAAGTGTGTTTAAAGTCATTTCTGTGCCTGAAATTGGTCAAAATTGAAGATTTTGAGTAAGCAAAACTCTGTAAAAATGGCAATTTTGGTCACTGTGAGGGTTTAAAAAGTGGTTATTCAACATGAGGCCCGATCCAAATGACATTTTGCATCATTTTTGGTAGAGTCCAAAAAATCAATTTTCTGATGAAAAACGATGACCCCGGACCAGTCGAACGTTGAAAAAATGGTCAATATTGATGAAATTTTAACATTTAATCTTTTGACTTTAAATGACGGTTGGATGTGAGTTATTACTTTTTCAACTAAAATAAGTGTGTTTAAAGTCATTTCTGTGCCTGAAATTGGTCAAAATTGAAGATTTTGAGTAAGCAAAACTCTGTAAAAATGGCAATTTTGGTCACTGTGAGGGTTTAAAAAGTGGTTATTCAACATGAGGCCCGAACCAAATGACATTTTGAATCATTTTTGGTAGAGTCCAAAAAATCCATTTTCTGATGAAAAACGATGACCCCGGACCAGTCGAACGTTGAAAAAATGGTCAATATTGATGAAATTTTAACATTTAATCTTTTGACTTTAAATGACGGTTGGATGTGAGTTATTACTTTTTCAACTAAAATAAGTGTGTTTAAAGTCATTTCTGTGCCTGAAATTGGTCAAAATTGAAGATTTTGAGTAAGCAAAACTCTGTAAAAATGGCAATTTTGGTCACTGTGAGGGTTTAAAAAGTGGTTATTCAACATGAGGCCCGATCCAAATGACATTTTGAATCATTTTTGGTAGAGTCCAAAAAATCAATTATCTGATGAAAAACGATGACCCCGGACCAGTCGAACGTTGAAAAAATGGTCAATATTGATGAAATTTTAACATTTAATCTTTTGACTTTAAATGACGGTTGGATGTGAGTTATTACTTTTTCAACTAAAATAAGTGTGTTTAAAGTCATTTCTGTGCCTGAAATTGGTCAAAATTGAAGATTTTGAGTAAGCAAAACTCTGTAAAAATGGCAATTTTGGTCACTGTGAGAGTTTAAAAAGTGGTTATTCAACATGAGGCCCGATCCAAATGACATTTTGAATCATTTTTGGTAGAGTCCAAAAAATCAATTATCTGATGAAAAACGATGACCCCGGACCAGTCGAACGTTGAAAAAATGGTCAATATTGATGAAATTTTAACATTTAATCTTTTGACTTTAAATGACGGTTGGATGTGAGTTATTACTTTTTCAACTAAAATAAGTGTGTTTAAAGTCATTTCTGTGCCTGAAATTGGTCAAAATTGAAGATTTTGAGTAAGCAAAACTCTGTAAAAATGGCAATTTTGGTCACTGTGAGGGTTTAAAAAGTGGTTATTCAACATGAGGCCCGATCCAAATGACATTTTGAATCATTTTTGGTAGAGTCCAAAAAATCCATTTTCTGATGAAAAACGAAGACCCCGGACCAGTCGAACGTTGAAAAAATGGTCAATATTGATGAAATTTTAACATTTAATCTTTTGACTTTAAATGACGGTTGGATGTGAGTTATTACTTTTTCAACTAAAATAAGTGTGTTTAAAGTCATTTCTGTGCCTGAAATTGGTCAAAATTGAAGATTTTGAGTAAGCAAAACTCTGTAAAAATGGCAATTTTGGTCACTGTGAGGGTTTAAAAAGTGGTTATTCAACATGAGGCCCGATCCAAATGACATTTTGAATCATTTTTGGTAGAGTCCAAAAAATCAATTATCTGATGAAAAATGATGACCCCGGACCAGTCGAACGTTGAAAAAATGGTCAATATTGATGAAATTTTAACATTTAATCTTTTGACTTTAAATGACGGTTGGATGTGAGTTATTACTTTTTCAACTAAAATAAGTGTGTTTAAAGTCATTTCTGTGCCTGAAATTGGTCAAAATTGAAGATTTTGAGTAAGCAAAACTCTGTAAAAATGGCAGTTTTGGTCACTGTGAGGGTTTAAAAAGTGGTTATTCAACATGAGGCCCGATCCAAATGACATTTTGAATCATTTTTGGTAGAGTCCAAAAAATCCATTTTCTGATGAAAAACGATGACCCCGGACCAGTCGAACGTTGACAAAATGGTCAATATTGATGAAATTTTAACATTTAATCTTTTGACTTTAAATGACGGTTGGATGTGAGTTATTACTTTTTCAACTAAAATAAGTGTGTTTAAAGTCATTTCTGTGCCTGAAATTGGTCAAAATTGAAGATTTTGAGTAAGCAAACCTCTGTAAAAATGGCAATTTTGGTCACTCTGAGGGTTTAAAAAGTGGTTATTCAACATGAGGCCCGATCCAAATGACATTTTGAATCATTTTTGGTAGAGTCTAAAAAATCAATTTTCAGATGAAAAACGATGACCCCGGACCAGTCGAACGTTAAAAAAATGGTCAATATTGATGAAATTTTAACATTTAATCTTTTGACTTTAAATGACGGTTGGATGTGAGTTATTACTTTTTCAACTAAAATAAGTGTGTTTAAAGTCATTTCTGTGCCTGAAATTGGTCAAAATTGAAGATTTTGAGTAAGCAAAACTCTGTAAAAATGGCAATTTTGGTCACTGTGTGGGTTTAAAAAGTGGTTATTCAACATGAGGCCCGATCCAAATGACATTTTGAATCATTTTTGGTAGAGTCCAAAAAATCAATTATCTGATGAAAAACGATGACCCCGGACCAGTCGAACGTTGAAAAAATGGTCAATATTGATGAAATTTTAACATTTAATCTTTTGACTTTAAATGACGGTTGGATGTGAGTTATTACTTTTTCAACTAAAATAAGTGTGTTTAAAGTCATTTCTGTGCCTGAAATTGGTCAAAATTGAAGATTTTGAGTAAGCAAAACTCTGTAAAAATGGCAATTTTGGTCACTGTGAGGGTTTAAAAAGTGGTTATTCAACATGAGGCCCGATCCAAATGACATTTTGAATCATTTTTGGTAGAGTCCAAAAAATCAATTTTCTGATGAAAAACGATGACCCCGGACCAGTCGAACGTTGAAAAAATGGTCAATATTGATGAAATTTTAACATTTAATCTTTTGACTTTAAATGACGGTTGGATGTGAGTTATTACTTTTTCAACTAAAATAAGTGTGTTTAAAGTCATTTCTGTGCCTGAAATTGGTCAAAATTGAAGATTTTGAGTAAGCAAAACTCTGTAAAAATGGCAATTTTGGTCACTGTGAGGGTTTAAAAAGTGGTTATTCAACATGAGGCCCGATCCAAATGACATTTTGAATCATTTTTGGTAGAGTCCAAAAAATCCATTTTCTGATGAAAAACGATGACCCCGGACCAGTCGAACGTTGAAAAAATGGTCAATATTGATGAAATTTTAACATTTAATCTTTTGACTTTAAATGACGGTTGGATGTGAGTTATTACTTTTTCAACTAAAATAAGTGTGTTTAAAGTCATTTCTGTGCCTGAAATTGGTCAAAATTGAAGATTTTGAGTAAGCAAAACTCTGTAAAAATGGCAATTTTGGTCACTGTGAGGGTTTAAAAAGTGGTTATTCAACATGAGGCCCGATCCAAATGACATTTTGAATCATTTTTGGTAGAGTCCAAAAAATCAATTATCTGATGAAAAACGATGACCCCGGACCAGTCGAACGTTGAAAAAATGGTCAATATTGATGAAATTTTAACATTTAATCTTTTGACTTTAAATGACGGTTGGATGTGAGTTATTACTTTTTCAACTAAAATAAGTGTGTTTAAAGTCATTTCTGTGCCTGAAATTGGTCAAAATTGAAGATTTTGAGTAAGCAAAACTCTGTAAAAATGGCAATTTTGGTCACTGTGAGGGTTTAAAAAGTGGTTATTCAACATGAGGCCCGATCCAAATGACATTTTGAATCATTTTTGGTAGAGTCCAAAAAATCAATTATCTGATGAAAAACGATGACCCCGGACCAGTCGAACGTTGAAAAAATGGTCAATATTGATGAAATTTTAACATTTAATCTTTTGACTTTAAATGACGGTTGGATGTGAGTTATTACTTTTTCAACTAAAATAAGTGTGTTTAAAGTCATTTCTGTGCCTGAAATTGGTCAAAATTGAAGATTTTGAGTAAGCAAAACTCTGTAAAAATGGCAATTTTGGTCACTGTGAGGGTTTAAAAAGTGGTTATTCAACATGAGGCCCGATCCAAATGACATTTTGAATCATTTTTGGTAGAGTCCAAAAAATCCATTTTCTGATGAAAAACGATGACCCCGGACCAGTCGAACGTTGAAAAAATGGTCAATATTGATGAAATTTTAACATTTAATCTTTTGACTTTAAATGACGGTTGGATGTGAGTTATTACTTTTTCAACTAAAATAAAAGTGTTTAAAGTCATTTCTGTGCCTCAAATTGGTCAAATTTGAAGCTTTTGAGTAAGCAAAACTCTGTAAAAATGGCAATTTTGGTCACTGTGAGGGTTTAAAAAGTGGTTATTCAACATGAGGCCCGATCCAAATGACATTTTGAATCATTTTTGGTAGAGTCCAAAAAAATCAATTTTCTGATGAAAAACGATGACCCCGGACCAGTCGAACGTTGAAAAAATGGTCAATATTGATGAAATTTTAACATTTAATCTTTTGACTTTAAATGACGGTTGGATGTGAGTTATTACTTTTTCAACTAAAATAAGTGTGTTTAAAGTCATTTCTGTGCCTGAAATTGGTCAAAATTGAAGATTTTGAGTAAGCAAAACTCTGTAAAAATGGCAATTTTGGTCACTGTGAGGGTTTAAAAAGTGGTTATTCAACATGAGGCCCGATCCAAATGACATTTTGAATCATTTTTGGTAGAGTCCAAAAAATCAATTATCTGATGAAAAACGATGACCCCGGACCAGTCGAACGTTGAAAAAATGGTCAATATTGATGAAATTTTAACATTTAATCTTTTGACTTTAAATGACGGTTGGATGTGAGTTATTACTTTTTCAACTAAAATAAGTGTGTTTAAAGTCATTTCTGTGCCTGAAATTGGTCAAAATTGAAGATTTTGAGTAAGCAAAACTCTGTAAAAATGGCAATTTTGGTCACTGTGAGGGTTTAAAAAGTGGTTATTCAACATGAGGCCCGATCCAAATGACATTTTGAATCATTTTTGGTAGAGTCCAAAAAATCAATTATCTGATGAAAAACGATGACCGTTGAAAAAATGGTCAATATTGATGAAATTTTAACATTTAATCTTTTGACTTTAAATGACGGTTGGATGTGAGTTATTACTTTTTTAACTAAAATAAGTGTGTTTAAAGTCATTTCTGTGCCTGAAATTGGTCAAAATTGAAGATTTTGAGTAAGCAAAACTCTGTAAAAATGGCAGTTTTGGTCACTGTGAGGGTTTAAAAAGTGGTTATTCAACATGAGGCCCGATCCAAATGACATTTTGAATCATTTTTGGTAGAGTCCAAAAATCAATTTTCTGATGAAAAACGATGACCCCGGACCAGTCGAACTTTGAAAAAATGGTCAATATTGATGAAATTTTAACATTTAATCTTTTGACTTTAAATGACGGTTGGATGTGAGTTATTACTTTTTCAACTAAAATAAGTGTGTTTAAAGTCATTTCTGTGCCTGAAATTGGTCAAAATTGAAGATTTTGAGTAAGCAAAACTCTGTAAAAATGGCAGTTTTGGTCACTGTGAGGGTTTAAAAAGTGGTTATTCAACATGAGGCCCGATCAAAATGACATTTTGAATCATTTTTGGTAGAGTCCAAAAAATCAATTTTCTGATGAAAAACGATGACCCCGGACCAGTCGAACTTTGAAAAAATGGTCAATATTGATGAAATTTTAACATTTAATCTTTTGACTTTAAATGACGGTTGGATGTGAGTTATTACTTTTTCAACTAAAATAAGTGTGTTTAAAGTCATTTCTGTGCCTGAAATTGGTCAAAATTGAAGATTTTGAGTAAGCAAAACTCTGTAAAAATGGCAGTTTTGGTCACTGTGAGGGTTTAAAAAGTGGTTATTCAACATGAGGCCCGATCAAAATGACATTTTGAATCATTTTTGGTAGAGTCCAAAAAATCAATTTTCTGATGAAAAACGATGACCCCGGACCAGTCGAACGTTGAAAAAATGGTCAATATTGATGAAATTTTAACATTTAATCTTTTGACTTTAAATGACGGTTGGATGTGAGTTATTACTTTTTCAACTAAAATAAGTGTGTTTAAAGTCATTTCTGTGCCTGAAATTGGTCAAAATTGAAGATTTTGAGTAAGCAAAACTCTGTAAAAATGGCAGTTTTGGTCACTGTGAGGGTTTAAAAAGTGGTTATTCAACATGAGGCCCGATCCAAATGACATTTTGAATCATTTTTGGTAGAGTCCAAAAAATCAATTTTCTGATGAAAAACGATGACCCCGGACCAGTCGAACGTTGAAAAAATGGTCAATATTGATGAAATTTTAACATTTAATCTTTTGACTTTAAATGACGGTTGGATGTGAGTTATTACTTTTTCAACTAAAATAAGTGTGTTTAAAGTCATTTCTGTGCCTCAAATTGGTCAAATTTGAAGCTTTTGAGTAAGCAAAACTCTGTAAAAATGGCAATTTTGGTCACTGTGAGGGTTTAAAAAGTGGTTATTCAACATGAGGCCCGATCCAAATGACATTTTGAATCATTTTTGGTAGAGTCCAAAAAATCCATTTTCTGATGAAAAACGATGACCCCGGACCAGTCGAACGTTGAAAAAATGGTCAATATTGATGAAATGTTAACATTTAATCTTTTGACTTTAAATGACGGTTGGATGTGAGTTATTACTTTTTCAACTAAAATAAGTGTGTTTAAAGTCATTTCTGTGCCTGAAATTGGTCAAAATTGAAGATTTTGAGTAAGCAAAACTCTGTAAAAATGGCAATTTTGGTCACTGTGAGGGTTTAAAAAGTGGTTATTCAACATGAGGCCCGATCCAAATGACATTTTGAATCATTTTTGGTAGAGTCCAAAAAATCCATTTTCTGATGAAAAACGATGACCCCGGACCAGTCGAACGTTGAAAAAATGGTCAATATTGATGAAATTTTAACATTTAATCTTTTGACTTTAAATGACGGTTGAATGTGAGTTATTACTTTTTCAACTAAAATAAGTGTGTTTAAAGTCATTTCTGTGCCTGAAATTGGTCAAAATTGAAGATTTTGAGTAAGCAAAACTCTGTAAAAATGGCAATTTTGGTCACTGTGAGGGTTTAAAAAGTGGTTATTCAACATGAGGCCCGATCCAAATGACATTTTGAATCATTTTTGGTAGAGTCCAAAAAATCAATTATCTGATGAAAAACGATGACCCCGGACCAGTCGAACGTTGAAAAAATGGTCAATATTGATGAAATTTTAACATTTAATCTTTTGACTTTAAATGACGGTTGGATGTGAGTTATTACTTTTTCAACTAAAATAAGTGTGTTTAAAGTCATTTCTGTGCCTGAAATTGGTAAAAATTGAAGATTTTGAGTAAGCAAAACTCTGTAAAAATGGCAGTTTTGGTCACTGTGAGGGTTTAAAAAGTGGTTATTCAACATGAGGCCCGATCCAAATGACATTTTGAATCATTTTTGGTAGAGTCCAAAAAATCAATTTTCTGATGAAAAACGATGACCCCGAACCAGTCGAACTTTGAAAAAATGGTCAATATTGATGAAATTTTAACATTTAATCTTTTGACTTTAAATGACGGTTGGATGTGAGTTATTACTTTTTCAACTAAAATAAGTGTGTTTAAAGTCATTTCTGTGCCTGAAATTGGTCAAAATTGAAGATTTTGAGTAAGCAAAACTCTGTAAAAATGGCAGTTTTGGTCACTGTGAGGGTTTAAAAAGTGGTTATTCAACATGAGGCCCGATCAAAATGACATTTTGAATCATTTTTGGTAGAGTCCAAAAAATCAATTTTCTGATGAAAAACGATGACCCCGGACCAGTCGAACGTTGAAAAAATGGTCGAAATTGATGAAATTTTAACATTTAATCTTTTGACTTTAAATGACGGTTGGATGTGAGTTATTACTTTTTCAACTAAAATAAGTGTGTTTAAAGTCATTTCTGTGCCTGAAATTGGTCAAAATTGAAGATTTTGAATAAGCAAAACTCTGTAAAAATGCAGTTTTGGTCACTGTGAGGGTTTAAAAAGTGGTTATTCAACATGAGGCCCGATCCAAATGACATTTTGAATCATTTTTGGTAGAGTCCAAAAAATCAATTTTCTGATGAAAAACGATGACCCCGGACCAGTCGAACGTTGAAAAAATGGTCAATATTGATGAAATTTTAACATTTAATCTTTTGACTTTAAATGACGGTTGGATGTGAGTTATTACTTTTTCAACTAAAATAAGTGTGTTTAAAGTCATTTCTGTGCCTGAAATTGGTCAAAATTGAAGATTTTGAGTAAGCAAAACTCTGTAAAAATGGCAGTTTTGGTCACTGTGAGGGTTTAAAAAGTGGTTATTCAACATGAGGCCCGATCAAAATGACATTTTGAATCATTTTTGGTAGAGTCCAAAAAATCAATTTTCTGATGAAAAACGATGACCCCGGACCAGTCGAACGTTGAAAAAATGGTCAATATTGATGAAATTTTAACATTTAATCTTTTGACTTTAAATGACGGTTGGATGTGAGTTATTACTTTTTCAACTAAAATAAGTGTGTTTAAAGTCATTTCTGTGCCTGAAATTGGTCAAAATTGAAGATTTTGAATAAGCAAAACTCTGTAAAAATGCAGTTTTGGTCACTGTGAGGGTTTAAAAAGTGGTTATTCAACATGAGGCCCGATCCAAATGACATTTTGAATCATTTTTGGTAGAGTCCAAAAAATCAATTTTCTGATGAAAAACGATGACCCCGGACCAGTCGAACGTTGAAAAAATGGTCAATATTGATGAAATTTTAACATTTAATCTTTTGACTTTAAATGACGGTTGGATGTGAGTTATTACTTTTTCAACTAAAATAAGTGTGTTTAAAGTCATTTCTGTGCCTGAAATTGGTCAAAATTGAAGATTTTGAGTAAGCAAAACTCTGTAAAAATGGCAATTTTGGTCACTGTGAGGGTTTAAAAAGTGGTTATTCAACATGAGGCCCGATCCAAATGACATTTTGAATCATTTTTGGTAGAGTCCAAAAAATCAATTATCTGATGAAAAACGATGACCCTGGACCAGTCGAACGTTGAAAAAATGGTCAATATTGATGAAATTTTAACATTTAATCTTTTGACTTTAAATGACGGTTGGATGTGAGTTATTACTTTTTCAACTAAAATAAGTGTGTTTAAAGTCATTTCTGTGCCTGAAATTGGTCAAAATTGAAGATTTTGAGTAAGCAAAACTCTGTAAAAATGGCAATTTTGGTCACTGTGAGGGTTTAAAAAGTGGTTATTCAACATGAGGCCCGATCCAAATGACATTTTGAATCATTTTTGGTAGAGTCCAAAAAATCAATTATCTGATGAAAAACGATGACCCCGGACCAGTCGAACGTTGAAAAAATGGTCAATATTGATGAAATTTTAACATTTAATCTTTTGACTTTAAATGACGGTTGGATGTGAGTTATTACTTTTTCAACTAAAATAAGTGTGTTTAAAGTCATTTCTGTGCCTGAAATTGGTCAAAATTGAAGATTTTGAGTAAGCAAAACTCTGTAAAAATGGCAGTTTTGGTCACTGTGAGGGTTTAAAAAGTGGTTATTCAACATGAGGCCCGATCCAAATGACATTTTGAATCATTTTTGGTAGAGTCCAAAAAATCAATTTTCTGATGAAAAACGATGACCCCGGACCAGTCGAACTTTGAAAAAATGGTCAATATTGATGAAATTTTAACATTTAATCTTTTGACTTTAAATGACGGTTGGATGTGAGTTATTACTTTTTCAACTAAAATAAGTGTGTTTAAAGTCATTTCTGTGCCTGAAATTGGTCAAAATTGAAGATTTTGAGTAAGCAAAACTCTGTAAAAATGGCAGTTTTGGTCACTGTGAGGGTTTAAAAAGTGGTTATTCAACATGAGGCCCGATCAAAATGACATTTTGAATCATTTTTGGTAGAGTCCAAAAAATCAATTTTCTGATGAAAAACGATGACCCCGGACCAGTCGAACGTTGAAAAAATGGTCAATATTGATGAAATTTTAACATTTAATCTTTTGACTTTAAATGACGGTTGGATGTGAGTTATTACTTTTTCAACTAAAATAAGTGTGTTTAAAGTCATTTCTGTGCCTGAAATTGGTCAAAATTGAAGATTTTGAGTAAGCAAAACTCTGTAAAAATGGCAGTTTTTGGTCACTGTGAGGGTTTAAAAAGTGGTTATTCAACATGAGGCCCGATCCAAATGACATTTTGAATCATTTTTGGTAGAGTCCAAAAAATCCATTTTCTGATGAAAAACGATGACCCCGGACCAGTCGAACGTTGAAAAAATGGTCAATATTGATGAAATTTTAACATTTAATCTTTTGACTTTAAATGACGGTTGGATGTGAGTTATTACTTTTTCAACTAAAATAAGTGTGTTTAAAGTCATTTCTGTGCCTCAAATTGGTCAAATTTGAAGCTTTTGAGTAAGCAAAACTCTGTAAAAATGGCAATTTTGGTCACTGTGAGGGTTTAAAAAGTGGTTATTCAACATGAGGCCCGATCCAAATGACATTTTGAATCATTTTTGGTAGAGTCCAAAAAATCCATTTTCTGATGAAAAACGATGACCCCGGACCAGTCGAACGTTGAAAAAATGGTCAATATTGATGAAATGTTAACATTTAATCTTTTGACTTTAAATGACGGTTGGATGTGAGTTATTACTTTTTCAACTAAAATAAGTGTGTTTAAAGTCATTTCTGTGCCTGAAATTGGTCAAAATTGAAGATTTTGAGTAAGCAAAACTCTGTAAAAATGGCAATTTTGGTCACTGTGAGGGTTTAAAAAGTGGTTATTCAACATGAGGCCCGATCCAAATGACATTTTGAATCATTTTTGGTAGAGTCCAAAAAATCAATTATCTGATGAAAAACGATGACCCCGGACCAGTCGAACGTTGAAAAAATGGTCAATATTGATGAAATTTTAACATTTAATCTTTTGACTTTAAATGACGGTTGGATGTGAGTTATTACTTTTTCAACTAAAATAAGTGTGTTTAAAGTCATTTCTGTGCCTGAAATTGGTCAAAATTGAAGATTTTGAGTAAGCAAAACTCTGTAAAAATGGCAGTTTTGGTCACTGTGAGGGTTTAAAAAGTGGTTATTCAACATGAGGCCCGATCCAAATGACATTTTGAATCATTTTTGGTAGAGTCCAAAAAATCAATTTTCTGATGAAAAACGATGACCCCGGACCAGTCGAACGTTGAAAAGATGGTCAATATTGATGAAATTTTAACATTTAATCTTTTGACTTTAAATGACGGTTGGATGTGAGTTATTACTTTTTCAACTAAAATAAGTGTGTTTAAAGTCATTTCTGTGCCTGAAATTGGTCAAAATTGAAGATTTTGAATAAGCAAAACTCTGTAAAAATGCAGTTTTGGTCACTGTGAGGGTTTAAAAAGTGGTTATTCAACATGAGGCCCGATCCAAATGACATTTTGAATCATTTTTGGTAGAGTCCAAAAAATCAATTTTCTGATGAAAAACGATGACCCCGGACCAGTCGAACGTTGAAAAAATGGTCAATATTGATGAAATTTTAACATTTAATCTTTTGACTTTAAATGACGGTTGGATGTGAGTTATTACTTTTTCAACTAAAATAAGTGTGTTTAAAGTCATTTCTGTGCCTGAAATTGGTCAAAATTGAAGATTTTGAGTAAGCAAAACTCTGTAAAAATGGCAATTTTGGTCACTGTGAGGGTTTAAAAAGTGGTTATTCAACATGAGGCCCGATCCAAATGACATTTTGAATCATTTTTGGTAGAGTCCAAAAAATCAATTATCTGATGAAAAACGATGACCCTGGACCAGTCGAACGTTGAAAAAATGGTCAATATTGATGAAATTTTAACATTTAATCTTTTGACTTTAAATGACGGTTGGATGTGAGTTATTACTTTTTCAACTAAAATAAGTGTGTTTAAAGTCATTTCTGTGCCTGAAATTGGTCAAAATTGAAGATTTTGAGTAAGCAAAACTCTGTAAAAATGGCAATTTTGGTCACTGTGAGGGTTTAAAAAGTGGTTATTCAACATGAGGCCCGATCCAAATGACATTTTGAATCATTTTTGGTAGAGTCCAAAAAATCAATTATCTGATGAAAAACGATGACCCCGGACCAGTCGAACGTTGAAAAAATGGTCAATATTGATGAAATTTTAACATTTAATCTTTTGACTTTAAATGACGGTTGGATGTGAGTTATTACTTTTTCAACTAAAATAAGTGTGTTTAAAGTCATTTCTGTGCCTGAAATTGGTCAAAATTGAAGATTTTGAGTAAGCAAAACTCTGTAAAAATGGCAGTTTTGGTCACTGTGAGGGTTTAAAAAGTGGTTATTCAACATGAGGCCCGATCCAAATGACATTTTGAATCATTTTTGGTAGAGTCCAAAAAATCAATTTTCTGATGAAAAACGATGACCCCGGACCAGTCGAACTTTGAAAAAATGGTCAATATTGATGAAATTTTAACATTTAATCTTTTGACTTTAAATGACGGTTGGATGTGAGTTATTACTTTTTCAACTAAAATAAGTGTGTTTAAAGTCATTTCTGTGCCTGAAATTGGTCAAAATTGAAGATTTTGAGTAAGCAAAACTCTGTAAAAATGGCAGTTTTGGTCACTGTGAGGGTTTAAAAAGTGGTTATTCAACATGAGGCCCGATCAAAATGACATTTTGAATCATTTTTGGTAGAGTCCAAAAAATCAATTTTCTGATGAAAAACGATGACCCCGGACCAGTCGAACGTTGAAAAAATGGTCAATATTGATGAAATTTTAACATTTAATCTTTTGACTTTAAATGACGGTTGGATGTGAGTTATTACTTTTTCAACTAAAATAAGTGTGTTTAAAGTCATTTCTGTGCCTGAAATTGGTCAAAATTGAAGATTTTGAGTAAGCAAAACTCTGTAAAAATGGCAGTTTTGGTCACTGTGAGGGTTTAAAAAGTGGTTATTCAACATGAGGCCCGATCCAAATGACATTTTGAATCATTTTTGGTAGAGTCCAAAAAATCCATTTTCTGATGAAAAACGATGACCCCGGACCAGTCGAACGTTGAAAAAATGGTCAATATTGATGAAATTTTAACATTTAATCTTTTGACTTTAAATGACGGTTGGATGTGAGTTATTACTTTTTCAACTAAAATAAGTGTGTTTAAAGTCATTTCTGTGCCTCAAATTGGTCAAATTTGAAGCTTTTGAGTAAGCAAAACTCTGTAAAAATGGCAATTTTGGTCACTGTGAGGGTTTAAAAAGTGGTTATTCAACATGAGGCCCGATCCAAATGACATTTTGAATCATTTTTGGTAGAGTCCAAAAAATCCATTTTCTGATGAAAAACGATGACCCCGGACCAGTCGAACGTTGAAAAAATGGTCAATATTGATGAAATGTTAACATTTAATCTTTTGACTTTAAATGACGGTTGGATGTGAGTTATTACTTTTTCAACTAAAATAAGTGTGTTTAAAGTCATTTCTGTGCCTGAAATTGGTCAAAATTGAAGATTTTGAGTAAGCAAAACTCTGTAAAAATGGCAATTTTGGTCACTGTGAGGGTTTAAAAAGTGGTTATTCAACATGAGGCCCGATCCAAATGACATTTTGAATCATTTTTGGTAGAGTCCAAAAAATCAATTATCTGATGAAAAACGATGACCCCGGACCAGTCGAACGTTGAAAAAATGGTCAATATTGATGAAATTTTAACATTTAATCTTTTGACTTTAAATGACGGTTGGATGTGAGTTATTACTTTTTCAACTAAAATAAGTGTGTTTAAAGTCATTTCTGTGCCTGAAATTGGTCAAAATTGAAGATTTTGAGTAAGCAAAACTCTGTAAAAATGGCAGTTTTGGTCACTGTGAGGGTTTAAAAAGTGGTTATTCAACATGAGGCCCGATCCAAATGACATTTTGAATCATTTTTGGTAGAGTCCAAAAAATCAATTTTCTGATGAAAAACGATGACCCCGGACCAGTCGAACTTTGAAAAAATGGTCAATATTGATGAAATTTTAACATTTAATCTTTTGACTTTAAATGACGGTTGGATGTGAGTTATTACTTTTTCAACTAAAATAAGTGTGTTTAAAGTCATTTCTGTGCCTGAAATTGGTCAAAATTGAAGATTTTGAGTAAGCAAAACTCTGTAAAAATGGCAGTTTTGGTCACTGTGAGGGTTTAAAAAGTGGTTATTCAACATGAGGCCCGATCAAAATGACATTTTGAATCATTTTTGGTAGAGTCCAAAAAATCAATTTTCTGATGAAAAACGATGACCCCGGACCAGTCGAACGTTGAAAAAATGGTCAATATTGATGAAATTTTAACATTTAATCTTTTGACTTTAAATGACGGTTGGATGTGAGTTATTACTTTTTCAACTAAAATAAGTGTGTTTAAAGTCATTTCTGTGCCTGAAATTGGTCAAAATTGAAGATTTTGAATAAGCAAAACTCTGTAAAAATGCAGTTTTGGTCACTGTGAGGGTTTAAAAAGTGGTTATTCAACATGAGGCCCGATCCAAATGACATTTTGAATCATTTTTGGTAGAGTCCAAAAAATCAATTTTCTGATGAAAAACGATGACCCCGGACCAGTCGAACGTTGAAAAAATGGTCAATATTGATGAAATTTTAACATTTAATCTTTTGACTTTAAATGACGGTTGGATGTGAGTTATTACTTTTTCAACTAAAATAAGTGTGTTTAAAGTCATTTCTGTGCCTCAAATTGGTCAAATTTGAAGCTTTTGAGTAAGCAAAACTCTGTAAAAATGGCAATTTTGGTCACTGTGAGGGTTTAAAAAGTGGTTATTCAACATGAGGCCCGATCCAAATGACATTTTGAATCATTTTTGGTAGAGTCCAAAAAAATCAATTTTCTGATGAAAAACGATGACCCCGGACCAGTCGAACGTTGAAAAAATGGTCAATATTGATGAAATTTTAACATTTAATCTTTTGACTTTAAATGACGGTTGGATGTGAGTTATTACTTTTTCAACTAAAATAAGTGTGTTTAAAGTCATTTCTGTGCCTGAAATTGGTCAAAATTGAAGATTTTGAGTAAGCAAAACTCTGTAAAAATGGCAATTTTGGTCACTGTGAGGGTTTAAAAAGTGGTTATTCAACATGAGGCCCGATCCAAATGACATTTTGAATCATTTTTGGTAGAGTCCAAAAAATCAATTATCTGATGAAAAACGATGACCCCGGACCAGTCGAACGTTGAAAAAATGGTCAATATTGATGAAATTTTAACATTTAATCTTTTGACTTTAAATGACGGTTGGATGTGAGTTATTACTTTTTCAACTAAAATAAGTGTGTTTAAAGTCATTTCTGTGCCTGAAATTGGTCAAAATTGAAGATTTTGAGTAAGCAAAACTCTGTAAAAATGGCAATTTTGGTCACTGTGAGGGTTTAAAAAGTGGTTATTCAACATGAGGCCCGATCCAAATGACATTTTGAATCATTTTTGGTAGAGTCCAAAAAATCAATTATCTGATGAAAAACGATGACCCCGGACCAGTCGAACGTTGAAAAAATGGTCAATATTGATGAAATTATAACATTTAATCTTTTGACTTTAAATGACGGTTGGATGTGAGTTATTACTTTTTCAACTAAAATAAGTGTGTTTAAAGTCATTTCTGTGCCTGAAATTGGTCAAAATTGAAGATTTTGAGTAAGCAAAACTCTGTAAAAATGGCAGTTTTGGTCACTGTGAGGGTTTAAAAAGTGGTTATTCAACATGAGGCCCGATCCAAATGACATTTTGAATCATTTTTGGTAGAGTCCAAAAAATCTATTTTCTGATGAAAAACGATGACCCCGGACCAGTCGAACTTTGAAAAAATGGTCAATATTGATGAAATTTTAACATTTAATCTTTTGACTTTAAATGACGGTTGGATGTGAGTTATTACTTTTTCAACTAAAATAAGTGTGTTTAAAGTCATTTCTGTGCCTGAAATTGGTCAAAATTGAAGATTTTGAGTAAGCAAACCTCTGTAAAAATGGCAATTTTGGTCACTGTGAGGGTTTAAAAAGTGGTTATTCAACATGAGGCCCGATCAAAATGACATTTTGAATCATTTTTGGTAGAGTCCAAAAAATCAATTTTCTGATGAAAAACGATGACCCCGGACCAGTCGAACGTTGAAAAAATGGTCAATATTGATGAAATTTTAACATTTAATCTTTTGACTTTAAATGACGGTTGGATGTGAGTTATTACTTTTTCAACTAAAATAAGTGTGTTTAAAGTCATTTCTGTGCCTGAAATTGGTCAAAATTGAAGATTTTGAGTAAGCAAAACTCTGTAAAAATGGCAATTTTGGTCACTGTGAGGGTTTAAAAAGTGGTTATTCAACATGAGGCCCGATCCAAATGACATTTTGAATCATTTTTGGTAGAGTCCAAAAAATCAATTTTCTGATGAAAAACGATGACCCCGGACCAGTCGAACGTTGAAAAAATGGTCAATATTGATGAAATTTTAACATTTAATCTTTTGACTTTAAATGACGGTTGGATGTGAGTTATTACTTTTTCAACTAAAATAAGTGTGTTTAAAGTCATTTCTGTGCCTGAAATTGGTCAAAATTGAAGATTTTGAGTAAGCAAAACTCTGTAAAAATGGCAGTTTTGGTCACTGTGAGGGTTTAAAAAGTGGTTATTCAACATGAGGCCCGATCCAAATGACATTTTGAATCATTTTTGGTAGAGTCCAAAAAATCCATTTTCTGATGAAAAACGATGACCCCGGACCAGTCGAACGTTGACAAAATGGTCAATATTGATGAAATTTTAACATTTAATCTTTTGACTTTAAATGACGGTTGGATGTGAGTTATTACTTTTTCAACTAAAATAAGTGTGTTTAAAGTCATTTCTGTGCCTGAAATTGGTCAAAATTGAAGATTTTGAGTAAGCAAACCTCTGTAAAAATGGCAATTTTGGTCACTCTGAGGGTTTAAAAAGTGGTTATTCAACATGAGGCCCGATCCAAATGACATTTTGAATCATTTTTGGTAGAGTCTAAAAAATCAATTTTCAGATGAAAAACGATGACCCCGGACAAGTCGAACGTTAAAAAAATGGTCAATATTGATGAAATTTTAACATTTAATCTTTTGACTTTAAATGACGGTTGGATGTGAGTTATTACTTTTTCAACTAAAATAAGTGTGTTTAAAGTCATTTCTGTGCCTGAAATTGGTCAAAATTGAAGATTTTGAGTAAGCAAAACTCTGTAAAAATGGCAATTTTGGTCACTGTGTGGGTTTAAAAAGTGGTTATTCAACATGAGGCCCGATCCAAATGACATTTTGAATCATTTTTGGTAGAGTCCAAAAAATCAATTATCTGATGAGAAACGATGACCCCGGACCAGTCGAACGTTGAAAAAATGGTCAATATTGATGAAATTTTAACATTTAATCTTTTGACTTTAAATGACGGTTGGATGTGAGTTATTACTTTTTCAACTAAAATAAGTGTGTTTAAAGTCATTTCTGTGCCTGAAATTGGTCAAAATTGAAGATTTTGAGTAAGCAAAACTCTGTAAAAATGGCAATTTTGGTCACTGTGAGGGTTTAAAAAGTGGTTATTCAACATGAGGCCCGATCCAAATGACATTTTGAATCATTTTTGGTAGAGTCCAAAAAATCAATTATCTGATGAAAAACGATGACCCCGGACCAGTCGAACGTTGAAAAAATGGTCAATATTGATGAAATTTTAACATTTAATCTTTTGACTTTAAATGACGGTTGGATGTGAGTTATTACTTTTTCAACTAAAATAAGTGTGTTTAAAGTCATTTCTGTGCCTGAAATTGGTCAAAATTGAAGATTTTGAGTAAGCAAAACTCTGTAAAAATGGCAATTTTGGTCACTGTGAGGGTTTAAAAAGTGGTTATTCAACATGAGGCCCGATCCAAATGACATTTTGAATCATTTTTGGTAGAGTCCAAAAAATCAATTATCTGATGAAAAACGATGACCCCGGACCAGTCGAACGTTGAAAAAATGGTCAATATTGATGAAATTTTAACATTTAATCTTTTGACTTTAAATGACGGTTGGATGTGAGTTATTACTTTTTCAACTAAAATAAGTGTGTTTAAAGTCATTTCTGTGCCTGAAATTGGTCAAAATTGAAGATTTTGAGTAAGCAAAACTCTGTAAAAATGGCAATTTTGGTCACTGCGAGGGTTTAAAAAGTGGTTATTCAACATGAGGCCCGATCCAAATGACATTTTGAATCATTTTTGGTAGAGTCCAAAAAATCAATTATCTGATGAAAAACGATGACCCCGGACCAGTCGAACGTTGAAAAAATGGTCAATATTGATGAAATTTTAACATTTAATCTTTTGACTTTAAATGACGGTTGGATGTGAGTTATTACTTTTTCAACTAAAATAAGTGTGTTTAAAGTCATTTCTGTGCCTGAAATTGGTCAAAATTGAAGATTTTGAGTAAGCAAAACTCTGTAAAAATGGCAATTTTGGTCACTGTGAGGGTTTAAAAAGTGGTTATTCAACATGAGGCCCGATCCAAATGACATTTTGAATCATTTTTGGTAGAGTCCAAAAAATCAATTATCTGATGAAAAACGATGACCCCGGACCAGTCGAACGTTGAAAAAATGGTCAATATTGATGAAATTTTAACATTTAATCTTTTGACTTTAAATGACGGTTGGATGTGAGTTATTACTTTTTCAACTAAAATAAGTGTGTTTAAAGTCATTTCTGTGCCTGAAATTGGTCAAAATTGAAGATTTTGAGTAAGCAAAACTCTGTAAAAATGGCAGTTTTGGTCACTGTGAGGGTTTAAAAAGTGGTTATTCAACATGAGGCCCGATCCAAATGACATTTTGAATCATTTTTGGTAGAGTCCAAAAAATCAATTTTCTGATGAAAAACGATGACCCCGGACCAGTCGAACTTTGAAAAAATGGTCAATATTGATGAAATTTTAACATTTAATCTTTTGACTTTAAATGACGGTTGGATGTGAGTTATTACTTTTTCAACTAAAATAAGTGTGTTTAAAGTCATTTCTGTGCCTGAAATTGGTCAAAATTGAAGATTTTGAGTAAGCAAAACTCTGTAAAAATGGCAGTTTTGGTCACTGTGAGGGTTTAAAAAGTGGTTATTCAACATGAGGCCCGATCAAAATGACATTTTGAATCATTTTTGGTAGAGTCCAAAAAATCAATTTTCTGATGAAAAACGATGACCCCGGACCAGTCGAACGTTGAAAAAATGGTCAATATTGATGAAATTTTAACATTTAATCTTTTGACTTTAAATGACGGTTGGATGTGAGTTATTACTTTTTCAACTAAAATAAGTGTGTTTAAAGTCATTTCTGTGCCTGAAATTGGTCAAAATTGAAGATTTTGAGTAAGCAAAACTCTGTAAAAATGGCAGTTTTGGTCACTGTGAGGGTTTAAAAAGTGGTTATTCAACATGAGGCCCGATCCAAATGACATTTTGAATCATTTTTGGTAGAGTCCAAAAAATCAATTTTCTGATGAAAAACGATGACCCCGGACCAGTCGAACGTTGAAAAAATGGTCAATATTGATGAAATTTTAACATTTAATCTTTTGACTTTAAATGACGGTTGGATGTGAGTTATTACTTTTTCAACTAAAATAAGTGTGTTTAAAGTCGTTTCTGTGCCTCAAATTGGTCAAATTTGAAGCTTTTGAGTAAGCAAAACTCTGTAAAAATGGCAATTTTGGTCACTGTGAGGGTTTAAAAAGTGGTTATTCAACATGAGGCCCGATCCAAATGATATTTTGAATCATTTTTGGTAGATTCCAAAAAATCCATTTTCTGATGAAAAACGATGACCCCGGACCAGTCGAACGTTGAAAAAATGGTCAATATTGATGAAATTTTAACATTTAATCTTTTGACTTTAAATGACGGTTGGATGTGAGTTATTACTTTTTCAACTAAAATAAGTGTGTTTAAAGTCATTTCTGTGCCTGAAATTGGTCAAAATTGAAGATTTTGAGTAAGCAAAACTCTGTAAAAATGGCAGTTTTGGTCACTGTGAGGGTTTAAAAAGTGGTTATTCAACATGAGGCCCGATCAAAATGACATTTTGAATCATTTTTGGTAGAGTCCAAAAAATCAATTTTCTGATGAAAAACGATGACCCCGGACCAGTCGAACTTTGAAAAAATGGTCAATATTGATGAAATTTTAACATTTAATCTTTTGACTTTAAATGACGGTTGGATGTGAGTTATTACTTTTTCAACTAAAATAAGTGTGTTTAAAGTCATTTCTGTGCCTGAAATTGGTCAAAATTGAAGATTTTGAGTAAGTAAAACTCTGTAAAAATGGCAATTTTGGTCACTGTGAGGGTTTAAAAAGTGGTTATTCAACATGAGGCCCGATCCAAATGACATTTTGAATCATTTTTGGTAGAGTCCAAAAAATCAATTTTCTGATGAAAAACGATGACCCCGGACCAGTCGAACGTTGAAAAAATGGTCAATATTGATGAAATTTTAACATTTAACCTTTTGACTTTAAATGACGGTTGGATGTGAGTTATTACTTTTTCAACTAAAATAAGTGTGTTTAAAGTCATTTCTGTGCCTGAAATTGGTCAAAATTGAAGATTTTGAGTAAGCAAAACTCTGTAAAAATGGCAGTTTTGGTCACTGTGAGGGTTTAAAAAGTGGTTATTCAACATGAGGCCCGATCCAAATGACATTTTGAATCATTTTTGGTAGAGTCCAAAAAATCCATTTTCTGATGAAAAACGATGACCCCGGACCAGTCGAACGTTGAAAAAATGGTCAATATTGATGAAATTTTAACATTTAATCTTTTGACTTTAAATGACGGTTGGATGTGAGTTATTACTTTTTCAACTAAAATAAGTGTGTTTAAAGTCATTTCTGTGCCTGAAATTGGTCAAAATTGAAGATTTTGAGTAAGCAAACCTCTGTAAAAATGGCAATTTTGGTCACTCTGAGGGTTTAAAAAGTGGTTATTCAACATGAGGCCCGATCCAAATGACATTTTGAATCATTTTTGGTAGAGTCTAAAAAATCAATTTTCAGATGAAAAACGATGACCCCGGACCAGTCGAACGTTAAAAAAATGGTCAATATTGATGAAATTTTAACATTTAATCTTTTGACTTTAAATGACGGTTGGATGTGAGTTATTACTTTTTCAACTAAAATAAGTGTGTTTAAAGTCATTTCTGTGCCTGAAATTGGTCAAAATTGAAGATTTTGAGTAAGCAAAACTCTGTAAAAATGGCAAATTGAAGATTTTGAGTAAGCAAAACTCTGTAAAAATGGCAATTTTGGTCCTGTGAGGGTTTAAAAGTGGTTATTCAACATGAGGCCCGATCCAAATGACATTTTTGAATCATTTTTGGTAGAGTCCAAAAAATCAATTTTCTGATGAAAAACGATGACCCCGACCAGTCGAACGTTGAAAAATGGTCAATATTGATGAAATTTAACATTTAATCTTTTGACTTTAAATGACGATGGATGTGAGTTATTACTAGAGTATAATTGAAGATTTTGAGTAAGCAAAACTCTGTAAAAATGGCAATTTTGGTCACTGTGAGGGTTTAAAAAGTGGTTATTCAACATGAGGCCCGATCCAAATGACATTTTGAATCATTTTTGGTAGAGTCCAAAAAATCAATTTTCTGATGAAAAACGATGACCCCGGACCAGTCGAACGTTGAAAAAATGGTCAATATTGATGAAATTTTAACATTTAATCTTTTGACTTTAAATGACGGTTGGATGTGAGTTATTACTTTTTCAACTAAAATAAGTGTGTTTAAAGTCATTTCTGTGCCTGAAATTGGTCAAAATTGAAGATTTTGAGTAAGCAAAACTCTGTAAAAATGGCAATTTTGGTCACTGTGAGGGTTTAAAAAGTGGTTATTCAACATGAGGCCCGATCCAAATGACATTTTGAATCATTTTTGGTAGAGTCCAAAAAATCAATTTTCTGATGAAAAACGATGACCCCGGACCAGTCGAACGTTGAAAAAATGGTCAATATTGATGAAATTTTAACATTTAATCTTTTGACTTTAAATGACGGTTGGATGTGAGTTATTACTTTTTCAACTAAAATAAGTGTGTTTAAAGTCATTTCTGTGCCTGAAATTGGTCAAAATTGAAGATTTTGAGTAAGCAAAACTCTGTAAAAATGGCAGTTTTGGTCACTGTGAGGGTTTAAAAAGTGGTTATTCAACATGAGGCCCGATCAAAATGACATTTTGAATCATTTTTGGTAGAGTCCAAAAAATCAATTTTCTGATGAAAAACGATGACCCCGGACCAGTCGAACGTTGAAAAAATGGTCAATATTGATGAAATTTTAACATTTAATCTTTTGACTTTAAATGACGGTTGGATGTGAGTTATTACTTTTCAACTAAAATAAGTGTGTTTAAAGTCATTTCTGTGCCTGAAATTGGTCAAAATTGAAGATTTTGAGTAAGCAAAACTCTGTAAAAATTGCAGTTTTGGTCACTGTGAGGGTTTAAAAAGTGGTTATTCAACATGAGGCCCGATCCAAATGACATTTTGAATCATTTTTGGTAGAGTCCAAAAAATCAATTTTCTGATGAAAAACGATGACCCCGGACCAGTCGAACGTTGAAAAAATGGTCAATATTAATGACATTTTAACATTTAATCTTTTGACTTTAAATGACGGTTGGATGTGAGTTATTACTTTTTCAACTAAAATAAGTGTGTTTAAAGTCATTTCTGTGCCTGAAATTGGTCAAAATTGAAGATTTTGAGTAAGCAAAACTCTGTAAAAATGGCAGTTTTGGTCACTGTGAGGGTTTAAAAAGTGGTTATTCAACATGAGGCCCGATCCAAATGACATTTTGAATCATTTTTGGTAGAGTCCAAAAAATCCATTTTCTGATGAAAAACGATGACCCCGGACCAGTCGAACGTTGAAAAAATGGTCAATATTGATGAAATTTTAACATTTAATCTTTTGACTTTAAATGACGGTTGGATGTGAGTTATTACTTTTTCAACTAAAATAAGTGTGTTTAAAGTCATTTCTGTGCCTGAAATTGGTCAAAATTGAAGATTTTGAGTAAGCAAAACTCTGTAAAAATGGCAGTTTTGGTCACTGTGAGGGTTTAAAAAGTGGTTATTCAACACGAGGCCCGATCCAAAATGACATTTTGAATCATTTTTGGTAGAGTCCAAAAAATCAATTTTCTGATGAAAAACGATGACCCCGGACCAGTCGAACGTTGAAAAAATGGTCAAAATTGATGAAATTTTAACATTTAATCTTTTGACTTTAAATGACGGTTGGATGTGAGTTATTACTTTTTCAACTAAAATAAGTGTGTTTAAAGTCATTTCTGTGCCTGAAATTGGTCAAAATTGAAGATTTTGAGTAAGCAAAACTCTGTAAAAATGGCAGTTTTGGTCACTGTGAGGGTTTAAAAAGTGGTTATTCAACATGAGGCCCGATCCAAATGACATTTTGAATCATTTTTGGTAGAGTCCAAAGAATCAATTTTCTGATGAAAAACGATGACCGCGGACCAGTCGAACGTTGAAAAAATGGTCAATATTGATGAAATTTTAACATTTAATCTTTTGACTTTAAATGACGGTTGGATGTGAGTTATTACTTTTTCAACTAAAATAAGTGTGTTTAAAGTCATTTCTGTGCCTGAAATTGGTCAAAATTGAAGATTTTGAGTAAGCAAAACTCTGTAAAAATGGCAGTTTTGGTCACTGTGAGGGTTTAAAAAGTGGTTATTCAACATGAGGCCCGATCCAAATGACATTTTGAATCATTTTTGGTAGAGTCCAAAAGAATCAATTTTCTGATGAAAAACGATGACCGCGGACCAGTCGAACGTTGAAAAAATGGTCAATATTGATGAAATTTTAACATTTAATCTTTTGACTTTAAATGACGGTTGGATGTGAGTTATTACTTTTTCAACTAAAATAAGTGTGTTTAAAGTCATTTCTGTGCCTGAAATTGGTCAAAATTGAAGATTTTGAGTAAGCAAAACTCTGTAAAAATGGCAATTTTGGTCACTGTGAGGGTTTAAAAAGTGGTTATTCAACATGAGGCCCGATCCAAATGACATTTTGAATCATTTTTGGTAGAGTCCAAAAAATCAATTTTCTGATGAAAAACGATGACCCCGGACCAGTCGAACGTTGAAAAAATGGTCAATATTGATGAAATTTTAACATTTAATCTTTTGACTTTAAATGACGGTTGGATGTGAGTTATTACTTTTTCAACTAAAATAAGTGTGTTTAAAGTCATTTCTGTGCCTGAAATTGGTCAAAATTGAAGATTTTGAGTAAGCAAAACTCTGTAAAAATGGCAATTTTGGTCACTGTGAGGGTTTAAAAAGTGGTTATTCAACATGAGGCCCGATCCAAATGACATTTTGAATCATTTTTGGTAGAGTCCAAAAAATCAATTTTCTGATGAAAAACGATGACCCCGGGACCAGTCGAACGGTGAAAAAATGGTCAATATTGATGAAATTTTAACATTTAATCTTTTGACTTTAAATGACGGTTGGATGTGAGTTATTACTTTTTCAACTAAAATAAGTGTGTTTAAAGTCATTTCTGTGCCTGAAATTGGTCAAAATTGAAGATTTTGAGTAAGCAAAACTCTGTAAAAATGGCAATTTTGGTCACTGTGAGGGTTTAAAAAGTGGTTATTCAACATGAGGCCCGATCCAAATGACATTTTGAATCATTTTTGGTAGAGTCCAAAAAATCAATTTTCTGATGAAAAACGATGACCCCGGACCAGTCGAACGTTGAAAAAATGGTCAATATTAATGAAATTTTAACATTTAATCTTTTGACTTTAAATGACGGTTGGATGTGAGTTATTACTTTTTCAACTAAAATAAGTGTGTTTAAAGTCATTTCTGTGCCTGAAATTGGTCAAAATTGAAGATTTTGAGTAAGCAAAACTCTGTAAAAATGGCAGTTTTGGTCACTGTGAGGGTTTAAAAAGTGGTTATTCAACATGAGGCCCGATCAAAATGACATTTTGAATCATTTTTGGTAGAGTCCAAAAAATCAATTTTCTGATGAAAAACGATGACCCCGGACCAGTCGAACGTTGAAAAAATGGTCAATATTGATGAAATTTTAACATTTAATCTTTTGACTTTAAATGACGGTTGGATGTGAGTTATTACTTTTTCAACTAAAATAAGTGTGTTTAAAGTCATTTCTGTGCCTGAAATTGGTCAAAATTGAAGATTTTGAGTAAGCAAAACTCTGTAAAAATTGCAGTTTTGGTCACTGTGAGGGTTTAAAAAGTGGTTATTCAACATGAGGCCCGATCCAAATGACATTTTGAATCATTTTTGGTAGAGTCCAAAAAATCAATTTTCTGATGAAAAACGATGACCCCGGACCAGTCGAACGTTGAAAAAATGGTCAATATTGATGAAATTTTAACATTTAATCTTTTGACTTTAAATGACGGTTGGATGTGAGTTATTACTTTTTCAACTAAAATAAGTGTGTTTAAAGTCATTTCTGTGCCTGAAATTGGTCAAAATTGAAGATTTTGAGTAAGCAAAACTCTGTAAAAATGGCAATTTTGGTCACTGTGAGGGTTTAAAAAGTGGTTAATTCAACATGAGTCCCGATCCAAATGACATTTTGAATCATTTTTGGTAGAGTCCAAAAAATCAATTTTCTGATGAAAAACGATGACCCCGGACCAGTCGAACGTTGAAAAAATGGTCAATATTGATGAAATTTTAACATTTAATCTTTTGACTTTAAATGACGGTTGGATGTGAGTTATTACTTTTTCAACTAAAATAAGTGTGTTTAAAGTCATTTCTGTGCCTGAAATTGGTCAAAATTGAAGATTTTGAGTAAGCAAAACTCTGTAAAAATGGCAATTTTGGTCACTGTGAGGGTTTAAAAAGTGGTTATTCAACATGAGGCCCGATCCAAATGACATTTTGAATCATTTTTGGTAGAGTCCAAAAAATCAATTTTCTGATGAAAAACGATGACCCCGGACCAGTCGAACGTTGAAAAAATGGTCAATATTGATGAAATTTTAACATTTAATCTTTTGACTTTAAATGACGGTTGGATGTGAGTTATTACTTTTTCAACTAAAATAAGTGTGTTTAAAGTCATTTCTATGCCTGAAATTGGTCAAAATTGAAGATTTTGAGTAAGCAAAACTGTAAAAATGGCAGTTGTGGTCACTGTGAGGGTTTAAAAAGTGGGTATTCAACATGAGGCCTGATCCAAATGACATGTTGAATCATTTTTGGTAGAGTCCAAAAAATCAATTTTCTGATGAAAAACGATGACCCCGGACCAGTCGAACGTTGAAAAAATGGTCAATATTGATGAAATTTTAACATTTAATCTTTTGACTTTAAATGACGGTTGGATGTGAGTTATTACTTTTTCAACTAAAATAAGTGTGTTTAAAGTCATTTCTGTGCCTGAAATTGGTCAAAATTGAAGATTTTGAGTAAGCAAAACTCTGTAAAAATTGCAGTTTTGGTCACTGTGAGGGTTTAAAAAGTGGTTATTCAACATGAGGCCCGATCCAAATGACATTTTGAATCATTTTTGGTAGAGTCCGAAAAATCAATTTTCTGATGAAAAACGATGACCCCGGACCAGTCGAACGTTGAAAAAATGGTCAATATTGATGAAATTTTAACATTTAATCTTTTGACTTTAAATGACGGTTGGATGTGAGTTATTACTTTTTCAACTAAAATAAGTGTGTTTAAAGTCATTTCTGTGCCTGAAATTGGTCAAAATTGAAGATTTTGAGTAAGCAAAACTCTGTAAAAATGGCAGTTTTGGTCACTGTGAGGGTTTAAAAAGTGGTTATTCAACATGAGGCCCGATCCAAATGACATTTTGAATCATTTTTGGTAGAGTCCAAAAAATCCATTTTCTGATGAAAAACGATGACCCCGGACCAGTCGAACGTTGAAAAAATGGTCAATATTGATGAAATTTTAACATTTAATCTTTTGACTTTAAATGACGGTTGGATGTGAGTTATTACTTTTTCAACTAAAATAAGTGTGTTTAAAGTCATTTCTGTGCCTGAAATTGGTCAAAATTGAAGATTTTGAGTAAGCAAAACTCTGTAAAAATGGCAGTTTTGGTCACTGTGAGGGTTTAAAAAGTGGTTATTCAACATGAGGCCCGATCAAAATGACATTTTGAATCATTTTTGGTAGAGTCCCAAAAATTAATTTTCTGATGAAAAACGATGACCCCGGACCAGTCGAACGTTGAAAAAATGGTCAATATTGATGAAATTTTAACATTTAATCTTTTGACTTTAAATGACGGTTGGATGTGAGTTATTACTTTTTCAACTAAAATAAGTGTGTTTAAAGTCATTTCTGTGCCTGAAATTGGTCAAAATTGAAGATTTTGAGTAAGCAAAACTCTGTAAAAATTGCAGTTTTGGTCACTGTGAGGGTTTAAAAAGTGGTTATTCAACATGAGGCCCGATCCAAATGACATTTTGAATCATTTTTGGTAGAGTCCGAAAAATCAATTTTCTGATGAAAAACGATGACCCCGGACCAGTCGAACGTTGAAAAAATGGTCAATATTGATGAAATTTTAACATTTAATCTTTTGACTTTAAATGACGGTTGGATGTGAGTTATTACTTTTTCAACTAAAATAAGTGTGTTTAAAGTCATTTCTGTGCCTGAAATTGGTCAAAATTGAAGAATTTGAGTAAGCAAAACTCTGTAAAAATTGCAGTTTTGGTCACTGTGAGGGTTTAAAAAGTGGTTATTCAACATGAGGCCCGATCCAAATGACATTTTGAATCATTTTTGGTAGAGTCCAAAAAATCAATTTTCTGATGAAAAACGATGACCCCGGACCAGTCGAACGTTGAAAAAATGGTCAATATTGATGAAATTTTAACATTTAATCTTTTGACTTTAAATGACGGTTGGATGTGAGTTATTACTTTTTCAACTAAAATAAGTGTGTTTAAAGTCATTTCTGTGCCTGAAATTGGTCAAAATTGAAGATTTTGAGTAAGCAAAACTCTGTAAAAATGGCAGTTTTGGTCACTGTGAGGGTTTAAAAAGTGGTTATTCAACATGAGGCCCGATCCAAATGACATTTTGAATCATTTTTGGTAGAGTCCAAAAAATCCATTTTCTGATGAAAAACGATGACCCCGGACCAGTCGAACGTTGAAAAAATGGTCAATATTGATGAAATTTTAACATTTAATCTTTTGACTTTAAATGACGGTTGGATGTGAGTTATTACTTTTTCAACTAAAATAAGTGTGTTTAAAGTCATTTCTGTGCCTGAAATTGGTCAAAATTGAAGATTTTGAGTAAGCAAAACTCTGTAAAAATGGCAGTTTTGGTCACTGTGAGGGTTTAAAAAGTGGTTATTCAACATGAGGCCCGATCAAAATGACATTTTGAATCATTTTTGGTAGAGTCCAAAGAATTAATTTTCTGATGAAAAACGATGACCCCGGACCAGTCGAACGTTGAAAAAATGGTCAATATTGATGAAATTTTAACATTTAATCTTTTGACTTTAAATGACGGTTGGATGTGAGTTATTACTTTTTCAACTAAAATAAGTGTGTTTAAAGTCATTTCTGTGCCTGAAATTGGTCAAAATTGAAGATTTTGAGTAAGCAAAACTCTGTAAAAATGGCAATTTTGGTCACTGTGAGGGTTTAAAAAGTGGTTATTCAACATGAGGCCCGATCCAAATGACATTTTGAATCATTTTTGGTAGAGTCCAAAAAATCAATTTTCTGATGAAAAACGATGACCCCGGACCAGTCGAACGTTGAAAAAATGGTCAATATTGATGAAATTTTAACATTTAATCTTTTGACTTTAAATGACGGTTGGATGTGAGTTATTACTTTTTCAACTAAAATAAGTGTGTTTAAAGTCATTTCTGTGCCTGAAATTGGTCAAAATTGAAGATTTTGAGTAAGTAAAACTCTGTAAAAATGGCAGTTTTGGTCACTGTGAGGGTTTAAAAAGTGGTTATTCAACATGAGGCCCGATCAAAATGACATTTTGAATCATTTTTGGTAGAGTCCAAAAAATCAATTTTCTGATGAAAAACGATGACCCCGGACCAGTCGAACGTTGAAAAAATGGTCAATATTGATGAAATTTTAACATTTAATCTTTTGACTTTAAATGACGGTTGGATGTGAGTTATTACTTTTTCAACTAAAATAAGTGTGTTTAAAGTCATTTCTGTGCCTGAAATTGGTCAAAATTGAAGATTTTGAGTAAGCAAAACTTTGTAAAAATTGCAGTTTTGGTCACTGTGAGGGTTTAAAAAGTGGTTATTCAACATGAGGCCCGATCCAAATGACATTTTGAATCATTTTTGGTAGAGTCCAAAAAATCAATTTTCTGATGAAAAACGATGACCCCGGACCAGTCGAACGTTGAAAAAATGGTCAATATTAATGACATTTTAACATTTAATCTTTTGACTTTAAATGACGGTTGGATGTGAGTTATTACTTTTTCAACTAAAATAAGTGTGTTTAAAGTCATTTCTGTGCCTGAAATTGGTCAAAATTGAAGATTTTGAGTAAGCAAAACTCTGTAAAAATGGCAGTTTTGGTCACTGTGAGGGTTTAAAAAGTGGTTATTCAACATGAGGCCCGATCCAAATGACATTTTGAATCATTTTTGGTAGAGTCCAAAAAATCCATTTTCTGATGAAAAACGATGACCCCGGACCAGTCGAACGTTGAAAAAATGGTCAATATTGATGAAATTTTAACATTTAATCTTTTGACTTTAAATGACGGTTGGATGTGAGTTATTACTTTTTCAACTAAAATAAGTGTGTTTAAAGTCATTTCTGTGCCTGAAATTGGTCAAAATTGAAGATTTTGAGTAAGCAAAACTCTGTAAAAATGGCAGTTTTGGTCACTGTGAGGGTTTAAAAAGTGGTTATTCAACACGAGGCCCGATCAAAATGACATTTTGAATCATTTTTGGTAGAGTCCAAAAAATCAATTTTCTGATGAAAAACGATGACCCCGGACCAGTCGAACGTTGAAAAAATGGTCAATATTGATGAAATTTTAACATTTAATCTTTTGACTTTAAATGACGGTTGGATGTGAGTTATTACTTTTTCAACTAAAATAAGTGTGTTTAAAGTCATTTCTGTGCCTGAAATTGGTCAAAATTGAAGATTTTGAGTAAGCAAAACTCTGTAAAAATGGCAGTTTTGGTCACTGTGAGGGATTAAAAAGTGGTTATTCAACATGAGGCCCGATCCAAATGACATTTTGAATCATTTTTGGTAGAGTCCAAAAAATCAATTTTCTGATGAAAAACGATGACCGCGGACCAGTCGAACGTTGAAAAAATGGTCAATATTGATGAAATTTTAACATTTAATCTTTTGACTTTAAATGACGGTTGGATGTGAGTTATTACTTTTTCAACTAAAATAAGTGTGTTTAAAGTCATTTCTGTGCCTGAAATTGGTCAAAATTGAAGATTTTGAGTAAGCAAAACTCTGTAAAAATGGCAATTTTGGTCACTGTGAGGGTTTAAAAAGTGGTTATTCAACATGAGGCCCGATCCAAATGACATTTTGAATCATTTTTGGTAGAGTCCAAAAAATCAATTTTCTGATGAAAAACGATGACCCCGGACCAGTCGAACGTTGAAAAAATGGTCAATATTGATGAAATTTTAACATTTAATCTTTTGACTTTAAATGACGGTTGGATGTGAGTTATTACTTTTTCAACTAAAATAAGTGTGTTTAAAGTCATTTCTGTGCCTGAAATTGGTCAAAATTGAAGATTTTGAGTAAGCAAAACTCTGTAAAAATGGCAATTTTGGTCACTGTGAGGGTTTAAAAAGTGGTTATTCAACATGAGGCCCGATCCAAATGACATTTTGAATCATTTTTGGTAGAGTCCAAAAAATCAATTTTCTGATGAAAAACGATGACCCCGGACCAGTCGAACGTTGAAAAAATGGTCAATATTGATGAAATTTTAACATTTAATCTTTTGACTTTAAATGACGGTTGGATGTGAGTTATTACTTTTTCAACTAAAATAAGTGTGTTTAAAGTCATTTCTGTGCCTGAAATTGGTCAAAATTGAAGATTTTGAGTAAGCAAAACTCTGTAAAAATGGCAGTTTTGGTCACTGTGAGGGTTTAAAAAGTGGTTATTCAACATGAGGCCCGATCCAAATGACATTTTGAATCATTTTTGGTAGAGTCCAAAAAATCAATTTTCTGATGAAAAACGATGACCGCGGACCAGTCGAACGTTGAAAAAATGGTCAATATTGATGAAATTTTAACATTTAATCTTTTGACTTTAAATGACGGTTGGATGTGAGTTATTACTTTTTCAACTAAAATAAGTGTGTTTAAAGTCATTTCTGTGCCTGAAATTGGTCAAAATTGAAGATTTTGAGTAAGCAAAACTCTGTAAAAATGGCAATTTTGGTCACTGTGAGGGTTTAAAAAGTGGTTATTCAACATGAGGCCCGATCCAAATGACATTTTGAATCATTTTTGGTAGAGTCCAAAAAATCAATTTTCTGATGAAAAACGATGACCCCGGACCAGTCGAACGTTGAAAAAATGGTCAATATTGATGAAATTTTAACATTTAATCTTTTGACTTTAAATGACGGTTGGATGTGAGTTATTACTTTTTCAATTAAAATAAGTGTGTTTAAAGTCATTTCTGTGCCTGAAATTGGTCAAAATTGAAGATTTTGAGTAAGCAAAACTCTGTAAAAATGGCAATTTTGGTCACTGTGAGGGTTTAAAAAGTGGTTATTCAACATGAGGCCCGATCCAAATGACATTTTGAATCATTTTTGGTAGAGTCCAAAAAATCAATTTTCTGATGAAAAACGATGACCCCGGACCAGTCGAACGTTGAAAAAATGGTCAATATTGATGAAATTTTAACATTTAATCTTTTGACTTTAAATGACGGTTGGATGTGAGTTATTACTTTTTCAACTAAAATAAGTGTGTTTAAAGTCATTTCTGTGCCTGAAATTGGTCAAAATTGAAGATTTTGAGTAAGCAAAACTCTGTAAAAATGGCAATTTTGGTCACTGTGAGGGTTTAAAAAGTGGTTATTCAACATGAGGCCCGATCCAAATGACATTTTGAATCATTTTTGGTAGAGTCCAAAAAATCAATTTTCTGATGAAAAACGATGACCCCGGACCAGTCGAACGTTGAAAAAATGGTCAATATTAATGAAATTTTAACATTTAATCTTTTGACTTTAAATGACGGTTGGATGTGAGTTATTACTTTTTCAACTAAAATAAGTGTGTTTAAAGTCATTTCTGTGCCTGAAATTGGTCAAAATTGAAGATTTTGAGTAAGCAAAACTCTGTAAAAATGGCAGTTTTGGTCACTGTGAGGGTTTAAAAAGTGGTTATTCAACATGAGGCCCGATCAAAATGACATTTTGAATCATTTTTGGTAGAGTCCAAAAAATCAATTTTCTGATGAAAAACGATGACCCCGGACCAGTCGAACGTTGAAAAAATGGTCAATATTGATGAAATTTTAACATTTAATCTTTTGACTTTAAATGACGGTTGGATGTGAGTTATTACTTTTTCAACTAAAATAAGTGTGTTTAAAGTCATTTCTGTGCCTGAAATTGGTCAAAATTGAAGATTTTGAGTAAGCAAAACTCTGTAAAAATTGCAGTTTTGGTCACTGTGAGGGTTTAAAAAGTGGTTATTCAACATGAGGCCCGATCCAAATGACATTTTGAATCATTTTGGTAGAGTCCAAAAAATCAATTTTCTGATGAAAAACGATGACCCCGGACCAGTCGAACGTTGAAAAAATGGTCAATATTGATGAAATTTTAACATTTAATCTTTTGACTTTAAATGACGGTTGGATGTGAGTTATTACTTTTTCAACTAAAATAAGTGTGTTTAAAGTCATTTCTGTGCCTGAAATTGGTCAAAATTGAAGATTTTGAGTAAGCAAAACTCTGTAAAAATTGCAGTTTTGGTCACTGTGAGGGTTTAAAAAGTGGTTATTCAACATGAGGCCCGATCCAAATGACATTTTGAATCATTTTTGGTAGAGTCCAAAAAATCAATTTTCTGATGAAAAACGATGACCCCGGACCAGTCGAACGTTGAAAAAATGGTCAATATTGATGAAATTTTAACATTTAATCTTTTGACTTTAAATGACGGTTGGATGTGAGTTATTACTTTTTCAACTAAAATAAGTGTGTTTAAAGTCATTTCTGTGCCTGAAATTGGTCAAAATTGAAGATTTTGAGTAAGCAAAACTCTGTAAAAATGGCAATTTTGGTCACTGTGAGGGTTTAAAAAGTGGTTATTCAACATGAGTCCCGATCCAAATGACATTTTGAATCATTTTTGGTAGAGTCCAAAAAATCAATTTTCTGATGAAAAACGATGACCCCGGACCAGTCGAACGTTGAAAAAATGGTCAATATTGATGAAATTTTAACATTTAATCTTTTGACTTTAAATGACGGTTGGATGTGAGTTATTACTTTTTCAACTAAAATAAGTGTGTTTAAAGTCATTTCTGTGCCTGAAATTGGTCAAAATTGAAGATTTTGAGTAAGCAAAACTCTGTAAAAATGGCAATTTTGGTCACTGTGAGGGTTTAAAAAGTGGTTATTCAACATGAGGCCCGATCCAAATGACATTTTGAATCATTTTTGGTAGAGTCCAAAAAATCAATTTTCTGATGAAAAACGATGACCCCGGACCAGTCGAACGTTGAAAAAATGGTCAATATTGATGAAATTTTAACATTTAATCTTTTGACTTTAAATGACGGTTGGATGTGAGTTATTACTTTTTCAACTAAAATAAGTGTGTTTAAAGTCATTTCTGTGCCTGAAATTGGTCAAAATTGAAGATTTTGAGTAAGCAAAACCTGTAAAAATGGCAGTTGTGGTCACTGTGAGGGTTTAAAAAGTGGGTATTCAACATGAGGCCTGATCCAAATGACATGTTGAATCATTTTTGGTAGAGTCCAAAAAATCAATTTTCTGATGAAAAACGATGACCCCGGACCAGTCGAACGTTGAAAAAATGGTCAATATTGATGAAATTTTAACATTTAATCTTTTGACTTTAAATGACGGTTGGATGTGAGTTATTACTTTTTCAACTAAAATAAGTGTGTTTAAAGTCATTTCTGTGCCTGAAATTGGTCAAAATTGAAGATTTTGAGTAAGCAAAACTCCGTAAAAATGGCAGTTTTGGTCACTGTGAGGGTTTAAAAAGTGGTTATTCAACATGAGGCCCGATCAAAATGACATTTTGAATCATTTTTGGTAGAGTCCAAAAAATCAATTTTCTGATGAAAAACGATGACCCCGGACCAGTCGAACGTTAAAAAAATGGTCAATATTGATGAAATTTTAACATTTAATCTTTTGACTTTAAATGACGGTTGGATGTGAGTTATTACTTTTTCAACTAAAATAAGTGTGTTTAAAGTCATTTCTGTGCCTGAAATTGGTCAAAATTGAAGATTTTGAGTAAGCAAAACTCTGTAAAAATTGCAGGTTTTGGTCACTGTGAGGGTTTAAAAAGTGGTTATTCAACATGAGGCCCGATCCAAATGACATTTTGAATCATTTTTGGTAGAGTCCGAAAAATCAATTTTCTGATGAAAAACGATGACCCCGGACCAGTCGAACGTTGAAAAAATGGTCAATATTGATGAAATTTTAACATTTAATCTTTTGACTTTAAATGACGGTTGGATGTGAGTTATTACTTTTTCAACTAAAATAAGTGTGTTTAAAGTCATTTCTGTGCCTGAAATTGGTCAAAATTGAAGATTTTGAGTAAGCAAAACTCTGTAAAAATGGCAGTTTTGGTCACTGTGAGGGTTTAAAAAGTGGTTATTCAACATGAGGCCCGATCAAAATGACATTTTGAATCATTTTTGGTAGAGTCCCAAAAATCAATTTTCTGATGAAAAACGATGACCCCAGACCAGTCGAACGTTGAAAAAATGGTCAATATTGATGAAATTTTAACATTTAATCTTTTGACTTTAAATGACGGTTGGATGTGAGTTATTACTTTTTCAACTAAAATAAGTGTGTTTAAAGTCATTTCTGTGCCTGAAATTGGTCAAAATTGAAGATTTTGAGTAAGCAAAACTCTGTAAAAATTGCAGTTTTGGTCACTGTGAGGGTTTAAAAAGTGGTTATTCAACATGAGGCCCGATCCAAATGACATTTTGAATCATTTTTGGTAGAGTCCGAAAAATCAATTTTCTGATGAAAAACGATGACCCCGGACCAGTCGAACGTTGAAAAAATGGTCAATATTGATGAAATTTTAACATTTAATCTTTTGACTTTAAATGACGGTTGGATGTGAGTTATTACTTTTTCAACTAAAATAAGTGTGTTTAAAGTCATTTCTGTGCCTGAAATTGGTCAAAATTGAAGAATTTGAGTAAGCAAAACTCTGTAAAAATTGCAGTTTTGGTCACTGTGAGGGTTTAAAAAGTGGTTATTCAACATGAGGCCCGATCCAAATGACATTTTGAATCATTTTTGGTAGAGTCCAAAAAATCAATTTTCTGATGAAAAACGATGACCCCGGACCAGTCGAACGTTGAAAAAATGGTCAATATTGATGAAATTTTAACATTTAATCTTTTGACTTTAAATGACGGTTGGATGTGAGTTATTACTTTTTCAACTAAAATAAGTGTGTTTAAAGTCATTTCTGTGCCTGAAATTGGTCAAAATTGAAGATTTTGAGTAAGCAAAACTCTGTAAAAATGGCAGTTTTGGTCACTGTGAGGGTTTAAAAAGTGGTTATTCAACATGAGGCCCGATCCAAATGACATTTTGAATCATTTTTGGTAGAGTCCAAAAAATCAATTTTCTGATGAAAAACGATGACCCCGGACCAGTCGAACGTTGAAAAAATGGTCAATATTGATGAAATTTTAACATTTAATCTTTTGACTTTAAATGACGGTTGGATGTGAGTTATTACTTTTTCAACTAAAATAAGTGTGTTTAAAGTCATTTCTGTGCCTGAAATTGGTCAAAATTGAAGATTTTGAGTAAGCAAAACTCTGTAAAAATGGCAGTTTTGGTCACTGTGAGGGTTTAAAAAGTGGTTATTCAACATGAGGCCCGATCAAAATGACATTTTGAATCATTTTTGGTAGAGTCCAAAAAATTAATTTTCTGATGAAAAACGATGACCCCGGACCAGTCGAACGTTGAAAAAATGGTCAATATTGATGAAATTTTAACATTTAATCTTTTGACTTTAAATGACGGTTGGATGTGAGTTATTACTTTTTCAACTAAAATAAGTGTGTTTAAAGTCATTTCTGTGCCTGAAATTGGTCAAAATTGAAGATTTTGAGTAAGCAAAACTCTGTAAAAATGGCAATTTTGGTCACTGTGAGGGTTTAAAAAGTGGTTATTCAACATGAGGCCCGATCCAAATGACATTTTGAATCATTTTTGGTAGAGTCCAAAAAATCAATTTTCTGATGAAAAACGATGACCCCGGACCAGTCGAACGTTGAAAAAATGGTCAATATTGATGAAATTTTAACATTTAATCTTTTGACTTTAAATGACGGTTGGATGTGAGTTATTACTTTTTCAACTAAAATAAGTGTGTTTAAAGTCATTTCTGTGCCTGAAATTGGTCAAAATTGAAGATTTTGAGTAAGCAAAACTCTGTAAAAATGGCAATTTTGGTCACTGTGAGGGTTTAAAAAGTGGTTATTCAACATGAGGCCCGATCCAAATGACATTTTGAATCATTTTTGGTAGAGTCCAAAAAATCAATTTTCTGATGAAAAACGATGACCCCGGACCAGTCGAACGTTGAAAAAATGGTCAATATTGATGAAATTTTAACATTTAATCTTTTGACTTTAAATGACGGTTGGATGTGAGTTATTACTTTTTCAACTAAAATAAGTGTGTTTAAAGTCATTTCTGTGCCTGAAATTGGTCAAAATTGAAGATTTTGAGTAAGCAAAACTCTGTAAAAATGGCAGTTTTGGTCACTGTGAGGGATTAAAAAGTGGTTATTCAACATGAGGCCCGATCCAAATGACATTTTGAATCATTTTTGGTAGAGTCCAAAAAATCCATTTTCTGATGAAAAACGATGACCCCGGACCAGTCGAACGTTGAAAAAATGGTCAATATTGATGAAATTTTAACATTTAATCTTTTGACTTTAAATGACGGTTGGATGTGAGTTATTACTTTTTCAACTAAAATAAGTGTGTTTAAAGTCATTTCTGTGCCTGAAATTGGTCAAAATTGAAGATTTTGAGTAAGCAAAACTGTAAAAATGGCAGTTTTGGTCACTGTGAGGGTTTAAAAAGTGGTTATTCAACATGAGGCCTGATCCAAATGACATGTTGAATCATTTTTGGTAGAGTCCAAAAAATCCATTTTCTGATGAAAAACGATGACCCCGGACCAGTCGAACGTTGAAAAAATGGTCAATATTGATGAAATTTTAACATTTAATCTTTTGACTTTAAATGACGGTTGGATGTGAGTTATTACTTTTTCAACTAAAATAAGTGTGTTTAAAGTCATTTCTGTGCCTGAAATTGGTCAAAATTGAAGATTTTGAGTAAGCAAAACTCTGTAAAAATGGCAGTTTTGGTCACTGTGAGGGTTTAAAAAGTGGTTATTCAACATGAGGCCCGATCAAAATGACATTTTGAATCATTTTTGGTAGAGTCCAAAAAATCAATTTTCTGATGAAAAACGATGACCCCGGACCAGTCGAACGTTGAAAAAATGGTCAATATTGATGAAATTTTAACATTTAATCTTTTGACTTTAAATGACGGTTGGATGTGAGTTATTACTTTTTCAACTAAAATAAGTGTGTTTAAAGTCATTTCTGTGCCTGAAATTGGTCAAAATTGAAGATTTTGAGTAAGCAAAACTCTGTAAAAATTGCAGTTTTGGTCACTGTGAGGGTTTAAAAAGTGGTTATTCAACATGAGGCCCGATCCAAATGACATTTTGAATCATTTTTGGTAGAGTCCAAAAAATCAATTTTCTGATGAAAAACGATGACCCCGGACCAGTCGAACGTTGAAAAAATGGTCAATATTAATGACATTTTAACATTTAATCTTTTGACTTTAAATGACGGTTGGATGTGAGTTATTACTTTTTCAACTAAAATAAGTGTGTTTAAAGTCATTTCTGTGCCTGAAATTGGTCAAAATTGAAGATTTTGAGTAAGCAAAACTCTGTAAAAATGGCAGTTTTGGTCACTGTGAGGGTTTAAAAAGTGGTTATTCAACATGAGGCCCGATCCAAATGACATTTTGAATCATTTTTGGTAGAGTCCAAAAAATCAACTTTCTGATGAAAAACGATGACCCCGGACCAGTCGAACGTTGAAAAAATGGTCAATATTGATGAATCTTTAACATTTAATCTTTTGACTTTAAATGACGGTTGGATGTGAGTTATTACTTTTTCAACTAAAATAAGTGTGTTTAAAGTCATTTCTGTGCCTGAAATTGGTCAAAATTGAAGATTTTGAGTAAGCAAAACTCTGTAAAAATGGCAGTTTTGGTCACTGTGAGGGATTAAAAAGTGGTTATTCAACATGAGGCCCGATCCAAATGACATTTTGAATCATTTTTGGTAGAGTCCAAAAAATCCATTTTCTGATGAAAAACGATGACCCCGGACCAGTCGAACGTTGAAAAAATGGTCAATATTGATGAAATTTTAACATTTAATCTTTTGACTTTAAATGACGGTTGGATGTGAGTTATTACTTTTTCAACTAAAATAAGTGTGTTTAAAGTCATTTCTGTGCCTGAAATTGGTCAAAATTGAAGATTTTGAGTAAGCAAAACTGTAAAAATGGCAGTTTTGGTCATTGTGAGGGTTTAAAAAGTGGTTATTCAACATGAGGCCTGATCCAAATGACATGTTGAATCATTTTTGGTAGAGTCCAAAAAATCTATTTTCTGATGAAAAACGATGACCCCGGACCAGTCGAACGTTGAAAAAATGGTCAATATTGATGAAATTTTAACATTTAATCTTTTGACTTTAAATGACGGTTGGATGTGAGTTATTACTTTTTCAACTAAAATAAGTGTGTTTAAAGTCATTTCTGTGCCTGAAATTGGTCAAAATTGAAGATTTTGAGTAAGCAAAACTCTGTAAAAATGGCAGTTTTGGTCACTGTGAGGGTTTAAAAAGTGGTTATTCAACATGAGGCCCGATCAAAATGACATTTTGAATCATTTTTGGTAGAGTCCAAAAAATCAATTTTCTGATGAAAAACGATGACCCCGGACCAGTCGAACGTTGAAAAAATGGTCAATATTGATGAAATTTTAACATTTAATCTTTTGACTTTAAATGACGGTTGGATGTGAGTTATTACTTTTTCAACTAAAATAAGTGTGTTTAAAGTCATTTCTGTGCCTGAAATTGGTCAAAATTGAAGATTTTGAGTAAGCAAAACTCTGTAAAAATTGCAGTTCTGGTCACTGTGAGGGTTTAAAAAGTGGTTATTCAACATGAGGCCCGATCCAAATGACATTTTGAATCATTTTTGGTAGAGTCCAAAAAATCAATTTTCTTGATGAAAAACGATGACCCCGGACCAGTCGAACGTTGAAAAAATGGTCAATATTAATGACATTTTAACATTTAATCTTTTGACTTTAAATGACGGTTGGATGTGAGTTATTACTTTTTCAACTAAAATAAGTGTGTTTAAAGTCATTTCTGTGCCTGAAATTGGTCAAAATTGAAGATTTTGAGTAAGCAAAACTCTGTAAAAATGGCAGTTTTGGTCACTGTGAGGGTTTAAAAAGTGGTTATTCAACATGAGGCCCGATCAAAATGACATTTTGAATCATTTTTGGTAGAGTCCAAAAAATCCATTTTCTGATGAAAAACGATGACCCCGGACCAGTCGAACGTTGAAAAAATGGTCAATATTGATGAAATTTTAACATTTAATCTTTTGACTTTAAATGACGGTTGGATGTGAGTTATTACTTTTTCAACTAAAATAAGTGTGTTTAAAGTCATTTCTGTGCCTGAAATTGGTCAAAATTGAAGATTTTGAGTAAGCAAAACTCTGTAAAAATGGCAGTTTTGGTCACTGTGAAGGTTTAAAAAGTGGTTATTCAACATGAGGCCCGATCAAAATGACATTTTGAATCATTTTTGGTAGAGTCCGAAAAATCAATTTTCTGATGAAAAACGATGACCCCGGACCAGTCGAACGTTGAAAAAATGGTCAATATTGATGAAATTTTAACATTTAATCTTTTGACTTTAAATGACGGTTGGATGTGAGTTATTACTTTTTCAACTAAAATAAGTGTGTTTAAAGTCATTTCTGTGCCTGAAATTGGTCAAAATTGAAGATTTTGAGTAAGCAAAACTCTGTAAAAATGGCAGTTTTGGTCACTGTGAGGGATTAAAAAGTGGTTATTCAACATGAGGCCCGATCCAAATGACATTTTGAATCATTTTTGGTAGAGTCCAAAAAATCAATTTTCTGATGAAAAACGATGACCCCGGACCAGTCGAACGTTGAAAAAATGGTCAATATTGATGAAATTTTAACATTTAATCTTTTGACTTTAAATGACGGTTGGATGTGAGTTATTACTTTTTCAACTAAAATAAGTGTGTTTAAAGTCATTTCTGTGCCTGAAATTGGTCAAAATTGAAGATTTTGAGTAAGCAAAACTCTGTAAAAATGGCAGTTTTGGTCACTGTGAGGGTTTAAAAAGTGGTTATTCAACATGAGGCCCGATCAAAATGACATTTTGAATCATTTTTGGTAGAGTCCAAAAAATCAATTTTCTGATGAAAAACGATGACCCCGGACCAGTCGAACGTTGAAAAAATGGTCAATATTGATGAAATTTTAACATTTAATCTTTTGACTTTAAATGACGGTTGGATGTGAGTTATTACTTTTTCAACTAAAATAAGTGTGTTTAAAGTCATTTCTGTGCCTGAAATTGGTCAAAATTGAAGATTTTGAGTAAGCAAAACTCTGTAAAAATGGCAATTTTGGTCACTGTGAGGGTTTAAAAAGTGGTTATTCAACATGAGGCCCGATCCAAATGACATTTTGAATCATTTTTGGTAGAGTCCAAAAAATCAATTTTCTGATGAAAAACGATGACCCCGGACCAGTCGAACGTTGAAAAAATGGTCAATATTGATGAAATTTTAACATTTAATCTTTTGACTTTAAATAACGGTTGGATGTGAGTTATTACTTTTTCAACTAAAATAAGTGTGTTTAAAGTCATTTCTGTGCCTGAAATTGGTCAAAATTGAAGATTTTGAGTAAGCAAAACTCTGTAAAAATGGCAATTTTGGTCACTGTGAGGGTTTAAAAAGTGGTTATTCAACATGAGTCCCGATCCAAATGACATTTTGAATCATTTTTGGTAGAGTCCAAAAAATCAATTTTCTGATGAAAAACGATGACCCCGGACCAGTCGAACGTTGAAAAAATGGTCAATATTGATGAAATTTTAACATTTAATCTTTTGACTTTAAATGACGGTTGGATGTGAGTTATTACTTTTTCAACTAAAATAAGTGTGTTTAAAGTCATTTCTGTGCCTGAAATTGGTCAAAATTGAAGATTTTGAGTAAGCAAAACTCTAAAAATGGCAATTTTGGTCACTGTGAGGGTTTAAAAAGTGGTTATTCAACATGAGGCCCGATCCAAATGACATTTTGAATCATTTTTGGTAGAGTCCAAAAAATCAATTTTCTGATGAAAAACGATGACCCCGGACCAGTCGAACGTTGAAAAAATGGTCAATATTGATGAAATTTTAACATTTAATCTTTTGACTTTAAATGACGGTTGGATGTGAGTTATTACTTTTTCAACTAAAATAAGTGTGTTTAAAGTCATTTCTGTGCCTGAAATTGGTCAAAATTGAAGATTTTGAGTAAGCAAAACTCTGTAAAAATGGCAGTTTTGGTCACTGTGAGGGATTAAAAAGTGGTTATTCAACATGAGGCCCGATCCAAATGACATTTTGAATCATTTTTGGTAGAGTCCAAAAAATCAATTTTCTGATGAAAAACGATGACCCCGGACCAGTCGAACGTTGAAAAATTGGTCAATATTGATGAAATTTTAACATTTAATCTTTTGACTTTAAATGACGGTTGGATGTGAGTTATTACTTTTTCAACTAAAATAAGTGTGTTTAAAGTCATTTCTGTGCCTGAAATTGGTCAAAATTTAAGATTTTGAGTAAGCAAAACTGTAAAAATGGCAGTTTTGGTCACTGTGAGGGTTTAAAAAGTGGTTATTCAACATGAGGCCTGATCCAAATGACATGTTGAATCATTTTTGGTAGAGTCCAAAAAATCCATTTTCTGATGAAAAACGATGACCCCGGACCAGTCGAACGTTGAAAAAATGGTCAATATTGATGAAATTTTAACATTTAATCTTTTGACTTTAAATGACGGTTGGATGTGAGTTATTACTTTTTCAACTAAAATAAGTGTGTTTAAAGTCATTTCTGTGCCTGAAATTGGTCAAAATTGAAGATTTTGAGTAAGCAAAACTCTGTAAAAATGGCAATTTTGGTCACTGTGAGGGTTTAAAAAGTGGTTATTCAACATGAGGCCCGATCCAAATGACATTTTGAATCATTTTTGGTAGAGTCCAAAAAATCAATTTTCTGATGAAAAACGATGACCCCGGACCAGTCGAACGTTGAAAAAATGGTCAATATTGATGAAATTTTAACATTTAATCTTTTGACTTTAAATGACGGTTGGATGTGAGTTATTACTTTTTCAACTAAAATAAGTGTGTTTAAAGTCATTTCTGTGCCTGAAATTGGTCAAAATTGAAGATTTTGAGTAAGCAAAACTGTAAAAATGGCAGTTTTGGTCACTGTGAGGGTTTAAAAAGTGGGTATTCAACATGAGGCCTGATCCAAATGACATGTTGAATCATTTTTGGTAGAGTCCAAAAAATCCATTTTCTGATGAAAAACGATGACGCCGGACCAGTCGAACGTTGAAAAAATGGTCAATATTGATGAAATTTTAACATTTAATCTTTTGACTTTAAATGACGGTTGGATGTGAGTTATTACTTTTTCAACTAAAATAAGTGTGTTTAAAGTCATTTCTGTGCCTGAAATTGGTCAAAATTGAAGATTTTGAGTAAGCAAAACTCTGTAAAAATGGCAGTTTTGGTCACTGTGAGGGTTTAAAAAGTGGTTATTCAACATGAGGCCCGATCAAAATGACATTTTGAATCATTTTTGGTAGAGTCCAAAAAATCAATTTTCTGATGAAAAACGATGACCCCGGACCAGTCGAACGTTGAAAAAATGGTCAATATTGATGAAATTTTAACATTTAATCTTTTGACTTTAAATGACGGTTGGATGTGAGTTATTACTTTTTCAACTAAAATAAGTGTGTTTAAAGTCATTTCTGTGCCTGAAATTGGTCAAAATTGAAGATTTTGAGTAAGCAAAACTCTGTAAAAATGGCAGTTTTGGTCACTGTGAGGGTTTAAAAAGTGGTTATTCAACATGAGGCCCGATCAAAATGACATTTTGAATCATTTTTGGTAGAGTCCAAAAAATCAATTTTCTGATGAAAAACGATGACCCCGGACCAGTCGAACGTTGAAAAAATGGTCAATATTGATGAAATTTTAACATTTAATCTTTTGACTTTAAATGACGGTTGGATGTGAGTTATTACTTTTTCAACTAAAATAAGTGTGTTTAAAGTCATTTCTGTGCCTGAAATTGGTCAAAATTGAAGATTTTGAGTAAGCAAAACTCTGTAAAAATTGCAGTTTTGGTCACTGTGAGGGTTTAAAAAGTGGTTATTCAACATGAGGCCCGATCCAAATGACATTTTGAATCATTTTTGGTAGAGTCCAAAAAAATCAATTTTCTGATGAAAAACGATGACCCCGGACCAGTCGAACGTTGAAAAAATGGTCAATATTAATGACATTTTAACATTTAATCTTTTGACTTTAAATGACGGTTGGATGTGAGTTATTACTTTTTCAACTAAAATAAGTGTGTTTAAAGTCATTTCTGTGCCTGAAATTGGTCAAAATTGAAGATTTTGAGTAAGCAAAACTCTGTAAAAATGGCAATTTTGGTCACTGTGAGGGTTTAAAAAGTGGTTATTCAACATGAGGCCCGATCCAAATGACATTTTGAATCATTTTTGGTAGAGTCCAAAAAATCAACTTTCTGATGAAAAACGATGACCCCGGACCAGTCGAACGTTGAAAAAATGGTCAATATTGATGAATCTTTAACATTTAATCTTTTGACTTTAAATGACGGTTGGATGTGAGTTATTACTTTTTCAACTAAAATAAGTGTGTTTAAAGTCATTTCTGTGCCTGAAATTGGTCAAAATTGAAGATTTTGAGTAAGCAAAACTGTAAAAATGGCAGTTTTGGTCATTGTGAGGGTTTAAAAAGTGGTTATTCAACATGAGGCCTGATCCAAATGACATGTTGAATCATTTTTGGTAGAGTCCAAAAAATCTATTTTCTGATGAAAAACGATGACCCCGGACCAGTCGAACGTTGAAAAAATGGTCAATATTGATGAAATTTTAACATTTAATCTTTTGACTTTAAATGACGGTTGGATGTGAGTTATTACTTTTTCAACTAAAATAAGTGTGTTTAAAGTCATTTCTGTGCCTGAAATTGGTCAAAATTGAAGATTTTGAGTAAGCAAAACTCTGTAAAAATGGCAGTTTTGGTCACTGTGAGGGTTTAAAAAGTGGTTATTCAACATGAGGCCCGATCAAAATGACATTTTGAATCATTTTTGGTAGAGTCCAAAAAATCAATTTTCTGATGAAAAACGATGACCCCGGACCAGTCGAACGTTGAAAAAATGGTCAATATTGATGAAATTTTAACATTTAATCTTTTGACTTTAAATGACGGTTGGATGTGAGTTATTACTTTTTCAACTAAAATAAGTGTGTTTAAAGTCATTTCTGTGCCTGAAATTGGTCAAAATTGAAGATTTTGAGTAAGCAAAACTCTGTAAAAATTGCAGTTCTGGTCACTGTGAGGGTTTAAAAAGTGGTTATTCAACATGAGGCCCGATCCAAATGACATTTTGAATCATTTTTGGTAGAGTCCAAAAAATCAATTTTCTGATGAAAAACGATGACCCCGGACCAGTCGAACGTTGAAAAAATGGTCAATATTAATGACATTTTAACATTTAATCTTTTGACTTTAAATGACGGTTGGATGTGAGTTATTACTTTTTCAACTAAAATAAGTGTGTTTAAAGTCATTTCTGTGCCTGAAATTGGTCAAAATTGAAGATTTTGAGTAAGCAAAACTCTGTAAAAATGGCAGTTTTGGTCACTGTGAGGGTTTAAAAAGTGGTTATTCAACATGAGGCCCGATCAAAATGACATTTTGAATCATTTTTGGTAGAGTCCAAAAAATCCATTTTCTGATGAAAAACGATGACCCCGGACCAGTCGAACGTTGAAAAAATGGTCAATATTGATGAAATTTTAACATTTAATCTTTTGACTTTAAATGACGGTTGGATGTGAGTTATTACTTTTTCAACTAAAATAAGTGTGTTTAAAGTCATTTCTGTGCCTGAAATTGGTCAAAATTGAAGATTTTGAGTAAGCAAAACTCTGTAAAAATGGCAGTTTTGGTCACTGTGAAGGTTTAAAAAGTGGTTATTCAACATGAGGCCCGATCAAAATGACATTTTGAATCATTTTTGGTAGAGTCCGAAAAATCAATTTTCTGATGAAAAACGATGACCCCGGACCAGTCGAACGTTGAAAAAATGGTCAATATTGATGAAATTTTAACATTTAATCTTTTGACTTTAAATGACGGTTGGATGTGAGTTATTACTTTTTCAACTAAAATAAGTGTGTTTAAAGTCATTTCTGTGCCTGAAATTGGTCAAAATTGAAGATTTTGAGTAAGCAAAACTCTGTAAAAATGGCAGTTTTGGTCACTGTGAGGGATTAAAAAGTGGTTATTCAACATGAGGCCCGATCCAAATGACATTTTGAATCATTTTTGGTAGAGTCCAAAAAATCAATTTTCTGATGAAAAACGATGACCCCGGACCAGTCGAACGTTGAAAAAATGGTCAATATTGATGAAATTTTAACATTTAATCTTTTGACTTTAAATGACGGTTGGATGTGAGTTATTACTTTTTCAACTAAAATAAGTGTGTTTAAAGTCATTTCTGTGCCTGAAATTGGTCAAAATTGAAGATTTTGAGTAAGCAAAACTCTGTAAAAAATGGCAGTTTTGGTCACTGTGAGGGTTTAAAAAGTGGTTATTCAACATGAGGCCCGATCAAAATGACATTTTGAATCATTTTTGGTAGAGTCCAAAAAATCAATTTTCTGATGAAAAACGATGACCCCGGACCAGTCGAACGTTGAAAAAATGGTCAATATTGATGAAATTTTAACATTTAATCTTTTGACTTTAAATGACGGTTGGATGTGAGTTATTACTTTTTCAACTAAAATAAGTGTGTTTAAAGTCATTTCTGTGCCTGAAATTGGTCAAAATTGAAGATTTTGAGTAAGCAAAACTCTGTAAAAATGGCAATTTTGGTCACTGTGAGGGTTTAAAAAGTGGTTATTCAACATGAGGCCCGATCCAAATGACATTTTGAATCATTTTTGGTAGAGTCCAAAAATCAATTTTCTGATGAAAAACGATGACCCCGGACCAGTCGAACGTTGAAAAAATGGTCAATATTGATGAAATTTTAACATTTAATCTTTTGACTTTAAATAACGGTTGGATGTGAGTTATTACTTTTTCAACTAAAATAAGTGTGTTTAAAGTCATTTCTGTGCCTGAAATTGGTCAAAATTGAAGATTTTGAGTAAGCAAAACTCTGTAAAAATGGCAATTTTGGTCACTGTGAGGGTTTAAAAAGTGGTTATTCAACATGAGTCCCGATCCAAATGACATTTTGAATCATTTTTGGTAGAGTCCAAAAAATCAATTTTCTGATGAAAAACGATGACCCCGGACCAGTCGAACGTTGAAAAATGGTCAATATTGATGAAATTTTAACATTTAATCTTTTGACTTTAAATGACGGTTGGATGTGAGTTATTACTTTTTCAACTAAAATAAGTGTGTTTAAAGTCATTTCTGTGCCTGAAATTGGTCAAAATTGAAGATTTTGAGTAAGCAAAACTCGTAAAAATGGCAATTTTGGTCACTGTGAGGGTTTAAAAAGTGGTTATTCAACATGAGGCCCGATCCAAATGACATTTTGAATCATTTTTGGTAGAGTCCAAAAAATCAATTTTCTGATGAAAAACGATGACCCCGGACCAGTCGAACGTTGAAAAAATGGTCAATATTGATGAAATTTTAACATTTAATCTTTTGACTTTAAATGACGGTTGGATGTGAGTTATTACTTTTTCAACTAAAATAAGTGTGTTTAAAGTCATTTCTGTGCCTGAAATTGGTCAAAATTGAAGATTTTGAGTAAGCAAAACTCTGTAAAAATGGCAGTTTTGGTCACTGTGAGGGATTAAAAAGTGGTTATTCAACATGAGGCCCGATCCAAATGACATTTTGAATCATTTTTGGTAGAGTCCAAAAAATCAATTTTCTGATGAAAAACGATGACCCCGGACCAGTCGAACGTTGAAAAATTGGTCAATATTGATGAAATTTTAACATTTAATCTTTTGACTTTAAATGACGGTTGGATGTGAGTTATTACTTTTTCAACTAAAATAAGTGTGTTTAAAGTCATTTCTGTGCCTGAAATTGGTCAAAATTTAAGATTTTGAGTAAGCAAAACTGTAAAAATGGCAGTTTTGGTCACTGTGAGGGTTTAAAAAGTGGTTATTCAACATGAGGCCTGATCCAAATGACATGTTGAATCATTTTTGGTAGAGTCCAAAAAATCCATTTTCTGATGAAAAACGATGACCCCGGACCAGTCGAACGTTGAAAAAATGGTCAATATTGATGAAATTTTAACATTTAATCTTTTGACTTTAAATGACGGTTGGATGTGAGTTATTACTTTTTCAACTAAAATAAGTGTGTTTAAAGTCATTTCTGTGCCTGAAATTGGTCAAAATTGAAGATTTTGAGTAAGCAAAACTCTGTAAAAATGGCAATTTTGGTCACTGTGAGGGTTTAAAAAGTGGTTATTCAACATGAGGCCCGATCCAAATGACATTTTGAATCATTTTTGGTAGAGTCCAAAAAATCAATTTTCTGATGAAAAACGATGACCCCGGACCAGTCGAACGTTGAAAAAATGGTCAATATTGATGAAATTTTAACATTTAATCTTTTGACTTTAAATGACGGTTGGATGTGAGTTATTACTTTTTCAACTAAAATAAGTGTGTTTAAAGTCATTTCTGTGCCTGAAATTGGTCAAAATTGAAGATTTTGAGTAAGCAAAACTGTAAAAATGGCAGTTTTGGTCACTGTGAGGGTTTAAAAAGTGGGTATTCAACATGAGGCCTGATCCAAATGACATGTTGAATCATTTTTGGTAGAGTCCAAAAAATCCATTTTCTGATGAAAAACGATGACGCCGGACCAGTCGAACGTTGAAAAAATGGTCAATATTGATGAAATTTTAACATTTAATCTTTTGACTTTAAATGACGGTTGGATGTGAGTTATTACTTTTTCAACTAAAATAAGTGTGTTTAAAGTCATTTCTGTGCCTGAAATTGGTCAAAATTGAAGATTTTGAGTAAGCAAAACTCTGTAAAAATGGCAGTTTTGGTCACTGTGAGGGTTTAAAAAGTGGTTATTCAACATGAGGCCCGATCAAAATGACATTTTGAATCATTTTTGGTAGAGTCCAAAAAATCAATTTTCTGATGAAAAACGATGACCCCGGACCAGTCGAACGTTGAAAAAATGGTCAATATTGATGAAATTTTAACATTTAATCTTTTGACTTTAAATGACGGTTGGATGTGAGTTATTACTTTTTCAACTAAAATAAGTGTGTTTAAAGTCATTTCTGTGCCTGAAATTGGTCAAAATTGAAGATTTTGAGTAAGCAAAACTCTGTAAAAATTGCAGTTTTGGTCACTGTGAGGGTTTAAAAAGTGGTTATTCAACATGAGGCCCGATCCAAATGACATTTTGAATCATTTTTGGTAGAGTCCAAAAAATCAATTTTCTGATGAAAAACGATGACCCCGGACCAGTCGAACGTTGAAAAAATGGTCAATATTGATGAAATTTTAACATTTAATCTTTTGACTTTAAATGACGGTTGGATGTGAGTTATTACTTTTTCAACTAAAATAAGTGTGTTTAAAGTCATTTCTGTGCCTGAAATTGGTCAAAATTGAAGATTTTGAGTAAGCAAAACTCTGTAAAAATGGCAGTTTTGGTCACTGTGAGGGTTTAAAAAGTGGTTATTCAACATGAGGCCCGATCCAAATGACATTTTGAATCATTTTTGGTAGAGTCCAAAAAATCCATTTTCTGATGAAAAACGATGACCCCGGACCAGTCGAACGTTGAAAAAATGGTCAATATTGATGAAATTTTAACATTTAATCTTTTGACTTTAAATGACGGTTGGATGTGAGTTATTACTTTTTCAACTAAAATAAGTGTGTTTAAAGTCATTTCTGTGCCTGAAATGGGTCAAAATTGAAGATTTTGAGTAAGCAAAACTCTGTAAAAATGGCAGTTTTGGTCACTGTGAGGGTTTAAAAAGTGGTTATTCAACATGAGGCCCGATCAAAATGACATTTTGAATCATTTTTGGTAGAGTCCAAAAAATTAATTTTCTGATGAAAAACGATGACCCCGGACCAGTCGAACGTTGAAAAAATGGTCAATATTGATGAAATTTTAACATTTAATCTTTTGACTTTAAATGACGGTTGGATGTGAGTTATTACTTTTTCAACTAAAATAAGTGTGTTTAAAGTCATTTCTGTGCCTGAAATTGGTCAAAATTGAAGATTTTGAGTAAGCAAAACTCTGTAAAAATGGCAATTTTGGTCACTGTGAGGGTTTAAAAAGTGGTTATTCAACATGAGGCCCGATCCAAATGACATTTTGAATCATTTTTGGTAGAGTCCAAAAAATCAATTTTCTGATGAAAAACGATGACCCCGGACCAGTCGAACGTTGAAAAAATGGTCATTATTGATGAAATTTTAACATTTAATCTTTTGACTTTAAATGACGGTTGGATGTGAGTTATTACTTTTTCAACTAAAATAAGTGTGTTTAAAGTCATTTCTGTGCCTGAAATTGGTCAAAATTGAAGATTTTGAGTAAGCAAAACTCTGTAAAAATGGCAGTTTTGGTCACTGTGAGGGTTTAAAAAGTGGTTATTCAACATGAGGCCCGATCCAAATGACATTTTGAATCATTTTTGGTAGAGTCCAAAAAATCCATTTTCTGATAAAAAACGATGACCCCGGACCAGTCGAACGTTGAAAAAATGGTCAATATTGATGACATTTTAACATTTAATCTTTTGACTTTAAATGACGGTTGGATGTGAGTTATTACTTTTTCAACTAAAATAAGTGTGTTTAAAGTCATTTCTGTGCCTGAAATGGGTCAAAATTGAAGATTTTGAGTAAGCAAAACTCTGTAAAAATGGCAGTTTTGGTCACTGTGAGGGTTTAAAAAGTGGTTATTCAACATGAGGCCCGATCAAAATGACATTTTGAATCATTTTTGGTAGAGTCCAAAAAACTTAATTTTCTGATGAAAAACGATGACCCCGGACCAGTCGAACGTTGAAAAAATGGTCAATATTGATGAAATTTTAACATTTAATCTTTTGACTTTAAATGACGGTTGGATGTGAGTTATTACTTTTTCAACTAAAATAAGTGTGTTTAAAGTCATTTCTGTGCCTGAAATTGGTCAAAATTGAAGATTTTGAGTAAGCAAAACTCTGTAAAAATGGCAATTTTGGTCACTGTGAGGGATTAAAAAGTGGTTATTCAACATGAGGCCCGATCCAAATGACATTTTGAATCATTTTTGGTAGAGTCCAAAAAAATCAATTTTCTGATGAAAAACGATGACCCCGGACCAGTCGAACGTTGAAAAAATGGTCAATATTGATGAAATTTTAACATTTAATCTTTTGACTTTAAATGACGGTTGGATGTGAGTTATTACTTTTTCAACTAAAATAAGTGTGTTTTAAGTCATTTCTGTGCCTGAAATTGGTCAAAAATGAAGATTTTGAGTAAGCAAAACTCTGTAAAAATGGCAATTTTGGTCACTGTGAGGGTTTAAAAAGTGGTTATTCAACATGAGGCCCGATCCAAATGACATTTTGAATCATTTTTGGTAGAGTCCAAAAAATCAATTTTCTGATGAAAAACGATGACCCCGGACCAGTCGAACGTTGAAAAAATGGTCAATATTGATGAAATTTTAACATTTAATCTTTTGACTTTAAATGACGGTTGGATGTGAGTTATTACTTTTTCAACTAAAATAAGTGTGTTTAAAGTCATTTCTGTGCCTTAAATTGGTCAAAATTGAAGATTTTGAGTAAGCAAAACTCTGTAAAAATGGCAGTTTTGGTCACTGTGAGGGATTAAAAAGTGGTTATTCAACATGAGGCCCGATCCAAATGACATTTTGAATCATTTTTGGTAGAGTCCAAAAAATCAATTTTCTGATGAAAAACGATGACCCCGGACCAGTCGAACGTTGAAAAAATTGTCAATATTGATGAAATTTTAACATTTAATCTTTTGACTTTAAATGACGGTTGGATGTGAGTTATTACTTTTTCAACAAAAAAAAGTGTGTTTAAAGTCATTTCTGTGCCTGAAATTGGTCAAAATTGAAGATTTTGAGTAAGCAAAACTGTAAAAATGGCAGTTTTGGTCACTGTGAGGGTTTAAAAAGTGGTTATTCAACATGAGGCCTGATCCAAATGACATGTTGAATCATTTTTGGTAGAGTCCAAAAAATCCATTTTCTGATGAAAAACGATGACCCCGGACCAGTCGAACGTTGAAAAAATGGTCAATATTGATGAAATTTTAACATTTAATCTTTTGACTTTAAATGACGGTTGGATGTGAGTTATTACTTTTTCAACTAAAATAAGTGTGTTTAAAGTCATTTCTGTGCCTGAAATTGGTCAAAATTGAAGATTTTGAGTAAGCAAAACTCTGTAAAAATGGCAGTTTTGGTCACTGTGAGGGTTTAAAAAGTGGTTATTCAACATGAGGCCCGATCCAAATGACATTTTGAATCATTTTTGGTAGAGTCCAAAAAATCAATTTTCTGATGAAAAACGATGACCCCGGACCAGTCGAACGTTGAAAAAATGGTCAATATTGATGAAATTTTAACATTTAATCTTTTGACTTTAAATGACGGTTGGATGTGAGTTATTACTTTTTCAACTAAAATAAGTGTGTTTAAAGTCATTTCTGTGCCTGAAATTGGTCAAAATTGAAGATTTTGAGTAAGCAAAACTCTGTAAAAATGGCAATTTTGGTCACTGTGAGGGTTTAAAAAGTGGTTATTCAACATGAGGCCCGATCCAAATGACATTTTGAATCATTTTTGGTAGAGTCCAAAAAATCAATTTTCTGATGAAAAACGATGACCCCGGACCAGTCGAACGTTGAAAAAATGGTCAATATTGATGAAATTTTAACATTTAATCTTTTGACTTTAAATGACGGTTGGATGTGAGTTATTACTTTTTCAACTAAAATAATTGTGTTTAAAGTCATTTCTGTGCCTGAAATTGGTCAAAATTGAAGATTTTGAGTAAGCAAAACTGTAAAAATGGCAGTTTTGGTCACTGTGAGGGTTTAAAAAGTGGTTATTCAACATGAGGCCCGATCCAAATGACATTTTGAATCATTTTTGGTAGAGTCCAAAAAATCAATTTTCTGATGAAAAACGATGACCCCGGACCAGTCGAATGTTGAAAAAATGGTCAATATTGATGAAATTTTAACATTTAATCTTTTGACTTTAAATGATGGTTGGATGTGAGTTATTACTTTTTCAACTAAAATAAGTGTGTTTAAAGTCATTTCTGTGCCTGAAATTGGTCAAAATTGAAGATTTTGAGTAAGCAAAACTCTGTAAAAATGGCAGTTTTGGTCACTGTGAGGTTTAAAAAGTGGTTATTCAACATGAGGCCCGATCAAAATGACATTTTGAATCATTTTTGGTAGAGTCCAAAAAATCAATTTTCTGATGAAAAACGATGACCCTGGACCAGTCGAACGTTGAAAAAATGGTCAATATTGATGAAATTTTAACATTTAATCTTTTGACTTTAAATGACGGTTGGATGTGAGTTATTACTTTTTCAACTAAAATAAGTGTGTTTAAAGTCATTTCTGTGCCTGAAATTGGTCAAAATTGAAGATTTTGAGTAAGCAAAACTCTGTAAAAATTGCAGTTTTGGTCCTTGTGAGGGTTTAAAAAGTGGTTATTCAACATGAGGCCCGATCCAAATGACATTTTGAATCATTTTTGGTAGAGTCCAAAAAATCAATTTTCTGATGAAAAACGATGACCCCGGACCAGTCGAACGTTGAAAAAATGGTCAATATTGATGAAATTTTAACATTTAATCTTTTGACTTTAAATGACGGTTGGATGTGAGTTATTACTTTTTCAACTAAAATAAGTGTGTTTAAAGTCATTTCTGTGCCTGAAATTGGTCAAAATTGAAGATTTTGAGTAAGCAAAACTGTAAAAATGGCAGTTTTGGTCACTGTGAGGGTTTAAAAAGTGGTTGTTCAACATGAGGCCTGATCCAAATGACATGTTGAATCATTTTTGGTAGAGTCCAAAAAATCCAATTTTCTGATGAAAAACGATGACCCCGGACCAGTCGAACGTTGAAAAAATGGTCAATATTGATGAAATTTTAACATTTAATCTTTTGACTTTAAATGACGGTTGGATGTGAGTTATTACTTTTTCAACTAAAATAAGTGTGTTTAAAGTCATTTCTGTGCCTGAAATTGGTCAAAATTGAAGATTTTGAGTAAGCAAAACTCTGTAAAAATGGCAGTTTTGGTCACTGTGAGGGTTTAAAAAGTGGTAATTCAACATGAGGCCCGATCCAAATGACATTTTGAATCATTTTTGGTAGAGTCCAAAAAAATCAATTTTCTGATGAAAAACGATGACCCCGGACCAGTCGAACGTTGAAAAAATGGTCAATATTGATGAAATTTTAACATTTAATCTTTTGACTTTAAATGACGGTTGGATGTGAGTTATTACTTTTTCAACTAAAATAAGTGTGTTTAAAGTCATTTCTGTGCCTGAAATTGGTCAAAATTGAAGATTTTGAGTAAGCAAAACTCTGTAAAAATGGCAGTTTTGGTCACTGTGAGGGTTTAAAAAGTGGTTATTCAACATGAGGCCCGATCAAAATGACATTTTGAATCATTTTTGGTAGAGTCCAAAAAATCAATTTTCTGATGAAAAACGATGACCCCGGACCAGTCGAACGTTGAAAAAATGGTCAATATTGATGAAATTTTAACATTTAATCTTTTGACTTTAAATGACGGTTGGATGTGAGTTATTACTTTTTCAACTAAAATAAGTGTGTTTAAAATCATTTCTGTGCCTGAAATTGGTCAAAATTGAAGATTTTGAGTAAGCAAAACTCTGTAAAAATGGCAATTTTGGTCACTGTGAGGGTTTAAAAAGTGGTTATTCAACATAAGGCCCGATCCAAATGACATTTTGAATCATTTTTGGTAGAGTCCAAAAAATCAATTTTCTGATGAAAAACGATGACCCCGGACCAGTCGAACGTTGAAAAAATGGTCAATATAGATGAAATTTTAACATTTAATCTTTTGACTTTAAATGACGGTTGGATGTGAGTTATTACTTTTTCAACTAAAATAAGTGTGTTTAAAGTCATTTCTGTGCCTGAAATTGGTCAAAATTGAAGATTTTGAGTAAGCAAAACTCTGTAAAAATGGCAATTTTGGTCACTGTGAGGGTTTAAAAAGTGGTTAATTCAACATGAGGCCCGATCCAAATGACATTTTGAATCATTTTTGGTAGAGTCCAAAAAATCAATTTTCTGATGAAAAACGATGACCCCGGACCAGTCGAACGTTGAAAAAATGGTCAATATAGATGAAATTTTAACATTTAATCTTTTGACTTTAAATGACGGTTGGATGTGAGTTATTACTTTTTAACTAAAATAAGTGTGTTTAAAGTCATTTCTGTGCCTGAAATTGGTCAAAATTGAAGATTTTGAGTAAGCAAAACTCTGTAAAAATGGCAATTTTGGTCACTGTGAGGGTTTAAAAAGTGGTTATTCAACATGAGGCCCGATCCAAATGACATTTTGAATCATTTTTGGTAGAGTCCAAAAAATCAATTTTCTGATGAAAAACGATGACCCCGGACCAGTCGAACGTTGAAAAAATGGTCAATATTGATGAAATTTTAACATTTAATCTTTTGACTTTAAATGACGGTTGGATGTGAGTTATTACTTTTTCAACTAAAATAAGTGTGTTTAAAGTCATTTCTGTGCCTGAAATTGGTCAAAATTGAAGATTTTGAGTAAGCAAAACTCTGTAAAAATGGCAGTTTTGGTCACTGTGAGGGATTAAAAAGTGGTTATTCAACATGAGGCCCGATCCAAATGACATTTTGAATCATTTTTGGTAGAGTCCAAAAAATCAATTTTCTGATGAAAAACGATGACCCCGGACCAGTCGAACGTTGAAAAAATGGTCAATATTGATGAAATTTTAACATTTAATCTTTTGACTTTAAATGACGGTTGGATGTGAGTTATTACTTTTTCAACAAAAAAAGTGTGTTTAAAGTCATTTCTGTGCCTGAAATTGGTCAAAATTGAAGATTTTGAGTAAGCAAAACTGTAAAAATGGCAGTTTTGGTCACTGTGAGGGTTTAAAAAGTGGTTATTCAACATGAGGCCTGATCCAAATGACATGTTGAATCATTTTTGGTAGAGTCCAAAAAATCCATTTTCTGATGAAAAACGATGACCCCGGACCAGTCGAACGTTGAAAAAATGGTCAATATTGATGAAATTTTAACATTTAATCTTTTGACTTTAAATGACGGTTGGATGTGAGTTATTACTTTTTCAACTAAAATAAGTGTGTTTAAAGTCATTTCTGTGCCTGAAATTGGTCAAAATTGAAGATTTTGAGTAAGCAAAACTCTGTAAAAATGGCAGTTTTGGTCACTGTGAGGGTTTAAAAAGTGGTTATTCAACATGAGGCCCGATCCAAATGACATTTTGAATCATTTTTGGTAGAGTCCAAAAAATCAATTTTCTGATGAAAAACGATGACCCCGGACCAGTCGAACGTTGAAAAAATGGTCAATATTGATGAAATTTTAACATTTAATCTTTTGACTTTAAATGACGGTTGGATGTGAGTTATTACTTTTTCAACTAAAATAAGTGTGTTTAAAGTCATTTCTGTGCCTGAAATTGGTCAAAATTGAAGATTTTGAGTAAGCAAAACTCTGTAAAAATGGCAATTTTGGTCACTGTGAGGGTTTAAAAAGTGGTTATTCAACATGAGGCCCGATCCAAATGACATTTTGAATCATTTTTGGTAGAGTCCAAAAAATCAATTTTCTGATGAAAAACGATGACCCCGGACCAGTCGAACGTTGAAAAAATGGTCAATATTGATGAAATTTTAACATTTAATCTTTTGACTTTAAATGACGGTTGGATGTGAGTTATTACTTTTTCAACTAAAATAAGTGTGTTTAAAGTCATTTCTGTGCCTGAAATTGGTCAAAATTGAAGATTTTGAGTAAGCAAAACTCTGTAAAAATGGCAGTTTTGGTCACTGTGAGGGTTTAAAAAGTGGTTATTCAACATGAGGCCAGGATCCAAATGACATTTTGAATCATTTTTGGTAGAGTCCAAAAAATCCATTTTCTGATGAAAAACGATGACCCCGGACCAGTCGAACGTTGAAAAAATGGTCAATATTGATGAAATTTTAACATTTAATCTTTTGACTTTAAATGACGGTTGGATGTGAGTTATTACTTTTTCAACTAAAATAAGTGTGTTTAAAGTCATTTCTGTGCCTGAAATTGGTCAAAATCGAAGATTTTGAGTAAGCAAAACTCTGTAAAAATGGCAGTTTTGGTCACTGTGAGGGTTTAAAAAGTGGTTATTCAACATGAGGCCCGATCAAAATGACATTTTGAATCATTTTTGGTAGAGTCCAAAAAATCAATTTTCTGATGAAAAACGATGACCCCGGACCAGTCGAACGTTGAAAAAATGGTCAATATTGATGAAATTTTAACATTTAATCTTTTGACTTTAAATGACGGTTGGATGTGAGTTATTACTTTTTCAACTAAAATAAGTGTGTTTAAAGTCATTTCTGTGCCTGAAATTGGTCAAAATTGAAGATTTTGAGTAAGCAAAACTGTAAAAATGGCAGTTTTGGTCACTGTGAGGGTTTAAAAAGTGGTTATTCAACATGAGGCCCGATCCAAATGACATTTTGAATCATTTTTGGTAGAGTCCAAAAAATCAATTTTCTGATGAAAAACGATGACCCCGGACTAGTCGAACGTTGAAAAAATGGTCAATATTGATGAAATTTTAACATTTAATCTTTTGACTTTAAATGATGGTTGGATGTGAGTTATTACTTTTTCAACTAAAATAAGTGTGTTTAAAGTCATTTCTGTGCCTGAAATTGGTCAAAATTGAAGATTTTGAGTAAGCAAAACTCTGTAAAAATGGCAGTTTTGGTCACTGTGAGGGTTTAAAAAGTGGTTATTCAACATGAGGCCCGATCAAAATGACATTTTGAATCATTTTTGGTAGAGTCCAAAAAATCAATTTTCTGATGAAAAACGATGACCCTGGACCAGTCGAACGTTGAAAAAATGGTCAATATTGATGAAATTTTAACATTTAATCTTTTGACTTTAAATGACGGTTGGATGTGAGTTATTACTTTTTCAACTAAAATAAGTGTGTTTAAAGTCATTTCTGTGCCTGAAATTGGTCAAAATTGAAGATTTTGAGTAAGCAAAACTCTGTAAAAATTGCAGTTTTGGTCCTTGTGAGGGTTTAAAAAGTGGTTATTCAACATGAGGCCCGATCCAAATGACATTTTGAATCATTTTTGGTAGAGTCCATAAAATCCATTTTCTGATGAAAAACGATGACCCCGGACCAGTCGAACGTTGAAAAAATGGTCAATATTGATGAAATTTTAACATTTAATCTTTTGACTTTAAATGACGGTTGGATGTGAGTTATTACTTTTTCAACTAAAATAAGTGTGTTTAAAGTCATTTCTGTGCCTGAAATTGGTCAAAATTGAAGATTTTGAGTAAGCAAAACTGTAAAAATGGCAGTTTTGGTCACTGTGAGGGTTTAAAAAGTGGTTGTTCAACATGAGGCCTGATCCAAATGACATGTTGAATCATTTTTGGTAGAGTCCAAAAAATCCATTTTCTGATGAAAAACGATGACCCCGGACCAGTCGAACGTTGAAAAAATGGTCAATATTGATGAAATTTTAACATTTAATCTTTTGACTTTAAATGACGGTTGGATGTGAGTTATTACTTTTTCAACTAAAATAAGTGTGTTTAAAGTCATTTCTGTGCCTGAAATTGGTCAAAATTGAAGATTTTGAGTAAGCAAAACTCTGTAAAAATGGCAGTTTTGGTCACTGTGAGGGTTTAAAAAGTGGTTATTCAACATGAGGCCCGATCAAAATGACATTTTGAATCATTTTTGGTAGAGTCCAAAAAATCAATTTTCTGATGAAAAACGATGACCCCGGACCAGTCGAACGTTGAAAAAATGGTCAATATTGATGAAATTTTAACATTTAATCTTTTGACTTTAAATGACGGTTGGATGTGAGTTATTACTTTTTCAACTAAAATAAGTGTGTTTAAAGTCATTTCTGTGCCTGAAATTGGTCAAAATTGAAGATTTTGAGTAAGCAAAACTCTGTAAAAATGGCAATTTTGGTCACTGTGAGGGTTTAAAAAGTGGTTATTCAACATGAGGCCCGATCCAAATGACATTTTGAATCATTTTTGGTAGAGTCCAAAAAATCAATTTTCTGATGAAAAACGATGACCCCGGACCAGTCGAACGTGGAAAAAATGGTCAATATAGATGAAATTTTAACATTTAATCTTTTGACTTTAAATGACGGTTGGATGTGAGTTATTACTTTTTCAACTAAAATAAGTGTGTTTAAAGTCATTTCTGTGCCTGAAATTGGTCAAAATTGAAGATTTTGAGTAAGCAAAACTCTGTAAAAATGGCAATTTTGGTCACTGTGAGGGTTTAAAAAGTGGTTATTCAACATGAGGCCCGATCCAAATGACATTTTGAATCATTTTTGGTAGAGTCCAAAAAATCAATTTTCTGATGAAAAACGATGACCCCGGACCAGTCGAACGTTGAAAAAATGGTCAATATAGATGAAATTTTAACATTTAATCTTTTGACTTTAAATGACGGTTGGATGTGAGTTATTACTTTTTCAACTAAAATAAGTGTGTTTAAAGTCATTTCTGTGCCTGAAATTGGTCAAAATTGAAGATTTTGAGTAAGCAAAACTCTGTAAAAATGGCAATTTTGGTCACTGTGAGGGTTTAAAAAGTGGTTATTCAACATGAGGCCCGATCCAAATGACATTTTGAATCATTTTTGGTAGAGTCCAAAAAATCAATTTTCTGATGAAAAACGATGACCCCGGACCAGTCGAACGTTGAAAAAATGGTCAATATTGATGAAATTTTAACATTTAATCTTTTGACTTTAAATGACGGTTGGATGTGAGTTATTACTTTTTCAACTAAAATAAGTGTGTTTAAAGTCATTTCTGTGCCTGAAATTGGTCAAAATTGAAGATTTTGAGTAAGCAAAACTCTGTAAAAATGGCAGTTTTGGTCACTGTGAGGGATTAAAAAGTGGTTATTCAACATGAGGCCCGATCCAAATGACATTTTGAATCATTTTTGGTAGAGTCCAAAAAATCAATTTTCTGATGAAAAACGATGACCCCGGACCAGTCGAACGTTGAAAAAATGGTCAATATTGATGAAATTTTAACATTTAATCTTTTGACTTTAAATGACGGTTGGATGTGAGTTATTACTTTTTCAACTAAAATAAGTGTGTTTAAAGTCATTTCTGTGCCTGAAATTGGTCAAAATTGAAGATTTTGAGTAAGCAAAACTCTGTAAAAATGGCAGTTTTGGTCACTGTGAGGGTTTAAAAAGTGCTTATTCAACATGAGGCCCGATCCAAATGACATTTTGAATCATTTTTGGTAGAGTCCAAAAAATCAATTTTCTGATGAAAAACGATGACCCCGGACCAGTCGAACGTTGAAAAAATGGTCAATATTGATGAAATTTTAACATTTAATCTTTTGACTTTAAATGACGGTTGGATGTGAGTTATTACTTTTTCAACTAAAATAAGTGTGTTTAAAGTCATTTCTGTGCCTGAAATTGGTCAAAATTGAAGATTTTGAGTAAGCAAAACTCTGTAAAAATGGCAGTTTTGGTCACTGTGAGGGTTTAAAAAGTGGTTATTCAACATGAGGCCCGATCCAAATGACATTTTGAATCATTTTTGGTAGAGTCCAAAAAATCAATTTTCTGATGAAAAACGATGACCCCGGACCAGTCGAACGTTGAAAAAATGGTCAATATTGATGAAATTTTAACATTTAATCTTTTGACTTTAAATGACGGTTGGATGTGAGTTATTACTTTTTCAACTAAAATAAGTGTGTTTAAAGTCATTTCTGTGCCTGAAATTGGTCAAAATCGAAGATTTTGAGTAAGCAAAACTCTGTAAAAATGGCAGTTTTGGTCACTGTGAGGGTTTAAAAAGTGGTTATTCAACATGAGGCCCGATCAAAATGACATTTTGAATCATTTTTGGTAGAGTCCAAAAAATCAATTTTCTGATGAAAAACGATGACCCCGGACCAGTCGAACGTTGAAAAAATGGTCAATATTGATGAAATTTTAACATTTAATCTTTTGACTTTGAATGACGGTTGGATGTGAGTTATTACTTTTTCAACTAAAATAAGTGTGTTTAAAGTCATTTCTGTGCCTGAAATTGGTCAAAATTGAAGATTTTGAGTAAGCAAAACTGTAAAAATGGCAGTTTTGGTCACTGTGAGGGTTTAAAAAGTGGTTATTCAACATGAGGCCCGATCCAAATGACATTTTGAATCATTTTTGGTAGAGTCCAAAAAATCAATTTTCTGATGAAAAACGATGACCCCGGACCAGTCGAACGTTGAAAAAATTGTCAATATTGATGAAATTTTAACATTTAATCTTTTGACTTTAAATGATGGTTGGATGTGAGTTATTACTTTTTCAACTAAAATAAGTGTGTTTAAAGTCATTTCTGTGCCTGAAATTGGTCAAAATTGAAGATTTTGAGTAAGCAAAACTCTGTAAAAATGGCAGTTTTGGTCACTGTGAGGGTTTAAAAAGTGGTTATTCAACATGAGGCCCGATCAAAATGACATTTTGAATCATTTTTGGTAGAGTCCAAAAAATCAATTTTCTGATGAAAAACGATGACCCTGGACCAGTCGAACGTTGAAAAAATGGTCAATATTGATGAAATTTTAACATTTAATCTTTTGACTTTAAATGACGGTTGGATGTGAGTTATTACTTTTTCAACTAAAATAAGTGTGTTTAAAGTCATTTCTGTGCCTGAAATTGGTCAAAATTGAAGATTTTGAGTAAGCAAAACTCTGTAAAAATTGCAGTTTTGGTCCTTGTGAGGGTTTAAAAAGTGGTTATTCAACATGAGGCCCGATCCAAATGACATTTTGAATCATTTTTGGTAGAGTCCAAAAAATCAATTTTCTGATGAAAAACGATGACCCCGGACCAGTCGAACGTTGAAAAAATGGTCAATATTGATGAAATTTTAACATTTAATCTTTTGACTTTAAATGACGGTTGGATGTGAGTTATTACTTTTTCAACTAAAATAAGTGTGTTTAAAGTCATTTCTGTGCCTGAAATTGGTCAAAATTGAAGATTTTGAGTAAGCAAAACTCTGTAAAAATGGCAGTTTTGGTCACTGTGAGGGTTTAAAAAGTGGTTATTCAACATGAGGCCCGATCCAAATGACATTTTTTATCATTTTTGGTAGAGTCCAAAAAATCCATTTTCTGATGAAAAACGATGACCCCGGACCAGTCGAACGTTGAAAAAATGGTCAATATTGATGAAATTTTAACATTTAATCTTTTGACTTTAAATGACGGTTGGATGTGAGTTAATACTTTTTCAACTAAAATAAGTGTGTTTAAAGTCATTTCTGTGCCTGAAATTGGTCAAAATTGAAGATTTTGAGTAAGCAAAACTCTGTAAAAATGGCAGTTTTGGTCACTGTGAGGGTTTAAAAAGTGGTTATTCAACATGAGGCCCGATCAAAATGACATTTTGAATCATTTTTGGTAGAGTCCAAAAAATCAATTTTCTGATGAAAAACGATGACCCCGGACCAGTCGAACGTTGAAAAAATTGTCAATATTGATGAAATTTTAACATTTAATCTTTTGACTTTAAATGACGGTTGGATGTGAGTTATTACTTTTTCAACTAAAATAAGTGTGTTTAAAGTCATTTCTGTGCCTGAAATTGGTCAAAATTGAAGATTTTGAGTAAGCAAAACTCTGTAAAAATGGCAGTTTTGGTCACTGTGAGGGTTTAAAAAGTGGTTATTCAACATGAGGCCCGATCCAAATGACATTTTGAATCATTTTTGGTAGAGTCCAAAAAATCAATTTTCTGATGAAAAACGATGACCCCGGACCAGTCGAACGTTGAAAAAATGGTCAATATAGATGAAATTTTAACATTTAATCTTTTGACTTTAAATGACGGTTGGATGTGAGTTATTACTTTTTCAACTAAAATAAGTGTGTTTAAAGTCATTTCTGTGCCTGAAATTGGTCAAAATTGAAGATTTTGAGTAAGCAAAACTCTGTAAAAATGGCAATTTTGGTCACTGTGAGGGTTTAAAAAGTGGTTATTCAACATCAGGCCCGATCCAAATGACATTTTGAATCATTTTTGGTAGAGTCCAAAAAATCAATTTTCTGATGAAAAACGATGACCCCGGACCAGTCGAACGTTGAAAAAATGGTCAATATTGATGAAATTTTAACATTTAATCTTTTGACTTTAAATGACGGTTGGATGTGAGTTATTACTTTTTCAACTAAAATAAGTGTGTTTAAAGTCATTTCTGTGCCTGAAATTGGTCAAAATTGAAGATTTTGAGTAAGCAAAACTAAAAATGGCAGTTTTGGTCACTGTGAGGGTTTAAAAAGTGGTTATTCAACATGAGGCCCGATCAAAATGACATTTTGAATCATTTTTGGTAGAGTCCAAAAAATCAATTTTCTGATGAAAAACGATGACCCCGGACCAGTCGAACGTTGAAAAAATTGTCAATATTGATGAAATTTTAACATTTAATCTTTTGACTTTAAATGACGGTTGGATGTGAGTTATTACTTTTTCAACTAAAATAAGTGTGTTTAAAGTCATTTCTGTGCCTGAAATTGGTCAAAATTGAAGATTTTGAGTAAGCAAAACTCTGTAAAAATGGCAGTTTTGGTCACTGTGAGGGTTTAAAAAGTGGTTATTCAACATGAGGCCCGATCCAAATGACATTTTGAATCATTTTTGGTAGAGTCCAAAAAATCCATTTTTTGATGAAAAACGATGACCCCGGACCAGTCGAACGTTGAAAAAATGGTCAATATTGATGACATTTTAACATTTAATCTTTTGACTTTAAATGACGGTTGGATGTGAGTTATTACTTTTTCAACTAAAATAAGTGTGTTTAAAGTCATTTCTGTGCCTGAAATTGGTCAAAATTGAAGATTTTGAGTAAGCAAAACTGTAAAAATGGCAGTTTTGGTCACTGTGAGTGTTTAAAAAGTGGTTATTCAACATGAGGCCTGATCCAAATGACATGTTGAATCATTTTTGGTAGAGTCCAAAAAATCCATTTTCTGATGAAAAACGATGACCCCGGACCAGTCGAACGTTGAAAAAATGGTCAATATTGATGACATTTTAACATTTAATCTTTTGACTTTAAATGACGGTTGGATGTGAGTTATTACTTTTTCAACTAAAATAAGTGTGTTTAAAGTCATTTCTGTGCCTGAAATTGGTCAAAATTGAAGATTTTGAGTAAGCAAAACTCTGTAAAAATGGCAGTTTTGGTCACTGTGAGGGTTTAAAAAGTGGTTATTCAACATGAGGCCCGATCCAAATGACATTTTGAATCATTTTTGGTAGAGTCCAAAAAATCAATTTTCTGATGAAAAACGATGACCCCGGACCAGTCGAACGTTGAAAAAATGGTCAATATTGATGAAATTTTAACATTTAATCTTTTGACTTTAAATGACGGTTGGATGTGAGTTATTACTTTTTCAACTAAAATAAGTGTGTTTAAAGTCATTTCTGTGCCTGAAATTGGTCAAAATTGAAGATTTTGAGTAAGCAAAACTTTGTAAAAATGGCAGTTTTGGTCACTGTGAGGGTTTAAAAAGTGGTTATTCAACATGAGGCCCGATCCAAATGACATTTTGAATCATTTTTGGTAGAGTCCAAAAAATCCATTTTCTGATGAAAAACGATGACCCCGGACCAGTCGAACGTTGAAAAAATGGTCAATATTGATGAAATTTTAACATTTAATCTTTTGACTTTAAATGACGGTTGGATGTGAGTTATTACTTTTTCAACTAAAATAAGTGTGTTTAAAGTCATTTCTGTGCCTGAAATTGGTCAAAATTGAAGATTTTGAGTAAGCAAAACTCTGTAAAAATGGCAGTTTTGGTCACTGTGAGGGTTTAAAAAGTGGTTATTCAATATGAGGCCCGATCAAAATGACATTTTGAATCATTTTTGGTAGAGTCCAAAAAATCAATTTTCTGATGAAAAACGATGACCCCGGACCAGTCGAACGTTGAAAAAATGGTCAATATTGATGAAATTTTAACATTTAATCTTTTGACTTTAAATGACGGTTGGATGTGAGTTATTACTTTTTCAACTAAAATAAGTGTGTTTAAAGTCATTTCTGTGCCTGAAATTGGTCAAAATTGAAGATTTTGAATAAGCAAAACTCTGTAAAAATGGCAGTTTTGGTCACTGTGAGGGATTAAAAAGTGGTTATTCAACATGAGGCCCGATCCAAATGACATTTTGAATCATTTTTGGTAGAGTCCAAAAAATCAATTTTCTGATGAAAAACGATGACCCCGGACCAGTCGAACGTTGAAAAAATGGTCAATATTGATGAAATTTTAACATTTAATCTTTTGACTTTAAATGACGGTTGGATGTGAGTTATTACTTTTTCAACTAAAATAAGTGTGTTTAAAGTCATTTCTGTGCCTGAAATTGGTCAAAATTGAAGATTTTGAGTAAGCAAAACTGTAAAAATGGCAGTTTTGGTCACTGTGAGGGTTTAAAAAGTGGTTATTCAACATGAGGCCCGATCCAAATGACATGTTGAATCATTTTTGGTAGAGTCCAAAAAATCCATTTTCTGATGAAAAACGATGACCCCGGACCAGTCGAACGTTGAAAAAATGGTCAATATTGATGAAATTTTAACATTTAATCTTTTGACTTTAAATGACGGTTGGATGTGAGTTATTACTTTTTCAACTAAAATAAGTGTGTTTAAAGTCATTTCTGTGCCTGAAATTGGTCAAAATTGAAGATTTTGAGTAAGCAAAACTCTGTAAAAATGGCAGTTTTGGTCACTGTGAGGGTTTAAAAAGTGGTTATTCAACATGAGGCCCAATCAAAATGACATTTTGAATCATTTTTGGTAGAGTCCAAAAAATCAATTTTCTGATGAAAAACGATGACCCCGGACCAGTCGAACGTTGAAAAAATGGTCAATATTGATGAAATTTTAACATTTAATCTTTTGACTTTAAACGACGGTTGGATGTGAGTTATTACTTTTTCAACTAAAATAAGTGTGTTTAAAGTCATTTCTATGCCTGAAATTGGTCAAAATTGAAGATTTTGAGTAAGCAAAACTCTGTAAAAATTGCAGTTTTGGTCACTGTGAGGGTTTAAAAAGTGGTTATTCAACATGAGGCCCGATCCAAATGACATTTTGAATCATTTTTGGTAGAGTCCAAAAAATCAATTTTCTGATGAAAAACGATGACCCCGGACCAGTCGAACGTTGAAAAAATGGTCAATATTGATGAAATTTTAACATTTAATCTTTTGACTTTAAATGACGGTTGGATGTGAGTTATTACTTTTTCAACTAAAATAAGTGTGTTTAAAGTCATTTCTGTGCCTGAAATTGGTCAAAATTGAAGATTTTGAGTAAGCAAAACTTTGTAAAAATGGCAGTTTTGGTCACTGTGAGGGTTTAAAAAGTGGTTATTCAACATGAGGCCCGATCCAAATGACATTTTGAATCATTTTTGGTAGAGTCCAAAAAATCCATTTTCTGATGAAAAACGATGACCCCGGACCAGTCGAACGTTGAAAAAATGGTCAATATTGATGAAATTTTAACATTTAATCTTTTGACTTTAAATGACGGTTGGATGTGAGTTATTACTTTTTCAACTAAAATAAGTGTGTTTAAAGTCATTTCTGTGCCTGAAATTGGTCAAAATTGAAGATTTTGAGTACGCAAAACTCTGTAAAAATGGCAGTTTTGGTCACTGTGAGGGTTTAAAAAGTGGTTATTCAATATGAGGCCCGATCAAAATGACATTTTGAATCATTTTTGGTAGAGTCCAAAAAATCAATTTTCTGATGAAAAACGATGACCCCGGACCAGTCGAACGTTGAAAAAATGGTCAATATTGATGAAATTTTAACATTTAATCTTTTGACTTTAAATGACGGTTGGATGTGAGTTATTACTTTTTCAACTAAAATAAGTGTGTTTAAAGTCATTTCTGTGCCTGAAATTGGTCAAAATTGAAGATTTTGAGTAAGCAAAACTCTGTAAAAATGGCAGTTTTGGTCACTGTGAGGGATTAAAAAGTGGTTATTCAACATGAGGCCCGATCCAAATGACATTTTGAATCATTTTTGGTAGAGTCCAAAAAATCAATTTTCTGATGAAAAACGATGACCCCGGACCAGTCGAACGTTGAAAAAATGGTCAATATAGATGAAATTTTAACATTTAATCTTTTGACTTTAAATGACGGTTGGATGTGAGTTATTACTTTTTCAACTAAAATAAGTGTGTTTAAAGTCATTTCTGTGCCTGAAATTGGTCAAAATTGAAGATTTTGAGTAAGCAAAACTCTGTAAAAATTGCAGTTTTGGTCCTTGTGAGGGTTTAAAAAGTGGTTATTCAACATGAGGCCCGATCCAAATGACATTTTGAATCATTTTTGGTAGAGTCCAAAAAATCAATTTTCTGATGAAAAACGATGACCCCGGACCAGTCGAACGTTGAAAAAATGGTCAATATTGATGAAATTTTAACATTTAATCTTTTGACTTTAAATGACGGTTGGATGTGAGTTATTACTTTTTCAACTAAAATAAGTGTGTTTAAAGTCATTTCTGTGCCTGAAATTGGTCAAAATTGAAGATTTTGAGTAAGCAAAACTCTGTAAAAATGGCAGTTTTGGTCACTGTGAGGGTTTAAAAAGTGGTTATTCAACATGAGGCCCGATCCAAATGACATTTTTTATCATTTTTGGTAGAGTCCAAAAAATCCATTTTCTGATGAAAAACGATGACCCCGGACCAGTCGAACGTTGAAAAAATGGTCAATATTGATGAAATTTTAACATTTAATCTTTTGACTTTAAATGACGGTTGGATGTGAGTTAATACTTTTTCAACTAAAATAAGTGTGTTTAAAGTCATTTCTGTGCCTGAAATTGGTCAAAATTGAAGATTTTGAGTAAGCAAAACTCTGTAAAAATGGCAGTTTTGGTCACTGTGAGGGTTTAAAAAGTGGTTATTCAACATGAGGCCCGATCAAAATGACATTTTGAATCATTTTTGGTAGAGTCCAAAAAATCAATTTTCTGATGAAAAACGATGACCCCGGACCAGTCGAACGTTGAAAAAATTGTCAATATTGATGAAATTTTAACATTTAATCTTTTGACTTTAAATGACGGTTGGATGTGAGTTATTACTTTTTCAACTAAAATAAGTGTGTTTAAAGTCATTTCTGTGCCTGAAATTGGTCAAAATTGAAGATTTTGAGTAAGCAAAACTCTGTAAAAATGGCAGTTTTGGTCACTGTGAGGGTTTAAAAAGTGGTTATTCAACATGAGGCCCGATCCAAATGACATTTTGAATCATTTTTGGTAGAGTCCAAAAAATCAATTTTCTGATGAAAAACGATGACCCCGGACCAGTCGAACGTTGAAAAAATGGTCAATATAGATGAAATTTTAACATTTAATCTTTTGACTTTAAATGACGGTTGGATGTGAGTTATTACTTTTTCAACTAAAATAAGTGTGTTTAAAGTCATTTCTGTGCCTGAAATTGGTCAAAATTGAAGATTTTGAGTAAGCAAAACTCTGTAAAAATGGCAATTTTGGTCACTGTGAGGGTTTAAAAAGTGGTTATTCAACATGAGGCCCGATCCAAATGACATTTTGAATCATTTTTGGTAGAGTCCAAAAAATCAATTTTCTGATGAAAAACGATGACCCCGGACCAGTCGAACGTTGAAAAAATGGTCAATATTGATGAAATTTTAACATTTAATCTTTTGACTTTAAATGACGGTTGGATGTGAGTTATTACTTTTTCAACTAAAATAAGTGTGTTTAAAGTCATTTCTGTGCCTGAAATTGGTCAAAATTGAAGATTTTGAGTAAGCAAAACTCTGTAAAAATGGCAGTTTTGGTCACTGTGAGGGATTAAAAAGTGGTTATTCAACATGAGGCCCGATCCAAATGACATTTTGAATCATTTTTGGTAGAGTCCAAAAAATCAATTTTCTGATGAAAAACGATGACCCCGGACCAGTCGAACGTTGAAAAAATGGTCAATATTGATGAAATTTTAACATTTAATCTTTTGACTTTAAATGACGGTTGGATGTGAGTTATTACTTTTTCAACTAAAATAAGTGTGTTTAAAGTCATTTCTGTGCCTGAAATTGGTCAAAATTGAAGATTTTGAGTAAGCAAAACTCTGTAAAAATGGCAGTTTTGGTCACTGTGAGGGTTTAAAAAGTGCTTATTCAACATGAGGCCCGATCCAAATGACATTTTGAATCATTTTTGGTAGAGTCCAAAAAATCAATTTTCTGATGAAAAACGATGACCCCGGACCAGTCGAACGTTGAAAAAATGGTCAATATTGATGAAATTTTAACATTTAATCTTTTGACTTTAAATGACGGTTGGATGTGAGTTATTACTTTTTCAACTAAAATAAGTGTGTTTAAAGTCATTTCTGTGCCTGAAATTGGTCAAAATTGAAGATTTTGAGTAAGCAAAACTCTGTAAAAATGGAAGTTTTGGTCACTGTGAGGGTTTAAAAAGTGGTTATTCAACATGAGGCCCGATCCAAATGACATTTTGAATCATTTTTGGTAGAGTCCAAAAAATCAATTTTCTGATGAAAAACGATGACCCCGGACCAGTCGAACGTTGAAAAAATGGTCAATATTGATGAAATTTTAACATTTAATCTTTTGACTTTAAATGACGGTTGGATGTGAGTTATTACTTTTTCAACTAAAATAAGTGTGTTTAAAGTCATTTCTGTGCCTGAAATTGGTCAAAATTGAAGATTTTGAGTAAGCAAAACTCTGTAAAAATGGCAATTTTGGTCACTGTGAGGGTTTAAAAAGTGGTTATTCAACATGAGGCCCGATCCAAATGACATTTTGAATCATTTTTGGTAGAGTCCAAAAAATCAATTTTCCGATGAAAAACGATGACCCCGGACCAGTCGAACGTTGAAAAAATGGTCAATATTGATGAAATTTTAACATTTAATCTTTTGACTTTAAATGACGGTTGGATGTGAGTTATTACTTTTTCAACTAAAATAAGTGTGTTTAAAGTCATTTCTGTGCCTGAAATTGGTCAAAATTGAAGATTTTGAGTAAGCAAAACTCTGTAAAAATTGCAGTTTTGGTCACTGTGAGGGTTTAAAAAGTGGTTATTCAACATGAGGCCCGATCCAAATGACATTTTGAATCATTTTTGGTAGAGTCCAAAAAATCCATTTTCTGATGAAAAACGATGACCCCGGACCAGTCGAACGTTGAAAAAATGGTCAATATTGATGAAATTTTAACATTTAATCTTTTGACTTTAAATGACGGTTGGATGTGAGTTATTACTTTTTCAACTAAAATATGTGTGTTTAAAGTCATTTCTGTGCCTGAAATTGGTCAAAATCGAAGATTTTGAGTAAGCAAAACTCTGTAAAAATGGCAGTTTTGGTCACTGTGAGGGTTTAAAAAGTGGTTATTCAACATGAGGCCCGATCAAAATGACATTTTGAATCATTTTTGGTAGAGTCCAAAAAATCAATTTTCTGATGAAAAACGATGACCCCGGACCAGTCGAACGTTGAAAAAATGGTCAATATTGATGAAATTTTAACATTTAATCTTTTGACTTTGAATGACGGTTGGATGTGAGTTATTACTTTTTCAACTAAAATAAGTGTGTTTAAAGTCATTTCTGTGCCTGAAATTGGTCAAAATTGAAGATTTTGAGTAAGCAAAACTGTAAAAATGGCAGTTTTGGTCACTGTGAGGGTTTAAAAAGTGGTTATTCAACATGAGGCCCGATCCAAATGACATTTTGAATCATTTTTGGTAGAGTCCAAAAAATCAATTTTCTGATGAAAAACGATGACCCCGGACCAGTCGAACGTTGAAAAAATTGTCAATATTGATGAAATTTTAACATTTAATCTTTTGACTTTAAATGATGGTTGGATGTGAGTTATTACTTTTTCAACTAAAATAAGTGTGTTTAAAGTCATTTCTGTGCCTGAAATTGGTCAAAATTGAAGATTTTGAGTAAGCAAAACTCTGTAAAAATGGCAGTTTTGGTCACTGTGAGGGTTTAAAAAGTGGTTATTCAACATGAGGCCCGATCAAAATGACATTTTGAATCATTTTTGGTAGAGTCCAAAAAATCAATTTTCTGATGAAAAACGATGACCCTGGACCAGTCGAACGTTGAAAAAATGGTCAATATTGATGAAATTTTAACATTTAATCTTTTGACTTTAAATGACGGTTGGATGTGAGTTATTACTTTTTCAACTAAAATAAGTGTGTTTAAAGTCATTTCTGTGCCTGAAATTGGTCAAAATTGAAGATTTTGAGTAAGCAAAACTCTGTAAAAATTGCAGTTTTGGTCCTTGTGAGGGTTTAAAAAGTGGTTATTCAACATGAGGCCCGATCCAAATGACATTTTGAATCATTTTTGGTAGAGTCCAAAAAATCAATTTTCTGATGAAAAACGATGACCCCGGACCAGTCGAACGTTGAAAAAATGGTCAATATTGATGAAATTTTAACATTTAATCTTTTGACTTTAAATGACGGTTGGATGTGAGTTATTACTTTTTCAACTAAAATAAGTGTGTTTAAAGTCATTTCTGTGCCTGAAATTGGTCAAAATTGAAGATTTTGAGTAAGCAAAACTCTGTAAAAATGGCAGTTTTGGTCACTGTGAGGGTTTAAAAAGTGGTTATTCAACATGAGGCCCGATCCAAATGACATTTTTTATCATTTTTGGTAGAGTCCAAAAAATCCATTTTCTGATGAAAAACGATGACCCCGGACCAGTCGAACGTTGAAAAAATGGTCAATATTGATGAAATTTTAACATTTAATCTTTTGACTTTAAATGACGGTTGGATGTGAGTTAATACTTTTTCAACTAAAATAAGTGTGTTTAAAGTCATTTCTGTGCCTGAAATTGGTCAAAATTGAAGATTTTGAGTAAGCAAAACTCTGTAAAAATGGCAGTTTTGGTCACTGTGAGGGTTTAAAAAGTGGTTATTCAACATGAGGCCCGATCAAAATGACATTTTGAATCATTTTTGGTAGAGTCCAAAAAATCAATTTTCTGATGAAAAACGATGACCCCGGACCAGTCGAACGTTGAAAAAATTGTCAATATTGATGAAATTTTAACATTTAATCTTTTGACTTTAAATGACGGTTGGATGTGAGTTATTACTTTTTCAACTAAAATAAGTGTGTTTAAAGTCATTTCTGTGCCTGAAATTGGTCAAAATTGAAGATTTTGAGTAAGCAAAACTCTGTAAAAATGGCAGTTTTGGTCACTGTGAGGGTTTAAAAAGTGGTTATTCAACATGAGGCCCGATCCAAATGACATTTTGAATCATTTTTGGTAGAGTCCAAAAAATCCATTTTTTGATGAAAAACGATGACCCCGGACCAGTCGAACGTTGAAAAAATGGTCAATATTGATGACATTTTAACATTTAATCTTTTGACTTTAAATGACGGTTGGATGTGAGTTATTACTTTTTCAACTAAAATAAGTGTGTTTAAAGTCATTTCTGTGCCTGAAATTGGTCAAAATTGAAGATTTTGAGTAAGCAAAACTGTAAAAATGGCAGTTTTGGTCACTGTGAGTGTTTAAAAAGTGGTTATTCAACATGAGGCCTGATCCAAATGACATGTTGAATCATTTTTGGTAGAGTCCAAAAAATCCATTTTCTGATGAAAAACGATGACCCCGGACCAGTCGAACGTTGAAAAAATGGTCAATATTGATGAAATTTTAACATTTAATCTTTTGACTTTAAATGACGGTTGGATGTGAGTTATTACTTTTTCAACTAAAATAAGTGTGTTTAAAGTCATTTCTGTGCCTGAAATTGGTCAAAATTGAAGATTTTGAGTAAGCAAAACTCTGTAAAAATGGCAGTTTTGGTCACTGTGAGGGTTTAAAATGTGGTTATTCAACATGAGGCCCAATCAAAATGACATTTTGAATCATTTTTGGTAGAGTCCAAAAAATCAATTTTCTGATGAAAAACGATGACCCCGGACCAGTCGAACGTTGAAAAAATGGTCAATATTGATGAAATTTTAACATTTAATCTTTTGACTTTAAACGACGGTTGGATGTGAGTTATTACTTTTTCAACTAAAATAAGTGTGTTTAAAGTCATTTCTATGCCTGAAATTGGTCAAAATTGAAGATTTTGATTAAGCAAAACTCTGTAAAAATTGCAGTTTGGGTCACTGTGAGGGTTTAAAAAGTGGTTATTCAACATGAGGCCCGATCCAAATGACATTTTGAATCATTTTTGGTAGAGTCCAAAAAATCAATTTTCTGATGAAAAACGATGACCCCGGACCAGTCGAACGTTGAAAAAATGGTCAATATTGATGAAATTTTAACATTTAATCTTTTGACTTTAAATGACGGTTGGATGTGAGTTATTACTTTTTCAACTAAAATAAGTGTGTTTAAAGTCATTTCTGTGCCTGAAATTGGTCAAAATTGAAGATTTTGAGTAAGCAAAACTTTGTAAAAATGGCAGTTTTGGTCACTGTGAGGGTTTAAAAAGTGGTTATTCAACATGAGGCCCGATCCAAATGACATTTTGAATCATTTTTGGTAGAGTCCAAAAAATCCATTTTCTGATGAAAAACGATGACCCCGGACCAGTCGAACGTTGAAAAAATGGTCAATATTGATGAAATTTTAACATTTAATCTTTTGACTTTAAATGACGGTTGGATGTGAGTTATTACTTTTTCAACTAAAATAAGTGTGTTTAAAGTCATTTCTGTGCCTGAAATTGGTCAAAATTGAAGATTTTGAGTAAGCAAAACTCTGTAAAAATGGCAGTTTTGGTCACTGTGAGGGTTTAAAAAGTGGTTATTCAATATGAGGCCCGATCAAAATGACATTTTGAATCATTTTTGGTAGAGTCCAAAAAATCAATTTTCTGATGAAAAACGATGACCCCGGACCAGTCGAACGTTGAAAAAATGGTCAATATTGATGAAATTTTAACATTTAATCTTTTGACTTTAAATGACGGTTGGATGTGAGTTATTACTTTTTCAACTAAAATAAGTGTGTTTAAAGTCATTTCTGTGCCTGAAATTGGTCAAAATTGAAGATTTTGAATAAGCAAAACTCTGTAAAAATGGCAGTTTTGGTCACTGTGAGGGATTAAAAAGTGGTTATTCAACGTGAGGCCCGATCCAAATGACATTTTGAATCATTTTTGGTAGAGTCCAAAAAATCAATTTTCTGATGAAAAACGATGACCCCGGACCAGTCGAACGTTGAAAAAATGGTCAATATTGATGAAATTTTAACATTTAATCTTTTGACTTTAAATGACGGTTGGATGTGAGTTATTACTTTTTCAACTAAAATAAGTGTGTTTAAAGTCATTTCTGTGCCTGAAATTGGTCAAAATTGAAGATTTTGAGTAAGCAAAACTGTAAAAATGGCAGTTTTGGTCACTGTGAGGGTTTAAAAAGTGGTTATTCAACATGAGGCCCGATCCAAATGACATGTTGAATCATTTTTGGTAGAGTCCAAAAAATCCATTTTCTGATGAAAAACGATGACCCCGGACCAGTCGAACGTTGAAAAAATGGTCAATATTGATGAAATTTTAACATTTAATCTTTTGACTTTAAATGACGGTTGGATGTGAGTTATTACTTTTTCAACTAAAATAAGTGTGTTTAAAGTCATTTCTGTGCCTGAAATTGGTCAAAATTGAAGATTTTGAGTAAGCAAAACTCTGTAAAAATGGCAGTTTTGGTCACTGTGAGGGTTTAAAAAGTGGTTATTCAACATGAGGCCCAATCAAAATGACATTTTGAATCATTTTTGGTAGAGTCCAAAAAATCAATTTTCTGATGAAAAACGATGACCCCGGACCAGTCGAACGTTGAAAAAATGGTCAATATTGATGAAATTTTAACATTTAATCTTTTGACTTTAAACGACGGTTGGATGTGAGTTATTACTTTTTCAACTAAAATAAGTGTGTTTAAAGTCATTTCTATGCCTGAAATTGGTCAAAATTGAAGATTTTGAGTAAGCAAAACTCTGTAAAAATTGCAGTTTTGGTCACTGTGAGGGTTTAAAAAGTGGTTATTCAACATGAGGCCCGATCCAAATGACATTTTGAATCATTTTTGGTAGAGTCCAAAAAATCAATTTTCTGATGAAAAACGATGACCCCGGACCAGTCGAACGTTGAAAAAATGGTCAATATTGATGAAATTTTAACATTTAATCTTTTGACTTTAAATGACGGTTGGATGTGAGTTATTACTTTTTCAACTAAAATAAGTGTGTTTAAAGTCATTTCTGTGCCTGAAATTGGTCAAAATTGAAGATTTTGAGTAAGCAAAACTTTGTAAAAATGGCAGTTTTGGTCACTGTGAGGGTTTAAAAAGTGGTTATTCAACATGAGGCCCGATCCAAATGACATTTTGAATCATTTTTGGTAGAGTCCAAAAAATCCATTTTCTGATGAAAAACGATGACCCCGGACCAGTCGAACGTTGAAAAAATGGTCAATATTGATGAAATTTTAACATTTAATCTTTTGACTTTAAATGACGGTTGGATGTGAGTTATTACTTTTTCAACTAAAATAAGTGTGTTTAAAGTCATTTCTGTGCCTGAAATTGGTCAAAATTGAAGATTTTGAGTACGCAAAACTCTGTAAAAATGGCAGTTTTGGTCACTGTGAGGGTTTAAAAAGTGGTTATTCAATATGAGGCCCGATCAAAATGACATTTTGAATCATTTTTGGTAGAGTCCAAAAAATCAATTTTCTGATGAAAAACGATGACCCCGGACCAGTCGAACGTTGAAAAAATGGTCAATATTGATGAAATTTTAACATTTAATCTTTTGACTTTAAATGACGGTTGGATGTGAGTTATTACTTTTTCAACTAAAATAAGTGTGTTTAAAGTCATTTCTGTGCCTGAAATTGGTCAAAATTGAAGATTTTGAGTAAGCAAAACTCTGTAAAAATGGCAGTTTTGGTCACTGTGAGGGATTAAAAAGTGGTTATTCAACATGAGGCCCGATCCAAATGACATTTTGAATCATTTTTGGTAGAGTCCAAAAAATCAATTTTCTGATGAAAAACGATGACCCCGGACCAGTCGAACGTTGAAAAAATGGTCAATATTGATGAAATTTTAACATTTAATCTTTTGACTTTAAATGACGGTTGGATGTGAGTTATTACTTTTTCAACTAAAATAAGTGTGTTTAAAGTCATTTCTGTGCCTGAAATTGGTCAAAATTGAAGATTTTGAGTAAGCAAAACTGTAAAAATGGCAGTTTTGGTCACTGTGAGGGTTTAAAAAGTGGTTATTCAACATGAGGCCCGATCCAAATGACATGTTGAATCATTTTTGGTAGAGTCCAAAAAATCCATTTTCTGATGAAAAACGATGACCCCGGACCAGTCGAACGTTGAAAAAATGGTCAATATTGATGAAATTTTAACATTTAATCTTTTGACTTTAAATGACGGTTGGATGTGAGTTATTACTTTTTCAACTAAAATAAGTGTGTTTAAAGTCATTTCTGTGCCTGAAATTGGTCAAAATTGAAGATTTTGAGTAAGCAAAACTCTGTAAAAATGGCAGTTTTGGTCACTGTGAGGGTTTAAAAAGTGGTTATTCAACATGAGGCCCAATCAAAATGACATTTTGAATCATTTTTGGTAGAGTCCAAAAAATCAATTTTCTGATGAAAAACGATGACCCCGGACCAGTCGAACGTTGAAAAAATGGTCAATATTGATGAAATTTTAACATTTAATCTTTTGACTTTAAACGACGGTTGGATGTGAGTTATTACTTTTTCAACTAAAATAAGTGTGTTTAAAGTCATTTCTATGCCTGAAATTGGTCAAAATTGAAGATTTTGAGTAAGCAAAACTCTGTAAAAATTGCAGTTTTGGTCACTGTGAGGGTTTAAAAAGTGGTTATTCAACATGAGGCCCGATCCAAATGACATTTTGAATCATTTTTGGTAGAGTCCAAAAAATCAATTTTCTGATGAAAAACGATGACCCCGGACCAGTCGAACGTTGAAAAAATGGTCAATATTGATGAAATTTTAACATTTAATCTTTTGACTTTAAATGACGGTTGGATGTGAGTTATTACTTTTTCAACTAAAATAAGTGTGTTTAAAGTCATTTCTGTGCCTGAAATTGGTCAAAATTGAAGATTTTGAGTAAGCAAAACTTTGTAAAAATGGCAGTTTTGGTCACTGTGAGGGTTTAAAAAGTGGTTATTCAACATGAGGCCCGATCCAAATGACATTTTGAATCATTTTTGGTAGAGTCCAAAAAATCCATTTTCTGATGAAAAACGATGACCCCGGACCAGTCGAACGTTGAAAAAATGGTCAATATTGATGAAATTTTAACATTTAATCTTTTGACTTTAAATGACGGTTGGATGTGAGTTATTACTTTTTCAACTAAAATAAGTGTGTTTAAAGTCATTTCTGTGCCTGAAATTGGTCAAAATTGAAGATTTTGAGTACGCAAAACTCTGTAAAAATGGCAGTTTTGGTCACTGTGAGGGTTTAAAAAGTGGTTATTCAATATGAGGCCCGATCAAAATGACATTTTGAATCATTTTTGGTAGAGTCCAAAAAATCAATTTTCTGATGAAAAACGATGACCCCGGACCAGTCGAACGTTGAAAAAATGGTCAATATTGATGAAATTTTAACATTTAATCTTTTGACTTTAAATGACGGTTGGATGTGAGTTATTACTTTTTCAACTAAAATAAGTGTGTTTAAAGTCATTTCTGTGCCTGAAATTGGTCAAAATTGAAGATTTTGAGTAAGCAAAACTCTGTAAAAATGGCAGTTTTGGTCACTGTGAGGGATTAAAAAGTGGTTATTCAACATGAGGCCCGATCCAAATGACATTTTGAATCATTTTTGGTAGAGTCCAAAAAATCAATTTTCTGATGAAAAACGATGACCCCGGACCAGTCGAACGTTGAAAAAATGGTCAATATAGATGAAATTTTAACATTTAATCTTTTGACTTTAAATGACGGTTGGATGTGAGTTATTACTTTTTCAACTAAAATAAGTGTGTTTAAAGTCATTTCTGTGCCTGAAATTGGTCAAAATTGAAGATTTTGAGTAAGCAAAACTCTGTAAAAATTGCAGTTTTGGTCCTTGTGAGGGTTTAAAAAGTGGTTATTCAACATGAGGCCCGATCCAAATGACATTTTGAATCATTTTTGGTAGAGTCCAAAAAATCAATTTTCTGATGAAAAACGATGACCCCGGACCAGTCGAACGTTGAAAAAATGGTCAATATTGATGAAATTTTAACATTTAATCTTTTGACTTTAAATGACGGTTGGATGTGAGTTATTACTTTTTCAACTAAAATAAGTGTGTTTAAAGTCATTTCTGTGCCTGAAATTGGTCAAAATTGAAGATTTTGAGTAAGCAAAACTCTGTAAAAATGGCAGTTTTGGTCACTGTGAGGGTTTAAAAAGTGGTTATTCAACATGAGGCCCGATCCAAATGACATTTTTTATCATTTTTGGTAGAGTCCAAAAAATCCATTTTCTGATGAAAAACGATGACCCCGGACCAGTCGAACGTTGAAAAAATGGTCAATATTGATGAAATTTTAACATTTAATCTTTTGACTTTAAATGACGGTTGGATGTGAGTTAATACTTTTTCAACTAAAATAAGTGTGTTTAAAGTCATTTCTGTGCCTGAAATTGGTCAAAATTGAAGATTTTGAGTAAGCAAAACTCTGTAAAAATGGCAGTTTTGGTCACTGTGAGGGTTTAAAAAGTGGTTATTCAACATGAGGCCCGATCAAAATGACATTTTGAATCATTTTTGGTAGAGTCCAAAAAATCAATTTTCTGATGAAAAACGATGACCCCGGACCAGTCGAACGTTGAAAAAATTGTCAATATTGATGAAATTTTAACATTTAATCTTTTGACTTTAAATGACGGTTGGATGTGAGTTATTACTTTTTCAACTAAAATAAGTGTGTTTAAAGTCATTTCTGTGCCTGAAATTGGTCAAAATTGAAGATTTTGAGTAAGCAAAACTCTGTAAAAATGGCAGTTTTGGTCACTGTGAGGGTTTAAAAAGTGGTTATTCAACATGAGGCCCGATCCAAATGACATTTTGAATCATTTTTGGTAGAGTCCAAAAAATCAATTTTCTGATGAAAAACGATGACCCCGGACCAGTCGAACGTTGAAAAAATGGTCAATATTGATGAAATTTTAACATTTAATCTTTTGACTTTAAATGACGGTTGGATGTGAGTTATTACTTTTTCAACTAAAATAAGTGTGTTTAAAGTCATTTCTGTGCCTGAAATTGGTCAAAATTGAAGATTTTGAGTAAGCAAAACTCTGTAAAAATGGCAATTTTGGTCACTGTGAGGGTTTAAAAAGTGGTTATTCAACATGAGGCCCGATCCAAATGACATTTTGAATCATTTTTGGTAGAGTCCAAAAAATCAATTTTCCGATGAAAAACGATGACCCCGGACCAGTCGAACGTTGAAAAAATGGTCAATATTGATGAAATTTTAACATTTAATCTTTTGACTTTAAATGACGGTTGGATGTGAGTTATTACTTTTTCAACTAAAATAAGTGTGTTTAAAGTCATTTCTGTGCCTGAAATTGGTCAAAATTGAAGATTTTGAGTAAGCAAAACTCTGTAAAAATTGCAGTTTTGGACACTGTGAGGGTTTAAAAAGTGGTTATTCAACATGAGGCCCGATCCAAATGACATTTTGAATCATTTTTGGTAGAGTCCAAAAAATCCATTTTCTGATGAAAAACGATGACCTCGGACCAGTCGAACGTTGAAAAAATGGTCAATATTGATGAAATTTTAACATTTAATCTTTTGACTTTAAATGACGGTTGGATGTGAGTTATTACTTTTTCAACTAAAATATGTGTGTTTAAAGTCATTTCTGTGCCTGAAATTGGTCAAAATCGAAGATTTTGAGTAAGCAAAACTCTGTAAAAATGGCAGTTTTGGTCACTGTGAGGGTTTAAAAAGTGGTTATTCAACATGAGGCCCGATCAAAATGACATTTTGAATCATTTTTGGTAGAGTCCAAAAAATCAATTTTCTGATGAAAAACGATGACCCCGGACCAGTCGAACGTTGAAAAAATGGTCAATATTGATGAAATTTTAACATTTAATCTTTTGACTTTGAATGACGGTTGGATGTGAGTTATTACTTTTTCAACTAAAATAAGTGTGTTTAAAGTCATTTCTGTGCCTGAAATTGGTCAAAATTGAAGATTTTGAGTAAGCAAAACTGTAAAAATGGCAGTTTTGGTCACTGTGAGGGTTTAAAAAGTGGTTATTCAACATGAGGCCCGATCCAAATGACATTTTGAATCATTTTTGGTAGAGTCCAAAAAATCAATTTTCTGATGAAAAACGATGACCCCGGACCAGTCGAACGTTGAAAAAATTGTCAATATTGATGAAATTTTAACATTTAATCTTTTGACTTTAAATGATGGTTGGATGTGAGTTATTACTTTTTCAACTAAAATAAGTGTGTTTAAAGTCATTTCTGTGCCTGAAATTGGTCAAAATTGAAGATTTTGAGTAAGCAAAACTCTGTAAAAATGGCAGTTTTGGTCACTGTGAGGGTTTAAAAAGTGGTTATTCAACATGAGGCCCGATCAAAATGACATTTTGAATCATTTTTGGTAGAGTCCAAAAAATCAATTTTCTGATGAAAAACGATGACCCTGGACCAGTCGAACGTTGAAAAAATGGTCAATATTGATGAAATTTTAACATTTAATCTTTTGACTTTAAATGACGGTTGGATGTGAGTTATTACTTTTTCAACTAAAATAAGTGTGTTTAAAGTCATTTCTGTGCCTGAAATTGGTCAAAATTGAAGATTTTGAGTAAGCAAAACTCTGTAAAAATTGCAGTTTTGGTCCTTGTGAGGGTTTAAAAAGTGGTTATTCAACATGAGGCCCGATCCAAATGACATTTTGAATCATTTTTGGTAGAGTCCAAAAAATCAATTTTCTGATGAAAAACGATGACCCCGGACCAGTCGAACGTTGAAAAAATGGTCAATATTGATGAAATTTTAACATTTAATCTTTTGACTTTAAATGACGGTTGGATGTGAGTTATTACTTTTTCAACTAAAATAAGTGTGTTTAAAGTCATTTCTGTGCCTGAAATTGGTCAAAATTGAAGATTTTGAGTAAGCAAAACTCTGTAAAAATGGCAGTTTTGGTCACTGTGAGGGTTTAAAAAGTGGTTATTCAACATGAGGCCCGATCCAAATGACATTTTTTATCATTTTTGGTAGAGTCCAAAAAATCCATTTTCTGATGAAAAACGATGACCCCGGACCAGTCGAACGTTGAAAAAATGGTCAATATTGATGAAATTTTAACATTTAATCTTTTGACTTTAAATGACGGTTGGATGTGAGTTATTACTTTTTCAACTAAAATAAGTGTGTTTAAAGTCATTTCTGTGCCTGAAATTGGTCAAAATTGAAGATTTTGAGTAAGCAAAACTCTGTAAAAATTGCAGTTTTGGTCCTTGTGAGGGTTTAAAAAGTGGTTATTCAACATGAGGCCCGATCCAAATGACATTTTGAATCATTTTTGGTAGAGTCCAAAAAATCAATTTTCTGATGAAAAACGATGACCCCGGACCAGTCGAACGTTGAAAAAATGGTCAATATTGATGAAATTTTAACATTTAATCTTTTGACTTTAAATGACGGTTGGATGTGAGTTATTACTTTTTCAACTAAAATAAGTGTGTTTAAAGTCATTTCTGTGCCTGAAATTGGTCAAAATTGAAGATTTTGAGTAAGCAAAACTCTGTAAAAATGGCAGTTTTGGTCACTGTGAGGGTTTAAAAAGTGGTTATTCAACATGAGGCCCGATCCAAATGACATTTTTTATCATTTTTGGTAGAGTCCAAAAAATCCATTTTCTGATGAAAAACGATGACCCCGGACCAGTCGAACGTTGAAAAAATGGTCAATATTGATGAAATTTTAACATTTAATCTTTTGACTTTAAATGACGGTTGGATGTGAGTTAATACTTTTTCAACTAAAATAAGTGTGTTTAAAGTCATTTCTGTGCCTGAAATTGGTCAAAATTGAAGATTTTGAGTAAGCAAAACTCTGTAAAAATGGCAGTTTTGGTCACTGTGAGGGTTTAAAAAGTGGTTATTCAACATGAGGCCCGATCAAAATGACATTTTGAATCATTTTTGGTAGAGTCCAAAAAATCAATTTTCTGATGAAAAACGATGACCCCGGACCAGTCGAACGTTGAAAAAATTGTCAATATTGATGAAATTTTAACATTTAATCTTTTGACTTTAAATGACGGTTGGATGTGAGTTATTACTTTTTCAACTAAAATAAGTGTGTTTAAAGTCATTTCTGTGCCTGAAATTGGTCAAAATTGAAGATTTTGAGTAAGCAAAACTCTGTAAAAATGGCAGTTTTGGTCACTGTGAGGGTTTAAAAAGTGGTTATTCAACATGAGGCCCGATCCAAATGACATTTTGAATCATTTTTGGTAGAGTCCAAAAAATCAATTTTCTGATGAAAAACGATGACCCCGGACCAGTCGAACGTTGAAAAAATGGTCAATATTGATGAAATTTTAACATTTAATCTTTTGACTTTAAATGACGGTTGGATGTGAGTTATTACTTTTTCAACTAAAATAAGTGTGTTTAAAGTCATTTCTGTGCCTGAAATTGGTCAAAATTGAAGATTTTGAGTAAGCAAAACTCTGTAAAAATGGCAATTTTGGTCACTGTGAGGGTTTAAAAAGTGGTTATTCAACATGAGGCCCGATCCAAATGACATTTTGAATCATTTTTGGTAGAGTCCAAAAAATCAATTTTCCGATGAAAAACGATGACCCCGGACCAGTCGAACGTTGAAAAAATGGTCAATATTGATGAAATTTTAACATTTAATCTTTTGACTTTAAATGACGGTTGGATGTGAGTTATTACTTTTTCAACTAAAATAAGTGTGTTTAAAGTCATTTCTGTGCCTGAAATTGGTCAAAATTGAAGATTTTGAGTAAGCAAAACTCTGTAAAAATTGCAGTTTTGGACACTGTGAGGGTTTAAAAAGTGGTTATTCAACATGAGGCCCGATCCAAATGACATTTTGAATCATTTTTGGTAGAGTCCAAAAAATCCATTTTCTGATGAAAAACGATGACCCCGGACCAGTCGAACGTTGAAAAAATGGTCAATATTGATGAAATTTTAACATTTAATCTTTTGACTTTAAATGACGGTTGGATGTGAGTTATTACTTTTTCAACTAAAATATGTGTGTTTAAAGTCATTTCTGTGCCTGAAATTGGTCAAAATCGAAGATTTTGAGTAAGCAAAACTCTGTAAAAATGGCAGTTTTGGTCACTGTGAGGGTTTAAAAAGTGGTTATTCAACATGAGGCCCGATCAAAATGACATTTTGAATCATTTTTGGTAGAGTCCAAAAAATCAATTTTCTGATGAAAAACGATGACCCCGGACCAGTCGAACGTTGAAAAAATGGTCAATATTGATGAAATTTTAACATTTAATCTTTTGACTTTGAATGACGGTTGGATGTGAGTTATTACTTTTTCAACTAAAATAAGTGTGTTTAAAGTCATTTCTGTGCCTGAAATTGGTCAAAATTGAAGATTTTGAGTAAGCAAAACTGTAAAAATGGCAGTTTTGGTCACTGTGAGGGTTTAAAAAGTGGTTATTCAACATGAGGCCCGATCCAAATGACATTTTGAATCATTTTTGGTAGAGTCCAAAAAATCAATTTTCTGATGAAAAACGATGACCCCGGACCAGTCGAACGTTGAAAAAATTGTCAATATTGATGAAATTTTAACATTTAATCTTTTGACTTTAAATGATGGTTGGATGTGAGTTATTACTTTTTCAACTAAAATAAGTGTGTTTAAAGTCATTTCTGTGCCTGAAATTGGTCAAAATTGAAGATTTTGAGTAAGCAAAACTCTGTAAAAATGGCAGTTTTGGTCACTGTGAGGGTTTAAAAAGTGGTTATTCAACATGAGGCCCGATCAAAATGACATTTTGAATCATTTTTGGTAGAGTCCAAAAAATCAATTTTCTGATGAAAAACGATGACCCTGGACCAGTCGAACGTTGAAAAAATGGTCAATATTGATGAAATTTTAACATTTAATCTTTTGACTTTAAATGACGGTTGGATGTGAGTTATTACTTTTTCAACTAAAATAAGTGTGTTTAAAGTCATTTCTGTGCCTGAAATTGGTCAAAATTGAAGATTTTGAGTAAGCAAAACTCTGTAAAAATTGCAGTTTTGGTCCTTGTGAGGGTTTAAAAAGTGGTTATTCAACATGAGGCCCGATCCAAATGACATTTTGAATCATTTTTGGTAGAGTCCAAAAAATCAATTTTCTGATGAAAAACGATGACCCCGGACCAGTCGAACGTTGAAAAAATGGTCAATATTGATGAAATTTTAACATTTAATCTTTTGACTTTAAATGACGGTTGGATGTGAGTTATTACTTTTTCAACTAAAATAAGTGTGTTTAAAGTCATTTCTGTGCCTGAAATTGGTCAAAATTGAAGATTTTGAGTAAGCAAAACTGTAAAAATGGCAGTTTTGGTCACTGTGAGTGTTTAAAAAGTGGTTATTCAACATGAGGCCTGATCCAAATGACATGTTGAATCATTTTTGGTAGAGTCCAAAAAATCCATTTTCTGATGAAAAACGATGACCCCGGACCAGTCGAACGTTGAAAAAATGGTCAATATTGATGAAATTTTAACATTTAATCTTTTGACTTTAAATGACGGTTGGATGTGAGTTATTACTTTTTCAACTAAAATAAGTGTGTTTAAAGTCATTTCTGTGCCTGAAATTGGTCAAAATTGAAGATTTTGAGTAAGCAAAACTCTGTAAAAATGGCAGTTTTGGTCACTGTGAGGGTTTAAAATGTGGTTATTCAACATGAGGCCCAATCAAAATGACATTTTGAATCATTTTTGGTAGAGTCCAAAAAATCAATTTTCTGATGAAAAACGATGACCCCGGACCAGTCGAACGTTGAAAAAATGGTCAATATTGATGAAATTTTAACATTTAATCTTTTGACTTTAAACGACGGTTGGATGTGAGTTATTACTTTTTCAACTAAAATAAGTGTGTTTAAAGTCATTTCTATGCCTGAAATTGGTCAAAATTGAAGATTTTGATTAAGCAAAACTCTGTAAAAATTGCAGTTTGGGTCACTGTGAGGGTTTAAAAAGTGGTTATTCAACATGAGGCCCGATCCAAATGACATTTTGAATCATTTTTGGTAGAGTCCAAAAAATCAATTTTCTGATGAAAAACGATGACCCCGGACCAGTCGAACGTTGAAAAAATGGTCAATATTGATGAAATTTTAACATTTAATCTTTTGACTTTAAATGACGGTTGGATGTGAGTTATTACTTTTTCAACTAAAATAAGTGTGTTTAAAGTCATTTCTGTGCCTGAAATTGGTCAAAATTGAAGATTTTGAGTAAGCAAAACTTTGTAAAAATGGCAGTTTTGGTCACTGTGAGGGTTTAAAAAGTGGTTATTCAACATGAGGCCCGATCCAAATGACATTTTGAATCATTTTTGGTAGAGTCCAAAAAATCCATTTTCTGATGAAAAACGATGACCCCGGACCAGTCGAACGTTGAAAAAATGGTCAATATTGATGAAATTTTAACATTTAATCTTTTGACTTTAAATGACGGTTGGATGTGAGTTATTACTTTTTCAACTAAAATAAGTGTGTTTAAAGTCATTTCTGTGCCTGAAATTGGTCAAAATTGAAGATTTTGAGTAAGCAAAACTCTGTAAAAATGGCAGTTTTGGTCACTGTGAGGGTTTAAAAAGTGGTTATTCAATATGAGGCCCGATCAAAATGACATTTTGAATCATTTTTGGTAGAGTCCAAAAAATCAATTTTCTGATGAAAAACGATGACCCCGGACCAGTCGAACGTTGAAAAAATGGTCAATATTGATGAAATTTTAACATTTAATCTTTTGACTTTAAATGACGGTTGGATGTGAGTTATTACTTTTTCAACTAAAATAAGTGTGTTTAAAGTCATTTCTGTGCCTGAAATTGGTCAAAATTGAAGATTTTGAATAAGCAAAACTCTGTAAAAATGGCAGTTTTGGTCACTGTGAGGGATTAAAAAGTGGTTATTCAACATGAGGCCCGATCCAAATGACATTTTGAATCATTTTTGGTAGAGTCCAAAAAATCAATTTTCTGATGAAAAACGATGACCCCGGACCAGTCGAACGTTGAAAAAATGGTCAATATTGATGAAATTTTAACATTTAATCTTTTGACTTTAAATGACGGTTGGATGTGAGTTATTACTTTTTCAACTAAAATAAGTGTGTTTAAAGTCATTTCTGTGCCTGAAATTGGTCAAAATTGAAGATTTTGAGTAAGCAAAACTGTAAAAATGGCAGTTTTGGTCACTGTGAGGGTTTAAAAAGTGGTTATTCAACATGAGGCCCGATCCAAATGACATGTTGAATCATTTTTGGTAGAGTCCAAAAAATCCATTTTCTGATGAAAAACGATGACCCCGGACCAGTCGAACGTTGAAAAAATGGTCAATATTGATGAAATTTTAACATTTAATCTTTTGACTTTAAATGACGGTTGGATGTGAGTTATTACTTTTTCAACTAAAATAAGTGTGTTTAAAGTCATTTCTGTGCCTGAAATTGGTCAAAATTGAAGATTTTGAGTAAGCAAAACTCTGTAAAAATGGCAGTTTTGGTCACTGTGAGGGTTTAAAAAGTGGTTATTCAACATGAGGCCCAATCAAAATGACATTTTGAATCATTTTTGGTAGAGTCCAAAAAATCAATTTTCTGATGAAAAACGATGACCCCGGACCAGTCGAACGTTGAAAAAATGGTCAATATTGATGAAATTTTAACATTTAATCTTTTGACTTTAAACGACGGTTGGATGTGAGTTATTACTTTTTCAACTAAAATAAGTGTGTTTAAAGTCATTTCTATGCCTGAAATTGGTCAAAATTGAAGATTTTGAGTAAGCAAAACTCTGTAAAAATTGCAGTTTTGGTCACTGTGAGGGTTTAAAAAGTGGTTATTCAACATGAGGCCCGATCCAAATGACATTTTGAATCATTTTTGGTAGAGTCCAAAAAATCAATTTTCTGATGAAAAACGATGACCCCGGACCAGTCGAACGTTGAAAAAATGGTCAATATTGATGAAATTTTAACATTTAATCTTTTGACTTTAAATGACGGTTGGATGTGAGTTATTACTTTTTCAACTAAAATAAGTGTGTTTAAAGTCATTTCTGTGCCTGAAATTGGTCAAAATTGAAGATTTTGAGTAAGCAAAACTTTGTAAAAATGGCAGTTTTGGTCACTGTGAGGGTTTAAAAAGTGGTTATTCAACATGAGGCCCGATCCAAATGACATTTTGAATCATTTTTGGTAGAGTCCAAAAAATCCATTTTCTGATGAAAAACGATGACCCCGGACCAGTCGAACGTTGAAAAAATGGTCAATATTGATGAAATTTTAACATTTAATCTTTTGACTTTAAATGACGGTTGGATGTGAGTTATTACTTTTTCAACTAAAATAAGTGTGTTTAAAGTCATTTCTGTGCCTGAAATTGGTCAAAATTGAAGATTTTGAGTACGCAAAACTCTGTAAAAATGGCAGTTTTGGTCACTGTGAGGGTTTAAAAAGTGGTTATTCAATATGAGGCCCGATCAAAATGACATTTTGAATCATTTTTGGTAGAGTCCAAAAAATCAATTTTCTGATGAAAAACGATGACCCCGGACCAGTCGAACGTTGAAAAAATGGTCAATATTGATGAAATTTTAACATTTAATCTTTTGACTTTAAATGACGGTTGGATGTGAGTTATTACTTTTTCAACTAAAATAAGTGTGTTTAAAGTCATTTCTGTGCCTGAAATTGGTCAAAATTGAAGATTTTGAGTAAGCAAAACTCTGTAAAAATGGCAGTTTTGGTCACTGTGAGGGATTAAAAAGTGGTTATTCAACATGAGGCCCGATCCAAATGACATTTTGAATCATTTTTGGTAGAGTCCAAAAAATCAATTTTCTGATGAAAAACGATGACCCCGGACCAGTCGAACGTTGAAAAAATGGTCAATATAGATGAAATTTTAACATTTAATCTTTTGACTTTAAATGACGGTTGGATGTGAGTTATTACTTTTTCAACTAAAATAAGTGTGTTTAAAGTCATTTCTGTGCCTGAAATTGGTCAAAATTGAAGATTTTGAGTAAGCAAAACTGTAAAAATGGCAGTTTTGGTCACTGTGAGGGTTTAAAAAGTGGTTATTCAACATGAGGCCTGATCCAAATGACATGTTGAATCATTTTTGGTAGAGTCCAAAAAATCCATTTTCTGATGAAAAACGATGACCCCGGACCAGTCGAACGTTGAAAAAATGGTCAATATTGATGAAATTTTAACATTTAATATTTTGACTTTAAATGACGGTTGGATGTGAGTTATTACTTTTTCAACTAAAATAAGTGTGTTTAAAGTCATTTCTGTGCCTGAAATTGGTCAAAATTGAAGATTTTGAGTAAGCAAAACTCTGTAAAAATGGCAGTTTTGGTCACTGTGAGGGATTAAAAAGTGGTTATTCAACATGAGGCCCGATCCAAATGACATTTTGAATCATTTTTGGTAGAGTCCAAAAAATCAATTTTCTGATGAAAAACGATGACCCCGGACCAGTCGAACGTTGAAAAAATGGTCAATATTGATGAAATTTTAACATTTAATCTTTTGACTTTAAATGACGGTTGGATGTGAGTTATTACTTTTTCAACTAAAATAAGTGTGTTTAAAGTCATTTCTGTGCCTGAAATTGGTCAAAATTGAAGATTTTGAGTAAGCAAAACTCTGTAAAAATGGCAGTTTTGGTCACTGTGAGGGTTTAAAAAGTGCTTATTCAACATGAGGCCCGATCCAAATGACATTTTGAATCATTTTTGGTAGAGTCCAAAAAATCAATTTTCTGATGAAAAACGATGACCCCGGACCAGTCGAACGTTGAAAAAATGGTCAATATTGATGAAATTTTAACATTTAATCTTTTGACTTTAAATGACGGTTGGATGTGAGTTATTACTTTTTCAACTAAAATAAGTGTGTTTAAAGTCATTTCTGTGCCTGAAATTGGTCAAAATTGAAGATTTTGAGTAAGCAAAACTCTGTAAAAATGGAAGTTTTGGTCACTGTGAGGGTTTAAAAAGTGGTTATTCAACATGAGGCCCGATCCAAATGACATTTTGAATCATTTTTGGTAGAGTCCAAAAAATCAATTTTCTGATGAAAAACGATGACCCCGGACCAGTCGAACGTTGAAAAAATGGTCAATATTGATGAAATTTTAACATTTAATCTTTTGACTTTAAATGACGGTTGGATGTGAGTTATTACTTTTTCAACTAAAATAAGTGTGTTTAAAGTCATTTCTGTGCCTGAAATTGGTCAAAATTGAAGATTTTGAGTAAGCAAAACTCTGTAAAAATGGCAATTTTGGTCACTGTGAGGGTTTAAAAAGTGGTTATTCAACATGAGGCCCGATCCAAATGACATTTTGAATCATTTTTGGTAGAGTCCAAAAAATCAATTTTCCGATGAAAAACGATGACCCCGGACCAGTCGAACGTTGAAAAAATGGTCAATATTGATGAAATTTTAACATTTAATCTTTTGACTTTAAATGACGGTTGGATGTGAGTTATTACTTTTTCAACTAAAATAAGTGTGTTTAAAGTCATTTCTGTGCCTGAAATTGGTCAAAATTGAAGATTTTGAGTAAGCAAAACTCTGTAAAAATTGCAGTTTTGGACACTGTGAGGGTTTAAAAAGTGGTTATTCAACATGAGGCCCGATCCAAATGACATTTTGAATCATTTTTGGTAGAGTCCAAAAAATCCATTTTCTGATGAAAAACGATGACCCCGGACCAGTCGAACGTTGAAAAAATGGTCAATATTGATGAAATTTTAACATTTAATCTTTTGACTTTAAATGACGGTTGGATGTGAGTTATTACTTTTTCAACTAAAATATGTGTGTTTAAAGTCATTTCTGTGCCTGAAATTGGTCAAAATCGAAGATTTTGAGTAAGCAAAACTCTGTAAAAATGGCAGTTTTGGTCACTGTGAGGGTTTAAAAAGTGGTTATTCAACATGAGGCCCGATCAAAATGACATTTTGAATCATTTTTGGTAGAGTCCAAAAAATCAATTTTCTGATGAAAAACGATGACCCCGGACCAGTCGAACGTTGAAAAAATGGTCAATATTGATGAAATTTTAACATTTAATCTTTTGACTTTGAATGACGGTTGGATGTGAGTTATTACTTTTTCAACTAAAATAAGTGTGTTTAAAGTCATTTCTGTGCCTGAAATTGGTCAAAATTGAAGATTTTGAGTAAGCAAAACTGTAAAAATGGCAGTTTTGGTCACTGTGAGGGTTTAAAAAGTGGTTATTCAACATGAGGCCCGATCCAAATGACATTTTGAATCATTTTTGGTAGAGTCCAAAAAATCAATTTTCTGATGAAAAACGATGACCCCGGACCAGTCGAACGTTGAAAAAATTGTCAATATTGATGAAATTTTAACATTTAATCTTTTGACTTTAAATGATGGTTGGATGTGAGTTATTACTTTTTCAACTAAAATAAGTGTGTTTAAAGTCATTTCTGTGCCTGAAATTGGTCAAAATTGAAGATTTTGAGTAAGCAAAACTCTGTAAAAATGGCAGTTTTGGTCACTGTGAGGGTTTAAAAAGTGGTTATTCAACATGAGGCCCGATCAAAATGACATTTTGAATCATTTTTGGTAGAGTCCAAAAAATCAATTTTCTGATGAAAAACGATGACCCTGGACCAGTCGAACGTTGAAAAAATGGTCAATATTGATGAAATTTTAACATTTAATCTTTTGACTTTAAATGACGGTTGGATGTGAGTTATTACTTTTTCAACTAAAATAAGTGTGTTTAAAGTCATTTCTGTGCCTGAAATTGGTCAAAATTGAAGATTTTGAGTAAGCAAAACTCTGTAAAAATTGCAGTTTTGGTCCTTGTGAGGGTTTAAAAAGTGGTTATTCAACATGAGGCCCGATCCAAATGACATTTTGAATCATTTTTGGTAGAGTCCAAAAAATCAATTTTCTGATGAAAAACGATGACCCCGGACCAGTCGAACGTTGAAAAAATGGTCAATATTGATGAAATTTTAACATTTAATCTTTTGACTTTAAATGACGGTTGGATGTGAGTTATTACTTTTTCAACTAAAATAAGTGTGTTTAAAGTCATTTCTGTGCCTGAAATTGGTCAAAATTGAAGATTTTGAGTAAGCAAAACTCTGTAAAAATGGCAGTTTTGGTCACTGTGAGGGTTTAAAAAGTGGTTATTCAACATGAGGCCCGATCCAAATGACATTTTTTATCATTTTTGGTAGAGTCCAAAAAATCCATTTTCTGATGAAAAACGATGACCCCGGACCAGTCGAACGTTGAAAAAATGGTCAATATTGATGAAATTTTAACATTTAATCTTTTGACTTTAAATGACGGTTGGATGTGAGTTAATACTTTTTCAACTAAAATAAGTGTGTTTAAAGTCATTTCTGTGCCTGAAATTGGTCAAAATTGAAGATTTTGAGTAAGCAAAACTCTGTAAAAATGGCAGTTTTGGTCACTGTGAGGGTTTAAAAAGTGGTTATTCAACATGAGGCCCGATCAAAATGACATTTTGAATCATTTTTGGTAGAGTCCAAAAAATCAATTTTCTGATGAAAAACGATGACCCCGGACCAGTCGAACGTTGAAAAAATTGTCAATATTGATGAAATTTTAACATTTAATCTTTTGACTTTAAATGACGGTTGGATGTGAGTTATTACTTTTTCAACTAAAATAAGTGTGTTTAAAGTCATTTCTGTGCCTAATTGGTCAAAATTGAAGATTTTGAGTAAGGCAAAACTCTGTAAAAATGGCAGTTTTGGTCACTGTGAGGGTTTAAAAAGTGGTTATTCAACATGAGGCCCGATCCAAATGACATTTTGAATCATTTTTGGTAGAGTCCAAAAAATCCATTTTCTGATGAAAAACGATGACCCCGGACCAGTCGAACGTTGAAAAAATGGTCAATATTGATGACATTTTAACATTTAATCTTTTGACTTTAAATGACGGTTGGATGTGAGTTATTACTTTTTCAACTAAAATAAGTGTGTTTAAAGTCATTTCTGTGCCTGAAATTGGTCAAAATTGAAGATTTTGAGTAAGCAAAACTGTAAAAATGGCAGTTTTGGTCACTGTGAGGGTTTAAAAAGTGGTTATTCAACATGAGGCCTGATCCAAATGACATGTTGAATCATTTTTTGGTAGAGTCCAAAAAATCCATTTTCTGATGAAAAACGATGACCCCGGACCAGTCGAACGTTGAAAAAATGGTCAATATTGATGAAATTTTAACATTTAATCTTTTGACTTTAAATGACGGTTGGATGTGAGTTATTACTTTTTCAACTAAAATAAGTGTGTTTAAAGTCATTTCTGTGCCTGAAATTGGTCAAAATTGAAGATTTTGAGTAAGCAAAACTCTGTAAAAATGGCAGTTTTGGTCACTGTGAGGGTTTAAAAAGTGGTAATTCAACATGAGGCCCGATCCAAATGACATTTTGAATCATTTTTGGTAGAGTCCAAAAAATCAATTTTCTGATGAAAAACGATGACCCCGGACCAGTCGAACGTTGAAAAAATGGTCAATATTGATGAAATTTTAACATTTAATCTTTTGACTTTAAATGACGGTTGGATGTGAGTTATTACTTTTTCAACTAAAATAAGAGTGTTTAAAGTCATTTCTGTGCCTGAAATTGGTCAAAATTGAAGATTTTGAGTAAGCAAAACTGTAAAAATGGCAGTTTTGGTCACTGTGAGGGTTTAAAAGTGGTTATTCAACATGAGGCCTGATCCAAATGACATGTTGAATCATTTTTGGTAGAGTCCAAAAAATCAATTTTCTGATGAAAAACGATGACCCCGGACCAGTCGAACGTTGAAAAAATGGTCAATATTGATGAAATTTTAACATTTAATCTTTTGACTTTAAATGACGGTTGGATGTGAGTTATTACTTTTTCAACTAAAATAAGTGTGTTTAAAGTCATTTCTGTGCCTGAAATTGGTCAAAATTGAAGATTTTGAGTAAGCAAAACTCTGTAAAAATGGCAGTTTTGGTCACTGTGAGGGTTTAAAAAGTGGTAATTCAACATGAGGCCAGATCAAAATGACATTTTGAATCATTTTTGGTAGAGTCCAAAAAATCAATTTTCTGATGAAAAACGATGACCCCGGACCAGTCGAACATTGAAAAAATGGTCAATATTGATGAAATTTTAACATTTAATCTTTTGACTTTAAATGACGGTTGGATGTGAGTTATTACTTTTTCAACTAAAATAAGTGTGTTTAAAGTCATTTCTGAGCCTGAAATTGGTCAAAATTGAAGATTTTTAGTAAGCAAAACTCTGTAAAAATGGCAGTTTTGGTCACTGTGAGGGATTAAAAAGTGGGTATTCAACATGAGGCCCGATCCAAATGACATTTTGAATCATTTTTGGTAGAGTCCAAAAAATCCATTTTTTGATGAAAAACGATGACCCCGGACCAGTCGAACGTTGAAAAAATGGTCAATATTGATGAAATTTTAACATTTAATCTTTTGACTTTAAATGACGGTTGGATGTGAGTTATTACTTTTTCAACTAAAATAAGTGTGTTTAAAGTCATTTCTGTGCCTGAAATTGGTCAAAATTGAAGATTTTGAGTAAGCAAAACTGTAAAAATGGCAGTTTTGGTCACTGTGAGTGTTTAAAAAGTGGTTATTCAACATGAGGCCTGATCCAAATGACATGTTGAATCATTTTTGGTAGAGTCCAAAAAATCCATTTTCTGATGAAAAACGATGACCCCGGACCAGTCGAACGTTGAAAAAATGGTCAATATTGATGAAATTTTAACATTTAATCTTTTGACTTTAAATGACGGTTGGATGTGAGTTATTACTTTTTCAACTAAAATAAGTGTGTTTAAAGTCATTTCTGTGCCTGAAATTGGTCAAAATTGAAGATTTTGAGTAAGCAAAACTCTGTAAAAATGGCAGTTTTGGTCACTGTGAGGGTTTAAAATGTGGTTATTCAACATGAGGCCCAATCAAAATGACATTTTGAATCATTTTTGGTAGAGTCCAAAAAATCAATTTTCTGATGAAAAACGATGACCCCGGACCAGTCGAACGTTGAAAAAATGGTCAATATTGATGAAATTTTAACATTTAATCTTTTGACTTTAAACGACGGTTGGATGTGAGTTATTACTTTTTCAACTAAAATAAGTGTGTTTAAAGTCATTTCTATGCCTGAAATTGGTCAAAATTGAAGATTTTGATTAAGCAAAACTCTGTAAAAATTGCAGTTTGGGTCACTGTGAGGGTTTAAAAAGTGGTTATTCAACATGAGGCCCGATCCAAATGACATTTTGAATCATTTTTGGTAGAGTCCAAAAAATCAATTTTCTGATGAAAAACGATGACCCCGGACCAGTCGAACGTTGAAAAAATGGTCAATATTGATGAAATTTTAACATTTAATCTTTTGACTTTAAATGACGGTTGGATGTGAGTTATTACTTTTTCAACTAAAATAAGTGTGTTTAAAGTCATTTCTGTGCCTGAAATTGGTCAAAATTGAAGATTTTGAGTAAGCAAAACTTTGTAAAAATGGCAGTTTTGGTCACTGTGAGGGTTTAAAAAGTGGTTATTCAACATGAGGCCCGATCCAAATGACATTTTGAATCATTTTTGGTAGAGTCCAAAAAATCCATTTTCTGATGAAAAACGATGACCCCGGACCAGTCGAACGTTGAAAAAATGGTCAATATTGATGAAATTTTAACATTTAATCTTTTGACTTTAAATGACGGTTGGATGTGAGTTATTACTTTTTCAACTAAAATAAGTGTGTTTAAAGTCATTTCTGTGCCTGAAATTGGTCAAAATTGAAGATTTTGAGTAAGCAAAACTCTGTAAAAATGGCAGTTTTGGTCACTGTGAGGGTTTAAAAAGTGGTTATTCAATATGAGGCCCGATCAAAATGACATTTTGAATCATTTTTGGTAGAGTCCAAAAAATCAATTTTCTGATGAAAAACGATGACCCCGGACCAGTCGAACGTTGAAAAAATGGTCAATATTGATGAAATTTTAACATTTAATCTTTTGACTTTAAATGACGGTTGGATGTGAGTTATTACTTTTTCAACTAAAATAAGTGTGTTTAAAGTCATTTCTGTGCCTGAAATTGGTCAAAATTGAAGATTTTGAATAAGCAAAACTCTGTAAAAATGGCAGTTTTGGTCACTGTGAGGGATTAAAAAGTGGTTATTCAACATGAGGCCCGATCCAAATGACATTTTGAATCATTTTTGGTAGAGTCCAAAAAATCAATTTTCTGATGAAAAACGATGACCCCGGACCAGTCGAACGTTGAAAAAATGGTCAATATTGATGAAATTTTAACATTTAATCTTTTGACTTTAAATGACGGTTGGATGTGAGTTATTACTTTTTCAACTAAAATAAGTGTGTTTAAAGTCATTTCTGTGCCTGAAATTGGTCAAAATTGAAGATTTTGAGTAAGCAAAACTGTAAAAATGGCAGTTTTGGTCACTGTGAGGGTTTAAAAAGTGGTTATTCAACATGAGGCCCGATCCAAATGACATGTTGAATCATTTTTGGTAGAGTCCAAAAAATCCATTTTCTGATGAAAAACGATGACCCCGGACCAGTCGAACGTTGAAAAAATGGTCAATATTGATGAAATTTTAACATTTAATCTTTTGACTTTAAATGACGGTTGGATGTGAGTTATTACTTTTTCAACTAAAATAAGTGTGTTTAAAGTCATTTCTGTGCCTGAAATTGGTCAAAATTGAAGATTTTGAGTAAGCAAAACTCTGTAAAAATGGCAGTTTTGGTCACTGTGAGGGTTTAAAAAGTGGTTATTCAACATGAGGCCCAATCAAAATGACATTTTGAATCATTTTTGGTAGAGTCCAAAAAATCAATTTTCTGATGAAAAACGATGACCCCGGACCAGTCGAACGTTGAAAAAATGGTCAATATTGATGAAATTTTAACATTTAATCTTTTGACTTTAAACGACGGTTGGATGTGAGTTATTACTTTTTCAACTAAAATAAGTGTGTTTAAAGTCATTTCTATGCCTGAAATTGGTCAAAATTGAAGATTTTGAGTAAGCAAAACTCTGTAAAAATTGCAGTTTTGGTCACTGTGAGGGTTTAAAAAGTGGTTATTCAACATGAGGCCCGATCCAAATGACATTTTGAATCATTTTTGGTAGAGTCCAAAAAATCAATTTTCTGATGAAAAACGATGACCCCGGACCAGTCGAACGTTGAAAAAATGGTCAATATTGATGAAATTTTAACATTTAATCTTTTGACTTTAAATGACGGTTGGATGTGAGTTATTACTTTTTCAACTAAAATAAGTGTGTTTAAAGTCATTTCTGTGCCTGAAATTGGTCAAAATTGAAGATTTTGAGTAAGCAAAACTTTGTAAAAATGGCAGTTTTGGTCACTGTGAGGGTTTAAAAAGTGGTTATTCAACATGAGGCCCGATCCAAATGACATTTTGAATCATTTTTGGTAGAGTCCAAAAAATCCATTTTCTGATGAAAAACGATGACCCCGGACCAGTCGAACGTTGAAAAAATGGTCAATATTGATGAAATTTTAACATTTAATCTTTTGACTTTAAATGACGGTTGGATGTGAGTTATTACTTTTTCAACTAAAATAAGTGTGTTTAAAGTCATTTCTGTGCCTGAAATTGGTCAAAATTGAAGATTTTGAGTACGCAAAACTCTGTAAAAATGGCAGTTTTGGTCACTGTGAGGGTTTAAAAAGTGGTTATTCAATATGAGGCCCGATCAAAATGACATTTTGAATCATTTTTGGTAGAGTCCAAAAAATCAATTTTCTGATGAAAAACGATGACCCCGGACCAGTCGAACGTTGAAAAAATGGTCAATATTGATGAAATTTTAACATTTAATCTTTTGACTTTAAATGACGGTTGGATGTGAGTTATTACTTTTTCAACTAAAATAAGTGTGTTTAAAGTCATTTCTGTGCCTGAAATTGGTCAAAATTGAAGATTTTGAGTAAGCAAAACTCTGTAAAAATGGCAGTTTTGGTCACTGTGAGGGATTAAAAAGTGGTTATTCAACATGAGGCCCGATCCAAATGACATTTTGAATCATTTTTGGTAGAGTCCAAAAAATCAATTTTCTGATGAAAAACGATGACCCCGGACCAGTCGAACGTTGAAAAAATGGTCAATATAGATGAAATTTTAACATTTAATCTTTTGACTTTAAATGACGGTTGGATGTGAGTTATTACTTTTTCAACTAAAATAAGTGTGTTTAAAGTCATTTCTGTGCCTGAAATTGGTCAAAATTGAAGATTTTGAGTAAGCAAAACTGTAAAAATGGCAGTTTTGGTCACTGTGAGGGTTTAAAAAGTGGTTATTCAACATGAGGCCTGATCCAAATGACATGTTGAATCATTTTTGGTAGAGTCCAAAAAATCCATTTTCTGATGAAAAACGATGACCCCGGACCAGTCGAACGTTGAAAAAATGGTCAATATTGATGAAATTTTAACATTTAATATTTTGACTTTAAATGACGGTTGGATGTGAGTTATTACTTTTTCAACTAAAATAAGTGTGTTTAAAGTCATTTCTGTGCCTGAAATTGGTCAAAATTGAAGATTTTGAGTAAGCAAAACTCTGTAAAAATGGCAGTTTTGGTCACTGTGAGGGTTTAAAAAGTGGTTATTCAACATGAGGCCAGATCAAAATGACATTTTGAATCATTTTTGGTAGAGTCCAAAAAATCAATTTTCTGATGAAAAACGATGACCCCGGACCAGTCGAACGTTGAAAAAATGGTCAATATTGATGAAATTTTAACATTTAATCTTTTGACTTTAAATGACGGTTGGATGTGAGTTATTACTTTTTCAACTAAAATAAGTGTGTTTAAAGTCATTTCTGTGCCTGAAATTGGTCAAAATTGAAGATTTTGAGTAAGCAAAACTGTAAAAATGGCAGTTTTGGTCACTGTGAGGGTTTAAAAAGTGGTTATTCAACATGAGGCCCGATCCAAATGACATTTTGAATCATTTTTGGTAGAGTCCAAAAAATCAATTTTCTGATGAAAAACGATGACCCCGGACCAGTCGAACGTTGAAAAAATGGTCAATATTGATGAAATTTTAACATTTAATCTTTTGACTTTAAATGATGGTTGGATGTGAGTTATTACTTTTTCAACTAAAATAAGTGTGTTTAAAGTCATTTCTGTGCCTGAAATTGGTCAAAATTGAAGATTTTGAGTAAGCAAAACTCTGTAAAAATGGCAGTTTTGGTCACTGTGAGGGTTTAAAAAGTGGTTATTCAACATGAGGCCCGATCAAAATGACATTTTGAATCATTTTTGGTAGAGTCCAAAAAATCAATTTTCTGATGAAAAACGATGACCCTGGACCAGTCGAACGTTGAAAAAATGGTCAATATTGATGAAATTTTAACATTTAATCTTTTGACTTTAAATGACGGTTGGATGTGAGTTATTACTTTTTCAACTAAAATAAGTGTGTTTAAAGTCATTTCTGTGCCTGAAATTGGTCAAAATTGAAGATTTTGAGTAAGCAAAACTCTGTAAAAATTGCAGTTTTGGTCCTTGTGAGGGTTTAAAAAGTGGTTATTCAACATGAGGCCCGATCCAAATGACATTTTGAATCATTTTTGGTAGAGTCCAAAAAATCAATTTTCTGATGAAAAACGATGACCCCGGACCAGTCGAACGTTGAAAAAATGGTCAATATTGATGAAATTTTAACATTTAATCTTTTGACTTTAAATGACGGTTGGATGTGAGTTATTACTTTTTCAACTAAAATAAGTGTGTTTAAAGTCATTTCTGTGCCTGAAATTGGTCAAAATTGAAGATTTTGAGTAAGCAAAACTCTGTAAAAATGGCAGTTTTGGTCACTGTGAGGGTTTAAAAAGTGGTTATTCAACATGAGGCCCGATCCAAATGACATTTTTTATCATTTTTGGTAGAGTCCAAAAAATCCATTTTCTGATGAAAAACGATGACCCCGGACCAGTCGAACGTTGAAAAAATGGTCAATATTGATGAAATTTTAACATTTAATCTTTTGACTTTAAATGACGGTTGGATGTGAGTTAATACTTTTTCAACTAAAATAAGTGTGTTTAAAGTCATTTCTGTGCCTGAAATTGGTCAAAATTGAAGATTTTGAGTAAGCAAAACTCTGTAAAAATGGCAGTTTTGGTCACTGTGAGGGTTTAAAAAGTGGTTATTCAACATGAGGCCCGATCAAAATGACATTTTGAATCATTTTTGGTAGAGTCCAAAAAATCAATTTTCTGATGAAAAACGATGACCCCGGACCAGTCGAACGTTGAAAAAATTGTCAATATTGATGAAATTTTAACATTTAATCTTTTGACTTTAAATGACGGTTGGATGTGAGTTATTACTTTTTCAACTAAAATAAGTGTGTTTAAAGTCATTTCTGTGCCTGAAATTGGTCAAAATTGAAGATTTTGAGTAAGCAAAACTCTGTAAAAATGGCAGTTTTGGTCACTGTGAGGGTTTAAAAAGTGGTTATTCAACATGAGGCCCGATCCAAATGACATTTTGAATCATTTTTGGTAGAGTCCAAAAAATCCATTTTCTGATGAAAAACGATGACCCCGGACCAGTCGAACGTTGAAAAAATGGTCAATATTGATGAAATTTTAACATTTAATCTTTTGACTTTAAATGACGGTTGGATGTGAGTTATTACTTTTTCAACTAAAATAAGTGTGTTTAAAGTCATTTCTGTGCCTGAAATTGGTCAAAATTGAAGATTTTGAGTAAGCAAAACTGTAAAAATGGCAGTTTTGGTCACTGTGAGGGTTTAAAAAGTGGTTATTCAACATGAGGCCTGATCCAAATGACATGTTGAATCATTTTTGGTAGAGTCCAAAAAATCCATTTTCTGATGAAAAACGATGACCCCGGACCAGTCGAACGTTGAAAAAATGGTCAATATTGATGAAATTTTAACATTTAATCTTTTGACTTTAAATGACGGTTGGATGTGAGTTATTACTTTTTCAACTAAAATAAGTGTGTTTAAAGTCATTTCTGTGCCTGAAATTGGTCAAAATTGAAGATTTTGAGTAAGCAAAACTCTGTAAAAATGGCAGTTTTGGTCACTGTGAGGGTTTAAAAAGTGGTAATTCAACATGAGGCCCGATCCAAATGACATTTTGAATCATTTTTGGTAGAGTCCAAAAAATCAATTTTCTGATGAAAAACGATGACCCCGGACCAGTCGAACGTTGAAAAAATGGTCAATATTGATGAAATTTTAACATTTAATCTTTTGACTTTAAATGACGGTTGGATGTGAGTTATTACTTTTTCAACTAAAATAAGAGTGTTTAAAGTCATTTCTGTGCCTGAAATTGGTCAAAATTGAAGATTTTGAGTAAGCAAAACTCTGTAAAAATGGCAATTTTGGTCAATGTGAGGGTTTAAAAAGTGGTTATTCAACATGAGGCCCGATCCAAATGACATTTTGAATCATTTTTGGTAGAGTCCAAAAAATCAATTTTCTGATGAAAAACGATGACCCCGGACCAGTCGAACGTTGAAAAAATGGTCAATATAGATGAAATTTTAACATTTAATCTTTTGACTTTAAATGACGGTTGGATGTGAGTTATTACTTTTTCAACTAAAATAAGTGTGTTTAAAGTCATTTCTGTGCCTGAAATTGGTCAAAATTGAAGATTTTGAGTAAGCAAAACTGTAAAAATGGCAGTTTTGGTCACTGTGAGGGTTTAAAAAGTGGTTATTCAACATGAGGCCTGATCCAAATGACATGTTGAATCATTTTTGGTAGAGTCCAAAAAATCAATTTTCTGATGAAAAACGATGACCCCGGACCAGTCGAACGTTGAAAAAATGGTCAATATTGATGAAATTTTAACATTTAATCTTTTGACTTTAAATGACGGTTGGATGTGAGTTATTACTTTTTCAACTAAAATAAGTGTGTTTAAAGTCATTTCTGTGCCTGAAATTGGTCAAAATCGAAGATTTTGAGTAAGCAAAACTCTGTAAAAATGGCAGTTTTGGTCACTGTGAGGGTTTAAAAAGTGGTTATTCAACATGAGGCCCGATCAAAATGACATTTTGAATCATTTTTGGTAGAGTCCAAAAAATCAATTTTCTGATGAAAAACGATGACCCCGGACCAGTCGAACGTTGAAAAAATGGTCAATATTGATGAAATTTTAACATTTAATCTTTTGACTTTGAATGACGGTTGGATGTGAGTTATTACTTTTTCAACTAAAATAAGTGTGTTTAAAGTCATTTCTGTGCCTGAAATTGGTCAAAATTGAAGATTTTGAGTAAGCAAAACTGTAAAAATGGCAGTTTTGGTCACTGTGAGGGTTTAAAAAGTGGTTATTCAACATGAGGCCCGATCCAAATGACATTTTGAATCATTTTTGGTAGAGTCCAAAAAATCAATTTTCTGATGAAAAACGATGACCCCGGACCAGTCGAACGTTGAAAAAATTGTCAATATTGATGAAATTTTAACATTTAATCTTTTGACTTTAAATGATGGTTGGATGTGAGTTATTACTTTTTCAACTAAAATAAGTGTGTTTAAAGTCATTTCTGTGCCTGAAATTGGTCAAAATTGAAGATTTTGAGTAAGCAAAACTCTGTAAAAATGGCAGTTTTGGTCACTGTGAGGGTTTAAAAAGTGGTTATTCAACATGAGGCCCGATCAAAATGACATTTTGAATCATTTTTGGTAGAGTCCAAAAAATCAATTTTCTGATGAAAAACGATGACCCTGGACCAGTCGAACGTTGAAAAAATGGTCAATATTGATGAAATTTTAACATTTAATCTTTTGACTTTAAATGACGGTTGGATGTGAGTTATTACTTTTTCAACTAAAATAAGTGTGTTTAAAGTCATTTCTGTGCCTGAAATTGGTCAAAATTGAAGATTTTGAGTAAGCAAAACTCTGTAAAAATTGCAGTTTTGGTCCTTGTGAGGGTTTAAAAAGTGGTTATTCAACATGAGGCCCGATCCAAATGACATTTTGAATCATTTTTGGTAGAGTCCAAAAAATCAATTTTCTGATGAAAAACGATGACCCCGGACCAGTCGAACGTTGAAAAAATGGTCAATATTGATGAAATTTTAACATTTAATCTTTTGACTTTAAATGACGGTTGGATGTGAGTTATTACTTTTTCAACTAAAATAAGTGTGTTTAAAGTCATTTCTGTGCCTGAAATTGGTCAAAATTGAAGATTTTGAGTAAGCAAAACTCTGTAAAAATGGCAGTTTTGGTCACTGTGAGGGTTTAAAAAGTGGTTATTCAACATGAGGCCCGATCCAAATGACATTTTTTATCATTTTTGGTAGAGTCCAAAAAATCCATTTTCTGATGAAAAACGATGACCCCGGACCAGTCGAACGTTGAAAAAATGGTCAATATTGATGAAATTTTAACATTTAATCTTTTGACTTTAAATGACGGTTGGATGTGAGTTAATACTTTTTCAACTAAAATAAGTGTGTTTAAAGTCATTTCTGTGCCTGAAATTGGTCAAAATTGAAGATTTTGAGTAAGCAAAACTCTGTAAAAATGGCAGTTTTGGTCACTGTGAGGGTTTAAAAAGTGGTTATTCAACATGAGGCCCGATCAAAATGACATTTTGAATCATTTTTGGTAGAGTCCAAAAAATCAATTTTCTGATGAAAAACGATGACCCCGGACCAGTCGAACGTTGAAAAAATTGTCAATATTGATGAAATTTTAACATTTAATCTTTTGACTTTAAATGACGGTTGGATGTGAGTTATTACTTTTTCAACTAAAATAAGTGTGTTTAAAGTCATTTCTGTGCCTGAAATTGGTCAAAATTGAAGATTTTGAGTAAGCAAAACTCTGTAAAAATGGCAGTTTTGGTCACTGTGAGGGTTTAAAAAGTGGTTATTCAACATGAGGCCCGATCCAAATGACATTTTGAATCATTTTTGGTAGAGTCCAAAAAATCCATTTTCTGATGAAAAACGATGACCCCGGACCAGTCGAACGTTGAAAAAATGGTCAATATTGATGACATTTTAACATTTAATCTTTTGACTTTAAATGACGGTTGGATGTGAGTTATTACTTTTTCAACTAAAATAAGTGTGTTTAAAGTCATTTCTGTGCCTGAAATTGGTCAAAATTGAAGATTTTGAGTAAGCAAAACTGTAAAAATGGCAGTTTTGGTCACTGTGAGGGTTTAAAAAGTGGTTATTCAACATGAGGCCTGATCCAAATGACATGTTGAATCATTTTTGGTAGAGTCCAAAAAATCCATTTTCTGATGAAAAACGATGACCCCGGACCAGTCGAACGTTGAAAAAATGGTCAATATTGATGAAATTTTAACATTTAATCTTTTGACTTTAAATGACGGTTGGATGTGAGTTATTACTTTTTCAACTAAAATAAGTGTGTTTAAAGTCATTTCTGTGCCTGAAATTGGTCAAAATTGAAGATTTTGAGTAAGCAAAACTCTGTAAAAATGGCAGTTTTGGTCACTGTGAGGGTTTAAAAAGTGGTAATTCAACATGAGGCCCGATCCAAATGACATTTTGAATCATTTTTGGTAGAGTCCAAAAAATCAATTTTCTGATGAAAAACGATGACCCCGGACCAGTCGAACGTTGAAAAAATGGTCAATATTGATGAAATTTTAACATTTAATCTTTTGACTTTAAATGACGGTTGGATGTGAGTTATTACTTTTTCAACTAAAATAAGAGTGTTTAAAGTCATTTCTGTGCCTGAAATTGGTCAAAATTGAAGATTTTGAGTAAGCAAAACTGTAAAAATGGCAGTTTTGGTCACTGTGAGGGTTTAAAAAGTGGTTATTCAACATGAGGCCTGATCCAAATGACATGTTGAATCATTTTTGGTAGAGTCCAAAAAATCAATTTTCTGATGAAAAACGATGACCCCGGACCAGTCGAACGTTGAAAAAATGGTCAATATTGATGAAATTTTAACATTTAATCTTTTGACTTTAAATGACGGTTGGATGTGAGTTATTACTTTTTCAACTAAAATAAGTGTGTTTAAAGTCATTTCTGTGCCTGAAATTGGTCAAAATTGAAGATTTTGAGTAAGCAAAACTCTGTAAAAATGGCAGTTTTGGTCACTGTGAGGGTTTAAAAAGTGGTTATTCAACATGAGGCCAGATCAAAATGACATTTTGAATCATTTTTGGTAGAGTCCAAAAAATCAATTTTCTGATGAAAAACGATGACCCCGGACCAGTCGAACATTGAAAAAATGGTCAATATTGATGAAATTTTAACATTTAATCTTTTGACTTTAAATGACGGTTGGATGTGAGTTATTACTTTTTCAACTAAAATAAGTGTGTTTAAAGTCATTTCTGTGCCTGAAATTGGTCAAAATTGAAGATTTTTAGTAAGCAAAACTCTGTAAAAATGGCAGTTTTGGTCACTGTGAGGGATTAAAAAGTGGGTATTCAACATGAGGCCCGATCCAAATGACATTTTGAATCATTTTTGGTAGAGTCCAAAAAATCCATTTTCTGATGAAAAACGATGACCCCGGACCAGTCGAACGTTGAAAAAATGGTCAATATTGATGAAATTTTAACATTTAATCTTTTGACTTTAAATGACGGTTGGATGTGAGTTATTACTTTTTCAACTAAAATAAGTGTGTTTAAAGTCATTTCTGTGCCTGAAATTGGTCAAAATTGAAGATTTTGAGTAAGCAAAACTGTAAAAATGGCAGTTTTGGTCACTGTGAGTGTTTAAAAAGTGGTTATTCAACATGAGGCCTGATCCAAATGACATGTTGAATCATTTTTGGTAGAGTCCAAAAAATCCATTTTCTGATGAAAAACGATGACCCCGGACCAGTCGAACGTTGAAAAAATGGTCAATATTGATGAAATTTTAACATTTAATCTTTTGACTTTAAATGACGGTTGGATGTGAGTTATTACTTTTTCAACTAAAATAAGTGTGTTTAAAGTCATTTCTGTGCCTGAAATTGGTCAAAATTGAAGATTTTGAGTAAGCAAAACTCTGTAAAAATGGCAGTTTTGGTCACTGTGAGGGTTTAAAATGTGGTTATTCAACATGAGGCCCAATCAAAATGACATTTTGAATCATTTTTGGTAGAGTCCAAAAAATCAATTTTCTGATGAAAAACGATGACCCCGGACCAGTCGAACGTTGAAAAAATGGTCAATATTGATGAAATTTTAACATTTAATCTTTTGACTTTAAACGACGGTTGGATGTGAGTTATTACTTTTTCAACTAAAATAAGTGTGTTTAAAGTCATTTCTATGCCTGAAATTGGTCAAAATTGAAGATTTTGATTAAGCAAAACTCTGTAAAAATTGCAGTTTGGGTCACTGTGAGGGTTTAAAAAGTGGTTATTCAACATGAGGCCCGATCCAAATGACATTTTGAATCATTTTTGGTAGAGTCCAAAAAATCAATTTTCTGATGAAAAACGATGACCCCGGACCAGTCGAACGTTGAAAAAATGGTCAATATTGATGAAATTTTAACATTTAATCTTTTGACTTTAAATGACGGTTGGATGTGAGTTATTACTTTTTCAACTAAAATAAGTGTGTTTAAAGTCATTTCTGTGCCTGAAATTGGTCAAAATTGAAGATTTTGAGTAAGCAAAACTTTGTAAAAATGGCAGTTTTGGTCACTGTGAGGGTTTAAAAAGTGGTTATTCAACATGAGGCCCGATCCAAATGACATTTTGAATCATTTTTGGTAGAGTCCAAAAAATCCATTTTCTGATGAAAAACGATGACCCCGGACCAGTCGAACGTTGAAAAAATGGTCAATATTGATGAAATTTTAACATTTAATCTTTTGACTTTAAATGACGGTTGGATGTGAGTTATTACTTTTTCAACTAAAATAAGTGTGTTTAAAGTCATTTCTGTGCCTGAAATTGGTCAAAATTGAAGATTTTGAGTAAGCAAAACTCTGTAAAAATGGCAGTTTTGGTCACTGTGAGGGTTTAAAAAGTGGTTATTCAATATGAGGCCCGATCAAAATGACATTTTGAATCATTTTTGGTAGAGTCCAAAAAATCAATTTTCTGATGAAAAACGATGACCCCGGACCAGTCGAACGTTGAAAAAATGGTCAATATTGATGAAATTTTAACATTTAATCTTTTGACTTTAAATGACGGTTGGATGTGAGTTATTACTTTTTCAACTAAAATAAGTGTGTTTAAAGTCATTTCTGTGCCTGAAATTGGTCAAAATTGAAGATTTTGAGTAAGCAAAACTCTGTAAAAATGGCAGTTTTGGTCACTGTGAGGGATTAAAAAGTGGTTATTCAACATGAGGCCCGATCCAAATGACATTTTGAATCATTTTTGGTAGAGTCCAAAAAATCAATTTTCTGATGAAAAACGATGACCCCGGACCAGTCGAACGTTGAAAAAATGGTCAATATTGATGAAATTTTAACATTTAATCTTTTGACTTTAAATGACGGTTGGATGTGAGTTATTACTTTTTCAACTAAAATAAGTGTGTTTAAAGTCATTTCTGTGCCTGAAATTGGTCAAAATTGAAGATTTTGAGTAAGCAAAACTGTAAAAATGGCAGTTTTGGTCACTGTGAGGGTTTAAAAAGTGGTTATTCAACATGAGGCCCGATCCAAATGACATGTTGAATCATTTTTGGTAGAGTCCAAAAAATCCATTTTCTGATGAAAAACGATGACCCCGGACCAGTCGAACGTTGAAAAAATGGTCAATATTGATGAAATTTTAACATTTAATCTTTTGACTTTAAATGACGGTTGGATGTGAGTTATTACTTTTTCAACTAAAATAAGTGTGTTTAAAGTCATTTCTGTGCCTGAAATTGGTCAAAATTGAAGATTTTGAGTAAGCAAAACTCTGTAAAAATGGCAGTTTTGGTCACTGTGAGGGTTTAAAAAGTGGTTATTCAACATGAGGCCCAATCAAAATGACATTTTGAATCATTTTTGGTAGAGTCCAAAAAATCAATTTTCTGATGAAAAACGATGACCCCGGACCAGTCGAACGTTGAAAAAATGGTCAATATTGATGAAATTTTAACATTTAATCTTTTGACTTTAAACGACGGTTGGATGTGAGTTATTACTTTTTCAACTAAAATAAGTGTGTTTAAAGTCATTTCTATGCCTGAAATTGGTCAAAATTGAAGATTTTGAGTAAGCAAAACTCTGTAAAAATTGCAGTTTTGGTCACTGTGAGGGTTTAAAAAGTGGTTATTCAACATGAGGCCCGATCCAAATGACATTTTGAATCATTTTTGGTAGAGTCCAAAAAATCAATTTTCTGATGAAAAACGATGACCCCGGACCAGTCGAACGTTGAAAAAATGGTCAATATTGATGAAATTTTAACATTTAATCTTTTGACTTTAAATGATGGTTGGATGTGAGTTATTACTTTTTCAACTAAAATAAGTGTGTTTAAAGTCATTTCTGTGCCTGAAATTGGTCAAAATTGAAGATTTTGAGTAAGCAAAACTTTGTAAAAATGGCAGTTTTGGTCACTGTGAGGGTTTAAAAAGTGGTTATTCAACATGAGGCCCGATCCAAATGACATTTTGAATCATTTTTGGTAGAGTCCAAAAAATCCATTTTCTGATGAAAAACGATGACCCCGGACCAGTCGAACGTTGAAAAAATGGTCAATATTGATGAAATTTTAACATTTAATCTTTTGACTTTAAATGACGGTTGGATGTGAGTTATTACTTTTTCAACTAAAATAAGTGTGTTTAAAGTCATTTCTGTGCCTGAAATTGGTCAAAATTGAAGATTTTGAGTACGCAAAACTCTGTAAAAATGGCAGTTTTGGTCACTGTGAGGGTTTAAAAAGTGGTTATTCAATATGAGGCCCGATCAAAATGACATTTTGAATCATTTTTGGTAGAGTCCAAAAAATCAATTTTCTGATGAAAAACGATGACCCCGGACCAGTCGAACGTTGAAAAAATGGTCAATATTGATGAAATTTTAACATTTAATCTTTTGACTTTAAATGACGGTTGGATGTGAGTTATTACTTTTTCAACTAAAATAAGTGTGTTTAAAGTCATTTCTGTGCCTGAAATTGGTCAAAATTGAAGATTTTGAGTAAGCAAAACTCTGTAAAAATGGCAGTTTTGGTCACTGTGAGGGATTAAAAAGTGGTTATTCAACATGAGGCCCGATCCAAATGACATTTTGAATCATTTTTGGTAGAGTCCAAAAAATCAATTTTCTGATGAAAAACGATGACCCCGGACCAGTCGAACGTTGAAAAAATGGTCAATATAGATGAAATTTTAACATTTAATCTTTTGACTTTAAATGACGGTTGGATGTGAGTTATTACTTTTTCAACTAAAATAAGTGTGTTTAAAGTCATTTCTGTGCCTGAAATTGGTCAAAATTGAAGATTTTGAGTAAGCAAAACTGTAAAAATGGCAGTTTTGGTCACTGTGAGGGTTTAAAAAGTGGTTATTCAACATGAGGCCTGATCCAAATGACATGTTGAATCATTTTTGGTAGAGTCCAAAAAATCCATTTTCTGATGAAAAACGATGACCCCGGACCAGTCGAACGTTGAAAAAATGGTCAATATTGATGAAATTTTAACATTTAATATTTTGACTTTAAATGACGGTTGGATGTGAGTTATTACTTTTTCAACTAAAATAAGTGTGTTTAAAGTCATTTCTGTGCCTGAAATTGGTCAAAATTGAAGATTTTGAGTAAGCAAAACTCTGTAAAAATGGCAGTTTTGGTCACTGTGAGGGTTTAAAAAGTGGTTATTCAACATGAGGCCAGATCAAAATGACATTTTGAATCATTTTTGGTAGAGTCCAAAAAATCAATTTTCTGATGAAAAACGATGACCCCGGACCAGTCGAACGTTGAAAAAATGGTCAATATTGATGAAATTTTAACATTTAATCTTTTGACTTTAAATGACGGTTGGATGTGAGTTATTACTTTTTCAACTAAAATAAGTGTGTTTAAAGTCATTTCTGTGCCTGAAATTGGTCAAAATTGAAGATTTTGAGTAAGCAAAACTCTGTAAAAATGGCAGTTTTGGTCACTGTGAGGGTTTAAAAAGTGGTTATTCAACATGAGGCCCGATCCAAATGACATTTTTTATCATTTTTGGTAGAGTCCAAAAAATCCATTTTCTGATGAAAAACGATGACCCCGGACCAGTCGAACGTTGAAAAAATGGTCAATATTGATGAAATTTTAACATTTAATCTTTTGACTTTAAATGACGGTTGGATGTGAGTTAATACTTTTTCAACTAAAATAAGTGTGTTTAAAGTCATTTCTGTGCCTGAAATTGGTCAAAATTGAAGATTTTGAGTAAGCAAAACTCTGTAAAAATGGCAGTTTTGGTCACTGTGAGGGTTTAAAAAGTGGTTATTCAACATGAGGCCCGATCAAAATGACATTTTGAATCATTTTTGGTAGAGTCCAAAAAATCAATTTTCTGATGAAAAACGATGACCCCGGACCAGTCGAACGTTGAAAAAATTGTCAATATTGATGAAATTTTAACATTTAATCTTTTGACTTTAAATGACGGTTGGATGTGAGTTATTACTTTTTCAACTAAAATAAGTGTGTTTAAAGTCATTTCTGTGCCTGAAATTGGTCAAAATTGAAGATTTTGAGTAAGCAAAACTCTGTAAAAATGGCAGTTTTGGTCACTGTGAGGGTTTAAAAAGTGGTTATTCAACATGAGGCCCGATCCAAATGACATTTTGAATCATTTTTGGTAGAGTCCAAAAAATCCATTTTCTGATGAAAAACGATGACCCCGGACCAGTCGAACGTTGAAAAAATGGTCAATATTGATGAAATTTTAACATTTAATCTTTTGACTTTAAATGACGGTTGGATGTGAGTTATTACTTTTTCAACTAAAATAAGTGTGTTTAAAGTCATTTCTGTGCCTGAAATTGGTCAAAATTGAAGATTTTGAGTAAGCAAAACTGTAAAAATGGCAGTTTTGGTCACTGTGAGGGTTTAAAAAGTGGTTATTCAACATGAGGCCTGATCCAAATGACATGTTGAATCATTTTTGGTAGAGTCCAAAAAATCCATTTTCTGATGAAAAACGATGACCCCGGACCAGTCGAACGTTGAAAAAATGGTCAATATTGATGAAATTTTAACATTTAATCTTTTGACTTTAAATGACGGTTGGATGTGAGTTATTACTTTTTCAACTAAAATAAGTGTGTTTAAAGTCATTTCTGTGCCTGAAATTGGTCAAAATTGAAGATTTTGAGTAAGCAAAACTCTGTAAAAATGGCAATTTTGGTCACTGTGAGGGTTTAAAAAGTGGTTATTCAACATGAGGCCCGATCCAAATGACATTTTGAATCATTTTTGGTAGAGTCCAAAAAATCCATTTTCTGATGAAAAACGATGACCCCGGACCAGTCGAACGTTGAAAAAATGGTCAATATTGATGAAATTTTAACATTTAATCTTTTGACTTTAAATGACGGTTGGATGTGAGTTATTACTTTTTCAACTAAAATAAGTGTGTTTAAAGTCATTTCTGTGCCTGAAATTGGTCAAAATTGAAGATTTTGAGTAAGCAAAACTCTGTAAAAATGGCAATTTTGGTCACTGTGAGGGTTTAAAAAGTGGTTATTCAACATGAGGCCCGATCCAAATGACATTTTGAATCATTTTTGGTAGAGTCCAAAAAATCAATTTTCTGATGAAAAACGATGACCCCGGACCAGTCGAACGTTGAAAAAATGGTCAATATAGATGAAATTTTAACATTTAATCTTTTGACTTTAAATGACGGTTGGATGTGAGTTATTACTTTTTCAACTAAAATAAGTGTGTTTAAAGTCATTTCTGTGCCTGAAATTGGTCAAAATTGAAGATTTTGAGTAAGCAAAACTGTAAAAATGGCAGTTTTGGTCACTGTGAGGGTTTAAAAAGTGGTTATTCAACATGAGGCCTGATCCAAATGACATGTTGAATCATTTTTGGTAGAGTCCAAAAAATCAATTTTCTGATGAAAAACGATGACCCCGGACCAGTCGAACGTTGAAAAAATGGTCAATATTGATGAAATTTTAACATTTAATCTTTTGACTTTAAATGACGGTTGGATGTGAGTTATTACTTTTTCAACTAAAATAAGTGTGTTTAAAGTCATTTCTGTGCCTGAAATTGGTCAAAATTGAAGATTTTGAGTAAGCAAAACTCTGTAAAAATGGCAGTTTTGGTCACTGTGAGGGTTTAAAAAGTGGTTATTCAACATGAGGCCAGATCAAAATGACATTTTGAATCCTTTTTGGTAGAGTCCAAAAAATCTATTTTCTGATGAAAAACGATGACCCCGGACCAGTCGAACATTGAAAAAATGGTCAATATTGATGAAATTTTAACATTTAATCTTTTGACTTTAAATGACGGTTGGATGTGAGTTATTACTTTTTCAACTAAAATAAGTGTGTTTAAAGTCATTTCTGTGCCTGAAATTGGTCAAAATTGAAGATTTTTAGTAAGCAAAACTCTGTAAAAATGGCAGTTTTGGTCACTGTGAGGGATTAAAAAGTGGGTATTCAACATGAGGCCCGATCCAAATGACATTTTGAATCATTTTTGGTAGAGTCCAAAAAATCCATTTTCTGATGAAAAACGATGACCCCGGACCAGTCGAACGTTGAAAAAATGGTCAATATTGATGAAATTTTAACATTTAATCTTTTGACTTTAAATGACGGTTGGATGTGAGTTATTACTTTTTCAACTAAAATAAGTGTGTTTAAAGTCATTTCTGTGCCTGAAATTGGTCAAAATTGAAGATTTTGAGTAAGCAAAACTGTAAAAATGGCAGTTTTGGTCACTGTGAGTGTTTAAAAAGTGGTTATTCAACATGAGGCCTGATCCAAATGACATGTTGAATCATTTTTGGTAGAGTCCAAAAAATCCATTTTCTGATGAAAAACGATGACCCCGGACCAGTCGAACGTTGAAAAAATGGTCAATATTGATGAAATTTTAACATTTAATCTTTTGACTTTAAATGACGGTTGGATGTGAGTTATTACTTTTTCAACTAAAATAAGTGTGTTTAAAGTCATTTCTGTGCCTGAAATTGGTCAAAATTGAAGATTTTGAGTAAGCAAAACTCTGTAAAAATGGCAGTTTTGGTCACTGTGAGGGTTTAAAATGTGGTTATTCAACATGAGGCCCAATCAAAATGACATTTTGAATCATTTTTGGTAGAGTCCAAAAAATCAATTTTCTGATGAAAAACGATGACCCCGGACCAGTCGAACGTTGAAAAAATGGTCAATATTGATGAAATTTTAACATTTAATCTTTTGACTTTAAACGACGGTTGGATGTGAGTTATTACTTTTTCAACTAAAATAAGTGTGTTTAAAGTCATTTCTATGCCTGAAATTGGTCAAAATTGAAGATTTTGATTAAGCAAAACTCTGTAAAAATTGCAGTTTGGGTCACTGTGAGGGTTTAAAAAGTGGTTATTCAACATGAGGCCCGATCCAAATGACATTTTGAATCATTTTTGGTAGAGTCCAAAAAATCAATTTTCTGATGAAAAACGATGACCCCGGACCAGTCGAACGTTGAAAAAATGGTCAATATTGATGAAATTTTAACATTTAATCTTTTGACTTTAAATGACGGTTGGATGTGAGTTATTACTTTTTCAACTAAAATAAGTGTGTTTAAAGTCATTTCTGTGCCTGAAATTGGTCAAAATTGAAGATTTTGAGTAAGCAAAACTTTGTAAAAATGGCAGTTTTGGTCACTGTGAGGGTTTAAAAAGTGGTTATTCAACATGAGGCCCGATCCAAATGACATTTTGAATCATTTTTGGTAGAGTCCAAAAAATCCATTTTCTGATGAAAAACGATGACCCCGGACCAGTCGAACGTTGAAAAAATGGTCAATATTGATGAAATTTTAACATTTAATCTTTTGACTTTAAATGACGGTTGGATGTGAGTTATTACTTTTTCAACTAAAATAAGTGTGTTTAAAGTCATTTCTGTGCCTGAAATTGGTCAAAATTGAAGATTTTGAGTAAGCAAAACTCTGTAAAAATGGCAGTTTTGGTCACTGTGAGGGTTTAAAAAGTGGTTATTCAATATGAGGCCCGATCAAAATGACATTTTGAATCATTTTTGGTAGAGTCCAAAAAATCAATTTTCTGATGAAAAACGATGACCCCGGACCAGTCGAACGTTGAAAAAATGGTCAATATTGATGAAATTTTAACATTTAATCTTTTGACTTTAAATGACGGTTGGATGTGAGTTATTACTTTTTCAACTAAAATAAGTGTGTTTAAAGTCATTTCTGTGCCTGAAATTGGTCAAAATTGAAGATTTTGAGTAAGCAAAACTGTAAAAATGGCAGTTTTGGTCACTGTGAGGGTTTAAAAAGTGGTTATTCAACATGAGGCCCGATCCAAATGACATGTTGAATCATTTTTGGTAGAGTCCAAAAAATCCATTTTCTGATGAAAAACGATGACCCCGGACCAGTCGAACGTTGAAAAAATGGTCAATATTGATGAAATTTTTACATTTAATCTTTTGACTTTAAATGACGGTTGGATGTGAGTTATTACTTTTTCAACTAAAATAAGTGTGTTTAAAGTCATTTCTGTGCCTGAAATTGGTCAAAATTGAAGATTTTGAGTAAGCAAAACTCTGTAAAAATGGCAGTTTTGGTCACTGTGAGGGTTTAAAAAGTGGTTATTCAACATGAGGCCCAATCAAAATGACATTTTGAATCATTTTTGGTAGAGTCCAAAAAATCAATTTTCTGATGAAAAACGATGACCCCGGACCAGTCGAACGTTGAAAAAATGGTCAATATTGATGAAATTTTAACATTTAATCTTTTGACTTTAAACGACGGTTGGATGTGAGTTATTACTTTTTCAACTAAAATAAGTGTGTTTAAAGTCATTTCTATGCCTGAAATTGGTCAAAATTGAAGATTTTGAGTAAGCAAAACTCTGTAAAAATTGCAGTTTTGGTCACTGTGAGGGTTTAAAAAGTGGTTATTCAACATGAGGCCCGATCCAAATGACATTTTGAATCAATTTTGGTAGAGTCCAAAAAATCAATTTTCTGATGAAAAACGATGACCCCGGACCAGTCGAACGTTGAAAAAATGGTCAATATTGATGAAATTTTAACATTTAATCTTTTGACTTTAAATGACGGTTGGATGTGAGTTATTACTTTTTCAACTAAAATAAGTGTGTTTAAAGTCATTTCTGTGCCTGAAATTGGTCAAAATTGAAGATTTTGAGTAAGCAAAACTTTGTAAAAATGGCAGTTTTGGTCACTGTGAGGGTTTAAAAAGTGGTTATTCAACATGAGGCCCGATCCAAATGACATTTTGAATCATTTTTGGTAGAGTCCAAAAAATCCATTTTCTGATGAAAAACGATGACCCCGGACCAGTCGAACGTTGAAAAAATGGTCAATATTGATGAAATTTTAACATTTAATCTTTTGACTTTAAATGACGGTTGGATGTGAGTTATTACTTTTTCAACTAAAATAAGTGTGTTTAAAGTCATTTCTGTGCCTGAAATTGGTCAAAATTGAAGATTTTGAGTAAGCAAAACTCTGTAAAAATGGCAGTTTTGGTCACTGTGAGGGTTTAAAAAGTGGTTATTCAACATGAGGCCCAATCAAAATTACATTTTGAATCATTTTTGGTAGAGTCCAAAAAATCAATTTTCTGATGAAAAACGATGACCCCGGACCAGTCGAACGTTGAAAAAATGGTCAATATTGATGAAATTTTAACATTTAATCTTTTGACTTTAAACGACGGTTGGATGTGAGTTATTACTTTTTCAACTAAAATAAGTGTGTTTAAAGTCATTTCTATGCCTGAAATTGGTCAAAATTGAAGATTTTGAGTAAGCAAAACTCTGTAAAAATTGCAGTTTGGGTCACTGTGAGGGTTTAAAAAGTGGTTATTCAACATGAGGCCCGATCCAAATGACATTTTGAATCATTTTTGGTAGAGTCCAAAAAATCAATTTTCTGATGAAAAACGATGACCCCGGACCAGTCGAACGTTGAAAAAATGGTCAATATTGATGAAATTTTAACATTTAATCTTTTGACTTTAAATGACGGTTGGATGTGAGTTATTACTTTTTCAACTAAAATAAGTGTGTTTAAAGTCATTTCTGTGCCTGAAATTGGTCAAAATTGAAGATTTTGAGTAAGCAAAACTTTGTAAAAATGGCAGTTTTGGTCACTGTGAGGGTTTAAAAAGTGGTTATTCAACATGAGGCCCGATCCAAATGACATTATGAATCATTTTTGGTAGAGTCCAAAAAATCCATTTTCTGATGAAAAACGATGACCCCGGACCAGTCGAACGTTGAAAAAATGGTCAATATTGATGAAATTTTAACATTTAATCTTTTGACTTTAAATGACGGTTGGATGTGAGTTATTACTTTTTCAACTAAAATAAGTGTGTTTAAAGTCATTTCTGTGCCTGAAATTGGTCAAAATTGAAGATTTTGAGTAAGCAAAACTCTGTAAAAATGGCAGTTTTGGTCACTGTGAGGGTTTAAAAAGTGGTTATTCAATATGAGGCCCGATCAAAATGACATTTTGAATCATTTTTGGTAGAGTCCAAAAAATCCATTTTCTGATGAAAAACGATGACCCCGGACCAGTCAAACGTTGAAAAAATTGTCAATATTGATGAAATTTTAACATTTAATCTTTTGACTTTAAATGACGGTTGGATGTGAGTTATTACTTTTTCAACTAAAATAAGTGTGTTTAACGTCATTTCTGTGCCTGAAATTGGTCAAAATTGAAGATTTTTAGTAAGCAAAACTCTGTAAAAATGGCAGTTTTGGTCACTGTGAGGGATTAAAAAGTGGGTATTCAACATGAGGCCCGATCCAAATGACATTTTGAATCATTTTTGGTAGAGTCCAAAAAATCCATTTTCTGATGAAAAACGATGACCCCGGACCAGTCGAACGTTGAAAAAATGGTCAATATTGATGAAATTTTAACATTTAATCTTTTGACTTTAAATGACGGTTGGATGTGAGTTATTACTTTTTCAACTAAAATAAGTGTGTTTAAAGTCATTTCTGTGCCTGAAATTGGTCAAAATTGAAGATTTTGAGTAAGCAAAACTGTAAAAATGGCAGTTTTGGTCACTGTGAGGGTTTAAAAAGTGGTTATTCAACATGAGGCCTGATCCAAATGACATGTTGAATCATTTTTGGTAGAGTCCAAAAAATCCATTTTCTGATGAAAAACGATGACCCCGGACCAGTCGAACGTTGAAAAAATGGTCAATATTGATGAAATTTTAACATTTAATATTTTGACTTTAAATGACGGTTGGATGTGAGTTATTACTTTTTCAACTAAAATAAGTGTGTTTAAAGTCATTTCTGTGCCTGAAATTGGTCAAAATTGAAGATTTTGAGTAAGCAAAACTCTGTAAAAATGGCAGTTTTGGTCACTGTGAGGGTTTAAAAAGTGGTTATTCAACATGAGGCCAGATCAAAATGACATTTTGAATCATTTTTGGTAGAGTCCAAAAAATCAATTTTCTGATGAAAAACGATGACCCCGGACCAGTCGAACGTTGAAAAAATGGTCAATATTGATGAAATTTTAACATTTAATCTTTTGACTTTAAATGACGGTTGGATGTGAGTTATTACTTTTTCAACTAAAATAAGTGTGTTTAAAGTCATTTCTGTGCCTGAAATTGGTCAAAATTGAAGATTTTGAGTAAGCAAAACTCTGTAAAAATTGCAGTTTTGGTCACTGTGAGGGTTTAAAAAGTGGTTCTTCAACATGAGGCCCGATCCAAATGACATTTTGAATCATTTTTGGTAGAGTCCAAAAAATCAATTTTCTGATGAAAAACGATGACCCCAGACCAGTCGAACGTTGAAAAAATGGTCAATATTGATGAAATTTTAACATTTAATCTTTTGACTTTAAATGACGGTTGGATGTGAGTTATTACTTTTTCAACTAAAATAAGTGTGTTTAAAGTCATTTCTGTGCCTGAAATTGGTCAAAATTGAAGATTTTGAGTAAGCAAAACTCTGTAAAAATGGCAGTTTTGGTCACTGTGAGGGTTTAAAAAGTGGTTATTCAACATGAGGCCCGATCCAAATGACATTTTGAATCATTTTTGGTAGAGTCCAAAAAATCCATTTTCTGATGAAAAACGATGACCCCGGACCAGTCAAACGTTGAAAAAATGGTCAATATTGATGAAATTTTAACATTTAATCTTTTGACTTTAAATGACGGTTGGATGTGAGTTATTACTTTTTCAACTAAAATAAGTGTGTTTAACGTCATTTCTGTGCCTGAAATTGGTCAAAATTGAAGATTTTGAGTAAGCAAAACTCTGTAAAAATGGCAGTTTTGGTCACTGTGAGGGTTTAAAAAGTGGGTATTCAACATGAGGCCCGATCCAAATGACATTTTGAATCATTTTTGGTAGAGTCCAAAAAATCAATTTTCTGATGAAAAACGATGACCCCGGACCAGTCGAACGTTGAAAAAATGGTCAATATTGATGAAATTTTAACATTTAATCTTTTGACTTTAAATGACGGTTGGATGTGAGTTATTACTTTTTCAACTAAAATAAGTGTGTTTAAAGTCAATTCTGTGCCTGAAATTGGTCAAAATTGAAGATTTTGAGTAAGCAAAACTCTGTAAAAATGGCAGTTTTGGTCACTGTGAGGGTTTAAAAAGTGGTTATTCAACATGAGGCCCAATCAAAATGACATTTTGAATCATTTTTGGTAGAGTCCAAAAAATCAATTTTCTGATGAAAAACGATGACCCCGGACCAGTCGAACGTTGAAAAAATGGTCAATATTGATGAAATTTTAACATTTAATCTTTTGACTTTAAACGACGGTTGGATGTGAGTTATTACTTTTTCAACTAAAATAAGTGTGTTTAAAGTCATTTCTATGCCTGAAATTGGTCAAAATTGAAGATTTTGAGTAAGCAAAACTCTGTAAAAATTGCAGTTTGGGTCACTGTGAGGGTTTAAAAAGTGGTTATTCAACATGAGGCCCGATCCAAATGACATTTTGAATCATTTTTGGTAGAGTCCAAAAAATCAATTTTCTGATGAAAAACGATGACCCCGGACCAGTCGAACGTTGAAAAAATGGTCAATATTGATGAAATTTTAACATTTAATCTTTTGACTTTAAATGACGGTTGGATGTGAGTTATTACTTTTTCAACTAAAATAAGTGTGTTTAAAGTCATTTCTGTGCCTGAAATTGGTCAAAATTGAAGATTTTGAGTAAGCAAAACTTTGTAAAAATGGCAGTTTTGGTCACTGTGAGGGTTTAAAAAGTGGTTATTCAACATGAGGCCCGATCCAAATGACATTTTGAATCATTTTTGGTAGAGTCCAAAAAATCCATTTTCTGATGAAAAACGATGACCCCGGACCAGTCGAACGTTGAAAAAATGGTCAATATTGATGAAATTTTAACATTTAATCTTTTGACTTTAAATGACGGTTGGATGTGAGTTATTACTTTTTCAACTAAAATAAGTGTGTTTAAAGTCATTTCTGTGCCTGAAATTGGTCAAAATTGAAGATTTTGAGTAAGCAAAACTCTGTAAAAATGGCAGTTTTGGTCACTGTGAGGGTTTAAAAAGTGGTTATTCAATATGAGGCCCGATCAAAATGACATTTTGAATCATTTTTGGTAGAGTCCAAAAAATCAATTTTCTGATGAAAAACGATGACCCCGGACCAGTCGAACGTTGAAAAAATGGTCAATATTGATGAAATTTTAACATTTAATCTTTTGACTTTAAATGACGGTTGGATGTGAGTTATTACTTTTTCAACTAAAATAAGTGTGTTTAAAGTCATTTCTGTGCCTGAAATTGGTCAAAATTGAAGATTTTGAGTAAGCAAAACTCTGTAAAAATGGCAGTTTTGGTCACTGTGAGGGATTAAAAAGTGGTTATTCAACATGAGGCCCGATCCAAATGACATTTTGAATCATTTTTGGTAGAGTCCAAAAAATCAATTTTCTGATGAAAAACGATGACCCCGGACCAGTCGAACGTTGAAAAAATGGTCAATATTGATGAAATTTTAACATTTAATCTTTTGACTTTAAATGACGGTTGGATGTGAGTTATTACTTTTTCAACTAAAATAAGTGTGTTTAAAGTCATTTCTGTGCCTGAAATTGGTCAAAATTGAAGATTTTGAGTAAGCAAAACTCTGTAAAAATGGCAGTTTTGGTCACTGTGAGGGTTTAAAAAGTGGTTATTCAACATGAGGCCCAATCAAAATGACATTTTGAATCATTTTTGGTAGAGTCCAAAAAATCAATTTTCTGATAAAAAACGATGACCCCGGACCAGTCGAACGTTGAAAAAATGGTCAATATTGATGAAATTTTAACATTTAATCTTTTGACTTTAAACGACGGTTGGATGTGAGTTATTACTTTTTCAACTAAAATAAGTGTGTTTAAAGTCATTTCTATGCCTGAAATTGGTCAAAATTGAAGATTTTGAGTAAGCAAAACTCTGTAAAAATTGCAGTTTTGGTCACTGTGAGGGTTTAAAAAGTGGTTATTCAACATGAGGCCCGATCCAAATGACATTTTGAATCATTTTTGGTAGAGTCCAAAAAATCAATTTTCTGATGAAAAACGATGACCCCGGACCAGTCGAACGTTGAAAAAATGGTCAATATTGATGAAATTTTAACATTTAATCTTTTGACTTTAAATGACGGTTGGATGTGAGTTATTACTTTTTCAACTAAAATAAGTGTGTTTAAAGTCATTTCTGTGCCTGAAATTGGTCAAAATTGAAGATTTTGAGTAAGCAAAACTTTGTAAAAATGGCAGTTTTGGTCACTGTGAGGGTTTAAAAAGTGGTTATTCAACATGAGGCCCGATCCAAATGACATTTTGAATCATTTTTGGTAGAGTCCAAAAAATCCATTTTCTGATGAAAAACGATGACCCCGGACCAGTCGAACGTTGAAAAAATGGTCAATATTGATGAAATTTTAACATTTAATCTTTTGACTTTAAATGACGGTTGGATGTGAGTTATTACTTTTTCAACTAAAATAAGTGTGTTTAAAGTCATTTCTGTGCCTGAAATTGGTCAAAATTGAAGATTTTGAGTAAGCAAAACTCTGTAAAAATGGCAGTTTTGGTCACTGTGAGGGTTTAAAAAGTGGTTATTCAATATGAGGCCCGATCAAAATGACATTTTGAATCATTTTTGGTAGAGTCCAAAAAATCAATTTTCTGATGAAAAACGATGACCCCGGACCAGTCGAACGTTGAAAAAATGGTCAATATTGATGAAATTTTAACATTTAATCTTTTGACTTTAAATGACGGTTGGATGTGAGTTATTACTTTTTCAACTAAAATAAGTGTGTTTAAAGTCATTTCTGTGCCTGAAATTGGTCAAAATTGAAGATTTTGAGTAAGCAAAACTTTGTAAAAATGGCAGTTTTGGTCACTGTGAGGGTTTAAAAAGTGGTTATTCAACATGAGGCCCGATCCAAATGACATTTTGAATCATTTTTGGTAGAGTCCAAAAAATCCATTTTCTGATGAAAAACGATGACCCCGGACCAGTCGAACGTTGAAAAAATGGTCAATATTGATGACATTTTAACATTTAATCTTTTGACTTTAAATGACGGTTGGATGTGAGTTATTACTTTTTCAACTAAAATAAGTGTGTTTAAAGTCATTTCTGTGCCTGAAATTGGTCAAAATTGAAGATTTTGAGTAAGCAAAACTCTGTAAAAATGGCAGTTTTGGTCACTGTGAGGGTTTAAAAAGTGGTTATTCAATATGAGGCCCGATCAAAATGACATTTTGAATCATTTTTGGTAGAGTCCAAAAAATCCATTTTCTGATGAAAAACGATGACCCCGGACCAGTCAAACGTTGAAAAAATGGTCAATATTGATGAAATTTTAACATTTAATCTTTTGACTTTAAATGACGGTTGGATGTGAGTTATTACTTTTTCAACTAAAATAAGTGTGTTTAACGTCATTTCTGTGCCTGAAATTGGTCAAAATTGAAGATTTTTAGTAAGCAAAACTCTGTAAAAATGGCAGTTTTGGTCACTGTGAGGGATTAAAAAGTGGGTATTCAACATGAGGCCCGATCCAAATGACATTTTGAATCATTTTTGGTAGAGTCCAAAAAATCCATTTTCTGATGAAAAACGATGACCCCGGACCAGTCGAACGTTGAAAAAATGGTCAATATAGATGAAATTTTAACATTTAATCTTTTGACTTTAAATGACGGTTGGATGTGAGTTATTACTTTTTCAACTAAAATAAGTGTGTTTAAAGTCATTTCTGTGCCTGAAATTGGTCAAAATTGAAGATTTTGAGTAAGCAAAACTGTAAAAATGGCAGTTTTGGTCACTGTGAGGGTTTAAAAAGTGGTTATTCAACATGAGGCCTGATCCAAATGACATGTTGAATCATTTTTGGTAGAGTCCAAAAAATCCATTTTCTGATGAAAAACGATGACCCCGGACCAGTCGAACGTTGAAAAAATGGTCAATATTGATGAAATTTTAACATTTAATATTTTGACTTTAAATGACGGTTGGATGTGAGTTATTACTTTTTCAACTAAAATAAGTGTGTTTAAAGTCATTTCTGTGCCTGAAATTGGTCAAAATTGAAGATTTTGAGTAAGCAAAACTCTGTAAAAATGGCAGTTTTGGTCACTGTGAGGGTTTAAAAAGTGGTTATTCAACATGAGGCCAGATCAAAATGACATTTTGAATCATTTTTGGTAGAGTCCAAAAAATCAATTTTCTGATGAAAAACGATGACCCCGGACCAGTCGAACGTTGAAAAAATGGTCAATATTGATGAAATTTTAACATTTAATCTTTTGACTTTAAATGACGGTTGGATGTGAGTTATTACTTTTTCAACTAAAATAAGTGTGTTTAAAGTCATTTCTGTGCCTGAAATTGGTCAAAATTGAAGATTTTGAGTAAGCAAAACTGTAAAAATGGCAGTTTTGGTCACTGTGAGGGTTTAAAAAGTGGTTATTCAACATGAGGCCCGATCCAAATGACATTTTGAATCATTTTTGGTAGAGTCCAAAAAATCAATTTTCTGATGAAAAACGATGACCCCGGACCAGTCGAACGTTGAAAAAATGGTCAATATTGATGAAATTTTAACATTTAATCTTTTGACTTTAAATGATGGTTGGATGTGAGTTATTACTTTTTCAACTAAAATAAGTGTGTTTAAAGTCATTTCTGTGCCTGAAATTGGTCAAAATTGAAGATTTTGAGTAAGCAAAACTCTGTAAAAATGGCAGTTTTGGTCACTGTGAGGGTTTAAAAAGTGGTTATTCAACATGAGGCCCGATCAAAATGACATTTTGAATCATTTTTGGTAGAGTCCAAAAAATCAATTTTCTGATGAAAAACGATGACCCTGGACCAGTCGAACGTTGAAAAAATGGTCAATATTGATGAAATTTTAACATTTAATCTTTTGACTTTAAATGACGGTTGGATGTGAGTTATTACTTTTTCAACTAAAATAAGTGTGTTTAAAGTCATTTCTGTGCCTGAAATTGGTCAAAATTGAAGATTTTGAGTAAGCAAAACTCTGTAAAAATTGCAGTTTTGGTCCTTGTGAGGGTTTAAAAAGTGGTTATTCAACATGAGGCCCGATCCAAATGACATTTTGAATCATTTTTGGTAGAGTCCAAAAAATCAATTTTCTGATGAAAAACGATGACCCCGGACCAGTCGAACGTTGAAAAAATGGTCAATATTGATGAAATTTTAACATTTAATCTTTTGACTTTAAATGACGGTTGGATGTGAGTTATTACTTTTTCAACTAAAATAAGTGTGTTTAAAGTCATTTCTGTGCCTGAAATTGGTCAAAATTGAAGATTTTGAGTAAGCAAAACTCTGTAAAAATGGCAGTTTTGGTCACTGTGAGGGTTTAAAAAGTGGTTATTCAACATGAGGCCCGATCCAAATGACATTTTTTATCATTTTTGGTAGAGTCCAAAAAATCCATTTTCTGATGAAAAACGATGACCCCGGACCAGTCGAACGTTGAAAAAATGGTCAATATTGATGAAATTTTAACATTTAATCTTTTGACTTTAAATGACGGTTGGATGTGAGTTAATACTTTTTCAACTAAAATAAGTGTGTTTAAAGTCATTTCTGTGCCTGAAATTGGTCAAAATTGAAGATTTTGAGTAAGCAAAACTCTGTAAAAATGGCAGTTTTGGTCACTGTGAGGGTTTAAAAAGTGGTTATTCAACATGAGGCCCGATCAAAATGACATTTTGAATCATTTTTGGTAGAGTCCAAAAAATCAATTTTCTGATGAAAAACGATGACCCCGGACCAGTCGAACGTTGAAAAAATTGTCAATATTGATGAAATTTTAACATTTAATCTTTTGACTTTAAATGACGGTTGGATGTGAGTTATTACTTTTTCAACTAAAATAAGTGTGTTTAAAGTCATTTCTGTGCCTGAAATTGGTCAAAATTGAAGATTTTGAGTAAGCAAAACTCTGTAAAAATGGCAGTTTTGGTCACTGTGAGGGTTTAAAAAGTGGTTATTCAACATGAGGCCCGATCCAAATGACATTTTGAATCATTTTTGGTAGAGTCCAAAAAATCCATTTTCTGATGAAAAACGATGACCCCGGACCAGTCGAACGTTGAAAAAATGGTCAATATTGATGAAATTTTAACATTTAATCTTTTGACTTTAAATGACGGTTGGATGTGAGTTATTACTTTTTCAACTAAAATAAGTGTGTTTAAAGTCATTTCTGTGCCTGAAATTGGTCAAAATTGAAGATTTTGAGTAAGCAAAACTCTGTAAAAATGGCAGTTTTGGTCACTGTGAGGGTTTAAAAAGTGGTTATTCAACATGAGGCCCGATCAAAATGACATTTTGAATCATTTTTGGTAGAGTCCAAAAAATCAATTTTCTGATGAAAAACGATGACCCCGGACCAGTCGAACGTTGAAAAAATGGTCAATATTGATGAAATTTTAACATTTAATCTTTTGACTTTAAATGACGGTTGGATGTGAGTTATTACTTTTTCAACTAAAATAAGTGTGTTTAAAGTCATTTCTGTGCCTGAAATTGGTCAAAATTGAAGATTTTGAGTAAGCAAAACTCTGTAAAAATGGCAATTTTGGTCACTGTGAGGGTTTAAAAAGTGGTTATTCAACATGAGGCCCGATCCAAATGACATTTTGAATCATTTTTGGTAGAGTCCAAAAAATCAATTTTCTGATGAAAAACGATGACCCCGGACCAGTCGAACGTTGAAAAAATGGTCAATATAGATGAAATTTTAACATTTAATCTTTTGACTTTAAATGACGGTTGGATGTGAGTTATTACTTTTTCAACTAAAATAAGTGTGTTTAAAGTCATTTCTGTGCCTGAAATTGGTCAAAATTGAAGATTTTGAGTAAGCAAAACTGTAAAAATGGCAGTTTTGGTCACTGTGAGGGTTTAAAAAGTGGTTATTCAACATGAGGCCTGATCCAAATGACATGTTGAATCATTTTTGGTAGAGTCCAAAAAATCAATTTTCTGATGAAAAACGATGACCCCGGACCAGTCGAACGTTGAAAAAATGGTCAATATTGATGAAATTTTAACATTTAATCTTTTGACTTTAAATGACGGTTGGATGTGAGTTATTACTTAAGTGTGTTTAAAGTCATTTCTGTGCCTGAAATTGGTCAAAATTGAAGATTTTGAGTAAGCAAAACTCTGTAAAAATGGCAGTTTTGGTCACTGTGAGGGTTTAAAAAGTGGTTATTCAACATGAGGCCAGATCAAAATGACATTTTGAATCATTTTTGGTAGAGTCCAAAAAATCAATTTTCTGATGAAAAACGATGACCCCGGACCAGTCGAACATTGAAAAAATGGTCAATATTGATGAAATTTTAACATTTAATCTTTTGACTTTAAATGACGGTTGGATGTGAGTTATTACTTTTTCAACTAAAATAAGTGTGTTTAAAGTCATTTCTGTGCCTGAAATTGGTCAAAATTGAAGATTTTTAGTAAGCAAAACTCTGTAAAAATGGCAGTTTTGGTCACTGTGAGGGATTAAAAAGTGGGTATTCAACATGAGGCCCGATCCAAATGACATTTTGAATCATTTTTGGTAGAGTCCAAAAAATCCATTTTCTGATGAAAAACGATGACCCCGGACCAGTCGAACGTTGAAAAAATGGTCAATATTGATGAAATTTTAACATTTAATCTTTTGACTTTAAATGACGGTTGGATGTGAGTTATTACTTTTTCAACTAAAATAAGTGTGTTTAAAGTCATTTCTGTGCCTGAAATTGGTCAAAATTGAAGATTTTGAGTAAGCAAAACTCTGTAAAAATGGCAGTTTTGGTCACTGTGAGGGTTTAAAAAGTGGTTATTCAACATGAGGCCCGATCAAAATGACATTTTGAATCATTTTTGGTAGAGTCCAAAAAATCAATTTTCTGATGAAAAACGATGACCCCGGACCAGTCGAACGTTGAAAAAATGGTCAATATTGATGAAATTTTAACATTTAATCTTTTGACTTTAAATGACGGTTGGATGTGAGTTATTACTTTTTCAACTAAAATAAGTGTGTTTAAAGTCATTTCTGTGCCTGAAATTGGTCAAAATTGAAGATTTTGAGTAAGCAAAACTCTGTAAAAATGGCAATTTTGGTCACTGTGAGGGTTTAAAAAGTGGTTATTCAACATGAGGCCCGATCCAAATGACATTTTGAATCATTTTTGGTAGAGTCCAAAAAATCAATTTTCTGATGAAAAACGATGACCCCGGACCAGTCGAACGTTGAAAAAATGGTCAATATAGATGAAATTTTAACATTTAATCTTTTGACTTTAAATGACGGTTGGATGTGAGTTATTACTTTTTCAACTAAAATAAGTGTGTTTAAAGTCATTTCTGTGCCTGAAATTGGTCAAAATTGAAGATTTTGAGTAAGCAAAACTGTAAAAATGGCAGTTTTGGTCACTGTGAGGGTTTAAAAAGTGGTTATTCAACATGAGGCCTGATCCAAATGACATGTTGAATCATTTTTGGTAGAGTCCAAAAAATCAATTTTCTGATGAAAAACGATGACCCCGGACCAGTCGAACGTTGAAAAAATGGTCAATATTGATGAAATTTTAACATTTAATCTTTTGACTTTAAATGACGGTTGGATGTGAGTTATTACTTTTTCAACTAAAATAAGTGTGTTTAAAGTCATTTCTGTGCCTGAAATTGGTCAAAATTGAAGATTTTGAGTAAGCAAAACTCTGTAAAAATGGCAGTTTTGGTCACTGTGAGGGTTTAAAAAGTGGTTATTCAACATGAGGCCAGATCAAAATGACATTTTGAATCATTTTTGGTAGAGTCCAAAAAATCAATTTTCTGATGAAAAACGATGACCCCGGACCAGTCGAACGTTGAAAAAATGGTCAATATTGATGAAATTTTAACATTTAATCTTTTGACTTTAAATGACGGTCGGATGTGAGTTATTACTTTTTCAACTAAAATAAGTGTGTTTAAAGTCATTTCTGTGCCTGAAATTGGTCAAAATTGAAGATTTTGAGTAAGCAAAACTCTGTAAAAATGGCAGTTTTGGTCACTGTGAGGGTTTAAAAAGTGGTTATTCAACATGAGGCCCGATCAAAATGACATTTTGAATCATTTTTGGTAGAGTCCAAAAAATCAATTTTCTGATGAAAAACGATGACCCCGGACCAGTCGAACGTTGAAAAAATGGTCAATATTGATGAAATTTTAACATTTAATCTTTTGACTTTAAATGACGGTTGGATGTGAGTTATTACTTTTTCAACTAAAATAAGTGTGTTTAAAGTCATTTCTGTGCCTGAAATTGGTCAAAATTGAAGATTTTGAGTAAGCAAAACTCTGTAAAAATTGCAGTTTTGGTCACTGTGAGGGTTTAAAAAGTGGTTCTTCAACATGAGGCCCGATCCAAATGACATTTTGAATCATTTTTGGTAGAGTCCAAAAAATCAATTTTCTGATGAAAAACGATGACCCCAGACCAGTCGAACGTTGAAAAAATGGTCAATATTGATGAAATTTTAACATTTAATCTTTTGACTTTAAATGACGGTTGGATGTGAGTTATTACTTTTTCAACTAAAATAAGTGTGTTTAAAGTCATTTCTGTGCCTGAAATTGGTCAAAATTGAAGATTTTGAGTAAGCAAAACTCTGTAAAAATTGCAGTTTTGGTCACTGTGAGGGTTTAAAAAGTGGTTATTCAACATGAGGCCCGATCCAAATGACATTTTGAATCATTTTTGGTAGAGTCCAAAAAATCCATTTTCTGATGAAAAACGATGACCCCGGACCAGTCAAACGTTGAAAAAATGGTCAATATTGATGAAATTTTAACATTTAATCTTTTGACTTTAAATGACGGTTGGATGTGAGTTATTACTTTTTCAACTAAAATAAGTGTGTTTAACGTCATTTCTGTGCCTGAAATTGGTCAAAATTGAAGATTTTGAGTAAGCAAAACTCTGTAAAAATGGCAGTTTTGGTCACTGTGAGGGTTTAAAAAGTGGGTATTCAACATGAGGCCCGATCCAAATGACATTTTGAATCATTTTTGGTAGAGTCCAAAAAATCAATTTTCTGATGAAAAACGATGACCCCGGACCAGTCGAACGTTGAAAAAATGGTCAATATTGATGAAATTTTAACATTTAATCTTTTGACTTTAAATGACGGTTGGATGTGAGTTATTACTTTTTCAACTAAAATAAGTGTGTTTAAAGTCATTTCTGTGCCTGAAATTGGTCAAAATTGAAGATTTTGAGTAAGCAAAACTCTGTAAAAATGGCAGTTTTGGTCACTGTGAGGGTTTAAAAAGTGGTTATTCAACATGAGGCCCAATCAAAATGACATTTTGAATAATTTTTGGTAGAGTCCAAAAAATCAATTTTCTGATGAAAAACGATGACCCCGGACCAGTCGAACGTTGAAAAAATGGTCAATATTGATGAAATTTTAACATTTAATCTTTTGACTTGAAACGACGGTTGGATGTGAGTTATTACTTTTTCAACTAAAATAAGTGTGTTTAAAGTCATTTCTATGCCTGAAATTGGTCAAAATTGAAGATTTTGAGTAAGCAAAACTCTGTAAAAATTGCAGTTTGGGTCACTGTGAGGGTTTAAAAAGTGGTTATTCAACATGAGGCCCGATCCAAATGACATTTTGAATCATTTTTGGTAGAGTCCAAAAAATCAATTTTCTGATGAAAAACGATGACCCCGGACCAGTCGAACGTTGAAAAAATGGTCAATATTGATGAAATTTTAACATTTAATCTTTTGACTTTAAATGACGGTTGGATGTGAGTTATTACTTTTTCAACTAAAATAAGTGTGTTTAAAGTCATTTCTGTGCCTGAAATTGGTCAAAATTGAAGATTTTGAGTAAGCAAAACTTTGTAAAAATGGCAGTTTTGGTCACTGTGAGGGTTTAAAAAGTGGTTATTCAACATGAGGCCCGATCCAAATGACATTTTGAATCATTTTTGGTAGAGTCCAAAAAATCCATTTTCTGATGAAAAACGATGACCCCGGACCAGTCGAACGTTGAAAAAATGGTCAATATTGATGAAATTTTAACATTTAATCTTTTGACTTTAAATGACGGTTGGATGTGAGTTATTACTTTTTCAACTAAAATAAGTGTGTTTAAAGTCATTTCTGTGCCTGAAATTGGTCAAAATTGAAGATTTTGAGTAAGCAAAACTCTGTAAAAATGGCAGTTTTGGTCACTGTGAGGGTTTAAAAAGTGGTTATTCAATATGAGGCCCGATCAAAATGACATTTTGAATCATTTTTGGTAGAGTCCAAAAAATCCATTTTCTGATGAAAAACGATGACCCCGGACCAGTCAAACGTTGAAAAAATGGTCAATATTGATGAAATTTTAACATTTAATCTTTTGACTTTAAATGACGGTTGGATGTGAGTTATTACTTTTTCAACTAAAATAAGTGTGTTTAACGTCATTTCTGTGCCTGAAATTGGTCAAAATTGAAGATTTTTAGTAAGCAAAACTCTGTAAAAATGGCAGTTTTGGTCACTGTGAGGGATTAAAAAGTGGGTATTCAACATGAGGCCCGATCCAAATGACATTTTGAATCATTTTTGGTAGAGTCCAAAAAATCCATTTTCTGATGAAAAACGATGACCCCGGACCAGTCGAACGTTGAAAAAATGGTCAATATTGATGAAATTTTAACATTTAATCTTTTGACTTTAAATGACGGTTGGATGTGAGTTATTACTTTTTCAACTAAAATAAGTGTGTTTAAAGTCATTTCTGTGCCTGAAATTGGTCAAAATTGAAGATTTTGAGTAAGCAAAACTGTAAAAATGGCAGTTTTGGTCACTGTGAGTGTTTAAAAAGTGGTTATTCAACATGAGGCCTGATCCAAATGACATGTTGAATCATTTTTGGTAGAGTCCAAAAAATCCATTTTCTGATGAAAAACGATGACCCCGGACCAGTCGAACGTTGAAAAAATGGTCAATATTGATGAAATTTTAACATTTAATCTTTTGACTTTAAATGACGGTTGGATGTGAGTTATTACTTTTTCAACTAAAATAAGTGTGTTTAAAGTCATTTCTGTGCCTGAAATTGGTCAAAATTGAAGATTTTGAGTAAGCAAAACTCTGTAAAAATGGCAGTTTTGGTCACTGTGAGGGTTTAAAAAGTGGTTATTCAACATGAGGCCCGATCAAAATGACATTTTGAATCATTTTTGGTAGAGTCCAAAAAATCAATTTTCTGATGAAAAACGATGACCCCGGACCAGTCGAACGTTGAAAAAATGGTCAATATTGATGAAATTTTAACATTTAATCTTTTGACTTTAAATGACGGTTGGATGTGAGTTATTACTTTTTCAACTAAAATAAGTGTGTTTAAAGTCATTTCTGTGCCTGAAATTGGTCAAAATTGAAGATTTTGAGTAAGCAAAACTCTGTAAAAATTGCAGTTTTGGTCACTGTGAGGGTTTAAAAAGTGGTTCTTCAACATGAGGCCCGATCCAAATGACATTTTGAATCATTTTTGGTAGAGTCCAAAAAATCAATTTTCTGATGAAAAACGATGACCCCAGACCAGTCAAACGTTGAAAAAATGGTCAATATTGATGAAATTTTAACATTTAATCTTTTGACTTTAAATGACGGTTGGATGTGAGTTATTACTTTTTCAACTAAAATAAGTGTGTTTAAAGTCATTTCTGTGCCTGAAATTGGTCAAAATTGAAGATTTTGAGTAAGCAAAACTCTGTAAAAATGGCAGTTTTGGTCACTGTGAGGGTTTAAAAAGTGGTTATTCAACATGAGGCCCGATCCAAATGACATTTTGAATCATTTTTGGTAGAGTCCAAAAAATCCATTTTCTGATGAAAAACGATGACCCCGGACCAGTCAAACGTTGAAAAAATGGTCAATATTGATGAAATTTTAACATTTAATCTTTTGACTTTAAATGACGGTTGGATGTGAGTTATTACTTTTTCAACTAAAATAAGTGTGTTTAACGTCATTTCTGTGCCTGAAATTGGTCAAAATTGAAGATTTTGAGTAAGCAAAACTCTGTAAAAATGGCAGTTTTGGTCACTGTGAGGGTTTAAAAAGTGGGTATTCAACATGAGGCCCGATCCAAATGACATTTTGAATCATTTTTGGTAGAGTCCAAAAAATCAATTTTCTGATGAAAAACGATGACCCCGGACCAGTCGAACGTTGAAAAAATGGTCAATATTGATGAAATTTTAACATTTAATCTTTTGACTTTAAATGACGGTTGGATGTGAGTTATTACTTTTTCAACTAAAATAAGTGTGTTTAAAGTCATTTCTGTGCCTGAAATTGGTCAAAATTGAAGATTTTGAGTAAGCAAAACTCTGTAAAAATGGCAGTTTTGGTCACTGTGAGGGTTTAAAAAGTGGTTATTCAACATGAGGCCCAATCAAAATGACATTTTGAATCATTTTTGGTAGAGTCCAAAAAATCAATTTTCTGATGAAAAACGATGACCCCGGACCAGTCGAACGTTGAAAAAATGGTCAATATTGATGAAATTTTAACATTTAATCTTTTGACTTTAAACGACGGTTGGATGTGAGTTATTACTTTTTCAACTAAAATAAGTGTGTTTAAAGTCATTTCTATGCCTGAAATTGGTCAAAATTGAAGATTTTGAGTAAGCAAAACTCTGTAAAAATTGCAGTTTGGGTCACTGTGAGGGTTTAAAAAGTGGTTATTCAACATGAGGCCCGATCCAAATGACATTTTGAATCATTTTTGGTAGAGTCCAAAAAATCAATTTTCTGATGAAAAACGATGACCCCGGACCAGTCGAACATTGAAAAAATGGTCAATATTGATGAAATTTTAACATTTAATCTTTTGACTTTAAATGACGGTTGGATGTGAGTTATTACTTTTTCAACTAAAATAAGTGTGTTTAAAGTCATTTCTGTGCCTGAAATTGGTCAAAATTGAAGATTTTGAGTAAGCAAAACTTTGTAAAAATGGCAGTTTTGGTCACTGTGAGGGTTTAAAAAGTGGTTATTCAACATGAGGCCCGATCCAAATGACATTTTGAATCATTTTTGGTAGAGTCCAAAAAATCCATTTTCTGATGAAAAACGATGACCCCGGACCAGTCGAACGTTGAAAAAATGGTCAATATTGATGAAATTTTAACATTTAATCTTTTGACTTTAAATGACGGTTGGATGTGAGTTATTACTTTTTCAACTAAAATAAGTGTGTTTAAAGTCATTTCTGTGCCTGAAATTGGTCAAAATTGAAGATTTTGAGTAAGCAAAACTCTGTAAAAATGGCAGTTTTGGTCACTGTGAGGGTTTAAAAAGTGGTTATTCAATATGAGGCCCGATCAAAATGACATTTTGAATCATTTTTGGTAGAGTCCAAAAAATCAATTTTCTGATGAAAAACGATGACCCCGGACCAGTCGAACGTTGAAAAAATGGTCAATATTGATGAAATTTTAACATTTAATCTTTTGACTTTAAATGACGGTTGGATGTGAGTTATTACTTTTTCAACTAAAATAAGTGTGTTTAAAGTCATTTCTGTGCCTGAAATTGGTCAAAATTGAAGATTTTGAGTAAGCAAAACTCTGTAAAAATGGCAGTTTTGGTCACTGTGAGGGATTAAAAAGTGGTTATTCAACATGAGGCCCGATCCAAATGACATTTTAAATCATTTTTGGTAGAGTCCAAAAAATCAATTTTCTGATGAAAAACGATGACCCCGGACCAGTCGAACGTTGAAAAAATGGTCAATATTGATGAAATTTTAACATTTAATCTTTTGACTTTAAATGACGGTTGGATGTGAGTTATTACTTTTTCAACTAAAAGAAGTGTGTTTAAAGTCATTTCTGTGCCTGAAATTGGTCAAAATTGAAGATTTTGAGTAAGCAAAACTGTAAAAATGGCAGTTTTGGTCACTGTGAGGGTTTAAAAAGTGGTTATTCAACATGAGGCCCGATCCAAATGACATGTTGAATCATTTTTGGTAGAGTCCAAAAAATCCATTTTCTGATGAAAAACGATGACCCCGGACCAGTCGAACGTTGAAAAAATGGTCAATATTGATGAAATTTTAACATTTAATCTTTTGACTTTAAATGACGGTTGGATGTGAGTTATTACTTTTTCAACTAAAATAAGTGTGTTTAAAGTCATTTCTGTGCCTGAAATTGGTCAAAATTGAAGATTTTGAGTAAGCAAAACTCTGTAAAAATGGCAGTTTTGGTCACTGTGAGGGTTTAAAAAGTGGTTATTCAACATGAGGCCCAATCAAAATGACATTTTGAATCATTTTTGGTAGAGTCCAAAAAATCAATTTTCTGATGAAAAACGATGACCCCGGACCAGTCGAACGTTGAAAAAATGGTCAATATTGATGAAATTTTAACATTTAATCTTTTGACTTTAAACGACGGTTGGATGTGAGTTATTACTTTTTCAACTAAAATAAGTGTGTTTAAAGTCATTTCTATGCCTGAAATTGGTCAAAATTGAAGATTTTGAGTAAGCAAAACTCTGTAAAAATTGCAGTTTTGGTCACTGTGAGGGTTTAAAAAGTGGTTATTCAACATGAGGCCCGATCCAAATGACATTTTGAATCATTTTTGGTAGAGTCCAAAAAATCAATTTTCTGATGAAAAACGATGACCCCGGACCAGTCGAACGTTGAAAAAATGGTCAATATTGATGAAATTTTAACATTTAATCTTTTGACTTTAAATGACGGTTGGATGTGAGTTATTACTTTTTCAACTAAAATAAGTGTGTTTAAAGTCATTTCTGTGCCTGAAATTGGTCAAAATTGAAGATTTTGAGTAAGCAAAACTTTGTAAAAATGGCAGTTTTGGTCACTGTGAGGGTTTAAAAAGTGGTTATTCAACATGAGGCCCGATCCAAATGACATTTTGAATCATTTTTGGTAGAGTCCAAAAAATCCATTTTCTGATGAAAAACGATGACCCCGGACCAGTCGAACGTTGAAAAAATGGTCAATATTGATGAAATTTTAACATTTAATCTTTTGACTTTAAATGACGGTTGGATGTGAGTTATTACTTTTTCAACTAAAATAAGTGTGTTTAAAGTCATTTCTGTGCCTGAAATTGGTCAAAATTGAAGATTTTGAGTAAGCAAAACTCTGTAAAAATGGCAGTTTTGGTCACTGTGAGGGTTTAAAAAGTGGTTATTCAATATGAGGCCCGATCAAAATGACATTTTGAATCATTTTTGGTAGAGTCCAAAAAATCAATTTTCTGATGAAAAACGATGACCCCGGACCAGTCGAACGTTGAAAAAATGGTCAATATTGATGAAATTTTAACATTTAATCTTTTGACTTTAAATGACGGTTGGATGTGAGTTATTACTTTTTCAACTAAAATAAGTGTGTTTAAAGTCATTTCTGTGCCTGAAATTGGTCAAAATTGAAGATTTTGAGTAAGCAAAACTCTGTAAAAATGGCAGTTTTGGTCACTGTGAGGGATTAAAAAGTGGTTATTCAACATGAGGCCCGATCCAAATGACATTTTGAATCATTTTTGGTAGAGTCCAAAAAATCAATTTTCTGATGAAAAACGATGACCCCGGACCAGTCGAACGTTGAAAAAATGGTCAATATAGATGAAATTTTAACATTTAATCTTTTGACTTTAAATGACGGTTGGATGTGAGTTATTACTTTTTCAACTAAAATAAGTGTGTTTAAAGTCATTTCTGTGCCTGAAATTGGTCAAAATTGAAGATTTTGAGTAAGCAAAACTGTAAAAATGGCAGTTTTGGTCACTGTGAGGGTTTAAAAAGTGGTTATTCAACATGAGGCCTGATCCAAATGACATGTTGAATCATTTTTGGTAGAGTCCAAAAAATCCATTTTCTGATGAAAAACGATGACCCCGGACCAGTCGAACGTTGAAAAAATGGTCAATATTGATGAAATTTTAACATTTAATCTTTTGACTTTAAATGACGGTTGGATGTGAGTTATTACTTTTTCAACTAAAATAAGTGTGTTTAAAGTCATTTCTGTGCCTGAAATTGGTCAAAATTGAAGATTTTGAGTAAGCAAAACTCTGTAAAAATGGCAGTTTTGGTCACTGTGAGGGTTTAAAAAGTGTTTATTCAACATGAGGCCCGATCCAAATGACATTTTGAATCATTTTTGGTAGAGTCCAAAAAATCAATTTTCTGATGAAAAACGATGACCCCGGACCAGTCGAACGTTGAAAAAATGGTCAATATTGATGAAATTTTAACATTTAATCTTTTGACTTTAAATGACGGTTGGATGTGAGTTATTACTTTTTCAACTAAAATAAGTGTGTTTAAAGTCATTTCTGTGCCTGAAATTGGTCAAAATTGAAGATTTTGAGTAAGCAAAACTCTGTAAAAATGGCAGTTTTGGTCACTGTGAGGGTTTAAAAAGTGGTTATTCAACATGAGGCCCGATCCAAATGACATTTTGAATCATTTTTAGTAGAGTCCAAAAAATCCATTTTCTGATGAAAAACGATGACCCCGGACCAGTCGAACGTTGAAAAAATGGTCAATATTGATGAAATTTTAACATTTAATCTTTTGACTTTAAATGACGGTTGGATGTGAGTTATTACTTTTTCAACTAAAATAAGTGTGTTTAAAGTCATTTCTGTGCCTGAAATTGGTCAAAATTGAAGATTTTGAGTAAGCAAAACTGTAAAAATGGCAGTTTTGGTCACTGTGAGGGTTTAAAAAGTGGTTATTCAACATGAGGCCCGATCCAAATGACATTTTGAATCATTTTTGGTAGAGTCCAAAAAATCAATTTTCTGATGAAAAACGATGACCCCGGACCAGTCGAACGTTGAAAAAATGGTCAATATTGATGAAATTTTAACATTTAATCTTTTGACTTTAAATGACGGTTGGATGTGAGTTATTACTATTTCAACTAAAATAAGTGTGTTTAAAGTCATTTCTGTGCCTGAAATTGGTCAAAATTGAAGATTTTGAGTAAGCAAAACTCTGTAAAAATGGCAGTTTTGGTCACTGTGAGGGTTTAAAAAGTGGTTATTCAACATGAGGCCAGATCAAAATGACATTTTGAATCATTTTTGGTAGAGTCCAAAAAAATCAATTTTCTGATGAAAAACGATGACCCCGGACCAGTCGAACGTTGAAAAAATGGTCAATATTGATGAAATTTTAACATTTAATCTTTTGACTTTAAATGACGGTTGGATGTGAGTTATTACTTTTTCAACTAAAATAAGTGTGTTTAAAGTCATTTCTGTGCCTGAAATTGGTCAAAATTGAAGATTTTTAGTAAGCAAAACTCTGTAAAAATGGCAGTTTTGGTCACTGTGAGGGATTAAAAAGTGGGTATTCAACATGAGGCCCGATCCAAATGACATTTTGAATCATTTTTGGTAGAGTCCAAAAAATCCATTTTCTGATGAAAAACGATGACCCCGGACCAGTCGAACGTTGAAAAAATGGTCAATATTGATGAAATTTTAACATTTAATCTTTTGACTTTAAATGACGGTTGGATGTGAGTTATTACTTTTTCAACTAAAATAAGTGTGTTTAAAGTCATTTCTGTGCCTGAAATTGGTCAAAATTGAAGATTTTGAGTAAGCAAAACTGTAAAAATGGCAGTTTTGGTCACTGTGAGTGTTTAAAAAGTGGTTATTCAACATGAGGCCTGATCCAAATGACATGTTGAATCATTTTTGGTAGAGTCCAAAAAATCCATTTTCTGATGAAAAACGATGACCCCGGACCAGTCGAACGTTGAAAAAATGGTCAATATTGATGAAATTTTAACATTTAATCTTTTGACTTTAAATGACGGTTGGATGTGAGTTATTACTTTTTCAACTAAAATAAGTGTGTTTAAAGTCATTTCTGTGCCTGAAATTGGTCAAAATTGAAGATTTTGAGTAAGCAAAACTCTGTAAAAATTGCAGTTTTGGTCACTGTGAGGGTTTAAAAAGTGGTTATTCAACATGAGGCCCGATCCAAATGACATTTTGAATCATTTTTGGTAGAGTCCAAAAAATCAATTTTCTGATGAAAAACGATGACCCCGGACCAGTCGAACGTTGAAAAAATGGTCAATATTGATGAAATTTTAACATTTAATCTTTTGACTTTAAATGACGGTTGGATGTGAGTTATTACTTTTTCAACTAAAATAAGTGTGTTTAAAGTCATTTCTGTGCCTGAAATTGGTCAAAATTGAAGATTTTGAGTAAGCAAAACTCTGTAAAAATGGCAGTTTTGGTCACTGTGAGGGTTTAAAAAGTGGTTATTCAACATGAGGCCCGATCCAAATGACATTTTGAATCATTTTTGGTAGAGTCCAAAAAATCCATTTTCTGATGAAAAACGATGACCCCGGACCAGTCAAACGTTGAAAAAATGGTCAATATTGATGAAATTTTAACATTTAATCTTTTGACTTTAAATGACGGTTGGATGTGAGTTATTACTTTTTCAACTAAAATAAGTGTGTTTAACGTCATTTCTGTGCCTGAAATTGGTCAAAATTGAAGATTTTGAGTAAGCAAAACTCTGTAAAAATGGCAGTTTTGGTCACTGTGAGGGTTTAAAAAGTGGTTATTCAACATGAGGCCCGATCCAAAAGACATTTTGAATCATTTTTGGTAGAGTCCAAAAAATCAATTTTCTGATGAAAAACGATGACCCCGGACCAGTCGAACGTTGAAAAAATGGTCAATATTGATGAAATTTTAACATTTAATCTTTTGACTTTAAATGACGGTTGGATGTGAGTTATTACTTTTTCAACTAAAATAAGTGTGTTTAAAGTCATTTCTGTGCCTGAAATTGGTCAAAATTGAAGATTTTGAGTAAGCAAAACTCTGTAAAAATGGCAGTTTTGGTCACTGTGAGGGTTTAAAAAGTGGTTATTCAACATGAGGCCCAATCAAAATGACATTTTGAATCATTTTTGGTAGAGTCCAAAAAATCAATTTTCTGATGAAAAACGATGACCCCGGACCAGTCGAACGTTGAAAAAATGGTCAATATTGATGAAATTTTAACATTTAATCTTTTGACTTTAAACGACGGTTGGATGTGAGTTATTACTTTTTCAACTAAAATAAGTGTGTTTAAAGTCATTTCTATGCCTGAAATTGGTCAAAATTGAAGATTTTGAGTAAGCAAAACTCTGTAAAAATGGCAGTTTTGGTCACTGTGAGGGTTTAAAAAGTGGTTATTCAACATGAGGCCCGATCCAAAAGACATTTTGAATCATTTTTGGTAGAGTCCAAAAAATCCATTTTCTGATGAAAAACGATGACCCCGGACCAGTCGAACGTTGAAAAAATGGTCAATATTGATGAAATTTTAACATTTAATCTTTTGACTTTAAATGACGGTTGGATGTGAGTTATTACTTTTTCAACTAAAATAAGTGTGTTTAAAGTCATTTCTGTGCCTGAAATTGGTCAAAATTGAAGATTTTGAGTAAGCAAAACTGTAAAAATGGCAGTTTTGGTCACTGTGAGTGTTTAAAAAGTAGTTATTCAACATGAGGCCTGATCCAAATGACATGTTGAATCATTTTTGGTAGAGTCCAAAAAATCCATTTTCTGATGAAAAACGATGACCCCGGACCAGTCGAACGTTGAAAAAATGGTCAATATTGATGAAATTTTAACATTTAATCTTTTGACTTTAAATGACGGTTGGATGTGAGTTATTACTTTTTCAACTAAAATAAGTGTGTTTAAAGTCATTTCTGTGCCTGAAATTGGTCAAAATTGAAGATTTTGAGTAAGCAAAACTCTGTAAAAATGGCAGTTTTGGTCACTGTGAGGGTTTAAAAAGTGGTTATTCAACATGAGGCCCAATCAAAATGACATTTTGAATCATTTTTGGTAGAGTCCAAAAAATCAATTTTCTGATGAAAAACGATGACCCCGGACCAGTCGAACGTTGAAAAAATGGTCAATATTGATGAAATTTTAACATTTAATCTTTTGACTTTAAACGACGGTTGGATGTGAGTTATTACTTTTTCAACTAAAATAAGTGTGTTTAAAGTCATTTCTATGCCTGAAATTGGTCAAAATTGAAGATTTTGAGTAAGCAAAACTCTGTAAAAATTGCAGTTTTGGTCACTGTGAGGGTTTAAAAAGTGGTTATTCAACATGAGGCCCGATCCAAATGACATTTTGAATCATTTTTGGTAGAGTCCAAAAAATCAATTTTCTGATGAAAAACGATGACCCCGGACCAGTCGAACGTTGAAAAAATGGTCAATATTGATGAAATTTTAACATTTAATCTTTTGACTTTAAATGACGGTTGGATGTGAGTTATTACTTTTTCAACTAAAATAAGTGTGTTTAAAGTCATTTCTGTGCCTGAAATTGGTCAAAATTGAAGATTTTGAGTAAGCAAAACTTTGTAAAAATGGCAGTTTTGGTCACTGTGAGGGTTTTAAAAGTGGTTATTCAACATGAGGCCCGATCCAAATGACATTTTGAATCATTTTTGGTAGAGTCCAAAAAATCCATTTTCTGATGAAAAACGATGACCCCGGACCAGTCGAACGTTGAAAAAATGGTCAATATTGATGAAATTTTAACATTTAATCTTTTGACTTTAAATGACGGTTGGATGTGAGTTATTACTTTTTCAACTAAAATAAGTGTGTTTAAAGTCATTTCTGTGCCTGAAATTGGTCAAAATTGAAGATTTTGAGTAAGCAAAACTCTGTAAAAATGGCAGTTTTGGTCACTGTGAGGGTTTAAAAAGTGGTTATTCAATATGAGGCCCGATCAAAATGACATTTTGAATCATTTTTGGTAGAGTCCAAAAAATCAATTTTCTGATGAAAAACGATGACCCCGGACCAGTCGAACGTTGAAAAAATGGTCAATATTGATGAAATTTTAACATTTAATCTTTTGACTTTAAATGACGGTTGGATGTGAGTTATTACTTTTTCAACTAAAATAAGTGTGTTTAAAGTCATTTCTGTGCCTGAAATTGGTCAAAATTGAAGATTTTGAGTAAGCAAAACTCTGTAAAAATGGCAGTTTTGGTCACTGTGAGGGATTAAAAAGTGGTTATTCAACATGAGGCCCGATCCAAATGACATTTTGAATCATTTTTGGTAGAGTCCAAAAAATCAATTTTCTGATGAAAAACGATGACCCCGGACCAGTCGAACGTTGAAAAAATGGTCAATATTGATGAAATTTTAACATTTAATCTTTTGACTTTAAATGACGGTTGGATGTGAGTTATTACTTTTTCAACTAAAATAAGTGTGTTTAAAGTCATTTCTGTGCCTGAAATTGGTCAAAATTGAAGATTTTGAGTAAGCAAAACTGTAAAAATGGCAGTTTTGGTCACTGTGAGGGTTTAAAAAGTGGTTATTCAACATGAGGCCCGATCCAAATGACATGTTGAATCATTTTTGGTAGAGTCCAAAAAATCCATTTTCTGATGAAAAACGATGACCCCGGACCAGTCGAACGTTGAAAAAATGGTCAATATTGATGAAATTTTAACATTTAATCTTTTGACTTTAAATGACGGTTGGATGTGAGTTATTACTTTTTCAACTAAAATAAGTGTGTTTAAAGTCATTTCTGTGCCTGAAATTGGTCAAAATTGAAGATTTTGAGTAAGCAAAACTCTGTAAAAATGGCAGTTTTGGTCACTGTGAGGGTTTAAAAAGTGGTTATTCAACATGAGGCCCAATCAAAATGACATTTTGAATCATTTTTGGTAGAGTCCAAAAAATCAATTTTCTGATGAAAAACGATGACCCCGGACCAGTCGAACGTTGAAAAAATGGTCAATATTGATGAAATTTTAACATTTAATCTTTTGACTTTAAACGACGGTTGGATGTGAGTTATTACTTTTTCAACTAAAATAAGTGTGTTTAAAGTCATTTCTATGCCTGAAATTGGTCAAAATTGAAGATTTTGAGTAAGCAAAACTCTGTAAAATTTGCAGTTTTGGTCACTGTGAGGGTTTAAAAAGTGGTTATTCAACATGAGGCCCGATCCAAATGACATTTTGAATCATTTTTGGTAGAGTCCAAAAAATCAATTTTCTGATGAAAAACGATGACCCCGGACCAGTCGAACGTTGAAAAAATGGTCAATATTGATGAAATTTTAACATTTAATCTTTTGACTTTAAATGACGGTTGGATGTGAGTTATTACTTTTTCAACTAAAATAAGTGTGTTTAAAGTCATTTCTGTGCCTGAAATTGGTCAAAATTGAAGATTTTGAGTAAGCAAAACTTTGTAAAAATGGCAGGTTTGGTCACTGTGAGGGTTTAAAAAGTGGTTATTCAACATGAGGCCCGATCCAAATGACATTTTGAATCATTTTTGGTAGAGTCCAAAAAATCCATTTTCTGATGAAAAACGATGACCCCGGACCAGTCGAACGTTGAAAAAATGGTCAATATTGATGAAATTTTAACATTTAATCTTTTGACTTTAAATGACGGTTGGATGTGAGTTATTACTTTTTCAACTAAAATAAGTGTGTTTAAAGTCATTTCTGTGCCTGAAATTGGTCAAAATTGAAGATTTTGAGTAAGCAAAACTCTGTAAAAATGGCAGTTTTGGTCACTGTGAGGGTTTAAAAAGTGGTTATTCAATATGAGGCCCGATCAAAATGACATTTTGAATCATTTTTGGTAGAGTCCAAAAAATCAATTTTCTGATGAAAAACGATGACCCCGGACCAGTCGAACGTTGAAAAAATGGTCAATATTGATGAAATTTTAACATTTAATCTTTTGACTTTAAATGACGGTTGGATGTGAGTTATTACTTTTTCAACTAAAATAAGTGTGTTTAAAGTCATTTCTGTGCCTGAAATTGGTCAAAATTGAAGATTTTGAGTAAGCAAAACTCTGTAAAAATGGCAGTTTTGGTCACTGTGAGGGATTAAAAAGTGGTTATTCAACATGAGGCCCGATCCAAATGACATTTTGAATCATTTTTGGTAGAGTCCAAAAAATCAATTTTCTGATGAAAAACGATGACCCCGGACCAGTCGAACGTTGAAAAAATGGTCAATATAGATGAAATTTTAACATTTAATCTTTTGACTTTAAATGACGGTTGGATGTGAGTTATTACTTTTTCAACTAAAATAAGTGTGTTTAAAGTCATTTCTGTGCCTGAAATTGGTCAAAATTGAAGATTTTGAGTAAGCAAAACTGTAAAAATGGCAGTTTTGGTCACTGTGAGGGTTTAAAAAGTGGTTATTCAACATGAGGCCTGATCCAAATGACATGTTGAATCATTTTTGGTAGAGTCCAAAAAATCCATTTTCTGATGAAAAACGATGACCCCGGACCAGTCGAACGTTGAAAAAATGGTCAATATTGATGAAATTTTAACATTTAATCTTTTGACTTTAAATGACGGTTGGATGTGAGTTATTACTTTTTCAACTAAAATAAGTGTGTTTAAAGTCATTTCTGTGCCTGAAATTGGTCAAAATTGAAGATTTTGAGTAAGCAAAACTCTGTAAAAATGGCAGTTTTGGTCACTGTGAGGGTTTAAAAAGTGGTTATTCAACATGAGGCCAGATCAAAATGACATTTTGAATCATTTTTGGTAGAGTCCAAAAAATCAATTTTCTGATGAAAAACGATGACCCCGGACCAGTCGAACGTTGAAAAAATGGTCAATATTGATGAAATTTTAACATTTAATCTTTTGACTTTAAATGACGGTTGGATGTGAGTTATTACTTTTTCAACTAAAATAAGTGTGTTTAAAGTCATTTCTGTGCCTGAAATTGGTCAAAATTGAAGATTTTTAGTAAGCAAAACTCTGTAAAAATGGCAGTTTTGGTCACTGTGAGGGATTAAAAAGTGGGTATTCAACATGAGGCCCGATCCAAATGACATTTTGAATCATTTTTGGTAGAGTCCAAAAAATCCATTTTCTGATGAAAAACGATGACCCCGGACCAGTCGAACGTTGAAAAAATGGTCAATATTGATGAAATTTTAACATTTAATCTTTTGACTTTAAATGACGGTTGGATGTGAGTTATTACTTTTTCAACTAAAATAAGTGTGTTTAAAGTCATTTCTGTGCCTGAAATTGGTCAAAATTGAAGATTTTGAGTAAGCAAAACTGTAAAAATGGCAGTTTTGGTCACTGTGAGTGTTTAAAAAGTAGTTATTCAACATGAGGCCTGATCCAAATGACATGTTGAATCATTTTTGGTAGAGTCCAAAAAATCCATTTTCTGATGAAAAACGATGACCCCGGACCAGTCGAACGTTGAAAAAATGGTCAATATTGATGAAATTTTAACATTTAATCTTTTGACTTTAAATGACGGTTGGATGTGAGTTATTACTTTTTCAACTAAAATAAGTGTGTTTAAAGTCATTTCTGTGCCTGAAATTGGTCAAAATTGAAGATTTTGAGTAAGCAAAACTCTGTAAAAATGGCAGTTTTGGTCACTGTGAGGGTTTAAAAAGTGGTTATTCAACATGAGGCCCGATCAAAATGACATTTTGAATCATTTTTGGTAGAGTCCAAAAAATCAATTTTCTGATGAAAAACGATGACCCCGGACCAGTCGAACGTTGAAAAAATGGTCAATATTGATGAAATTTTAACATTTAATCTTTTGACTTTAAATGACGGTTGGATGTGAGTTATTACTTTTTCAACTAAAATAAGTGTGTTTAAAGTCATTTCTGTGCCTGAAATTGGTCAAAATTGAAGATTTTGAGTAAGCAAAACTCTGTAAAAATTGCAGTTTTGGTCACTGTGAGGGTTTAAAAAGTGGTTATTCAACATGAGGCCCGATCCAAATGACATTTTGAATCATTTTTGGTAGAGTCCAAAAAATCAATTTTCTGATGAAAAACGATGACCCCGGACCAGTCGAACGTTGAAAAAATGGTCAATATTGATGAAATTTTAACATTTAATCTTTTTACTTTAAATGACGGTTGGATGTGAGTTATTACTTTTTCAACTAAAATAAGTGTGTTTAAAGTCATTTCTATGCCTGAAATTGGTCAAAATTGAAGATTTTGAGTAAGCAAAACTCTGTAAAAATTGCAGTTTTGGTCACTGTGAGGGTTTAAAAAGTGGTTATTCAACATGAGGCCCGATCCAAATGACATTTTGAATCATTTTTGGTAGAGTCCAAAAAATCAATTTTCTGATGAAAAACGATGACCCCGGACCAGTCGAACGTTGAAAAAATGGTCAATATTGATGAAATTTTAACATTTAATCTTTTGACTTTAAATGACGGTTGGATGTGAGTTATTACTTTTTCAACTAAAATAAGTGTGTTTAAAGTCATTTCTGTGCCTGAAATTGGTCAAAATTGAAGATTTTGAGTAAGCAAAACTTTGTAAAAACGGCAGTTTTGGTCACTGTGAGGGTTTAAAAAGTGGTTATTCAACATGAGGCCCGATCCAAATGACATTTTGAATCATTTTTGGTAGAGTCCAAAAAATCCATTTTCTGATGAAAAACGATGACCCCGGACCAGTCGAACGTTGAAAAAATGGTCAATATTGATGAAATTTTAACATTTAATCTTTTGACTTTAAATGACGGTTGGATGTAAGTTATTACTTTTTCAACTAAAATAAGTGTGTTTAAAGTCATTTCTGTGCCTGAAATTGGTCAAAATTGAAGATTTTGAGTAAGCAAAACTCTGTAAAAATGGCAGTTTTGGTCACTGTGAGGGTTTAAAAAGTGGTTATTCAATATGAGGCCCGATCAAAATGACATTTTGAATCATTTTTGGTAGAGTCCAAAAAATCAATTTTCTGATGAAAAACGATGACCCCGGACCAGTCGAACGTTGAAAAAATGGTCAATATTGATGAAATTTTAACATTTAATCTTTTGACTTTAAATGACGGTTGGATGTGAGTTATTACTTTTTCAACTAAAATAAGTGTGTTTAAAGTCATTTCTGTGCCTGAAATTGGTCAAAATTGAAGATTTTGAGTAAGCAAAACTCTGTAAAAATGGCAGTTTTGGTCACTGTGAGGGATTAAAAAGTGGTTATTCAACATGAGGCCCGATCCAAATGACATTTTGAATCATTTTTGGTAGAGTCCAAAAAATCAATTTTCTGATGAAAAACGATGACCCCGGACCAGTCGAACGTTGAAAAAATGGTCAATATTGATGAAATTTTAACATTTAATCTTTTGACTTTAAATGACGGTTGGATGTGAGTTATTACTTTTTCAACTAAAATAAGTGTGTTTAAAGTCATTTCTGTGCCTGAAATTGGTCAAAATTGAAGATTTTGAGTAAGCAAAACTCTGTAAAAATGGCAGTTTTGGTCACTGTGAGGGATTAAAAAGTGGTTATTCAACATGAGGCCCGATCCAAATGACATTTTGAATCATTTTTGGTAGAGTCCAAAAAATCAATTTTCTGATGAAAAACGATGACCCCGGACCAGTCGAACGTTGAAAAAATGGTCAATATTGATGAAATTTTAACATTTAATCTTTTGACTTTAAATGACGGTTGGATGTGAGTTATTACTTTTTCAACTAAAATAAGTGTGTTTAAAGTCATTTCTGTGCCTGAAATTGGTCAAAATTGAAGATTTTGAGTAAGCAAAACTGTAAAAATGGCAGTTTTGGTCACTGTGAGGGTTTAAAAAGTGGTTATTCAACATGAGGCCCGATCCAAATGACATGTTGAATCATTTTTGGTAGAGTCCAAAAAATCCATTTTCTGATGAAAAACGATGACCCCGGACCAGTCGAACGTTGAAAAAATGGTCAATATTGATGAAATTTTAACATTTAATCTTTTGACTTTAAATGACGGTTGGATGTGAGTTATTACTTTTTCAACTAAAATAAGTGTGTTTAATGTCATTTCTGTGCCTGAAATTGGTCAAAATTGAAGATTTTGAGTAAGCAAAACTCTGTAAAAATGGCAGTTTTGGTCACTGTGAGGGTTTAAAAAGTGGTTATTCAACATGAGGCCCAATCAAAATGACATTTTGAATCATTTTTGGTAGAGTCCAAAAAATCAATTTTCTGATGAAAAACGATGACCCCGGACCAGTCGAACGTTGAAAAAATGGTCAATATTGATGAAATTTTAACATTTAATCTTTTGACTTTAAACGACGGTTGGATGTGAGTTATTACTTTTTCAACTAAAATAAGTGTGTTTAAAGTCATTTCTATGCCTGAAATTGGTCAAAATTGAAGATTTTGAGTAAGCAAAACTCTGTAAAAATTGCAGTTTTGGTCACTGTGAGGGTTTAAAAAGTGGTTATTCAACATGAGGCCCGATCCAAATGACATTTTGAATCATTTTTGGTAGAGTCCAAAAAATCAATTTTCTGATGAAAAACGATGACCCCGGACCAGTCGAACGTTGAAAAAATGGTCAATATTGATGAAATTTTAACATTTAATCTTTTGACTTTAAATGACGGTTGGATGTGAGTTATTACTTTTTCAACTAAAATAAGTGTGTTTAAAGTCATTTCTGTGCCTGAAATTGGTCAAAATTGAAGATTTTGAGTAAGCAAAACTTTGTAAAAATGGCAGTTTTGGTCACTGTGAGGGTTTAAAAAGTGGTTATTCAACATGAGGCCCGATCCAAATGACATTTTGAATCATTTTTGGTAGAGTCCAAAAAATCCATTTTCTGATGAAAAACGATGACCCCGGACCAGTCGAACGTTGAAAAAATGGTCAATATTGATGAAATTTTAACATTTAATCTTTTGACTTTAAATGACGGTTGGATGTGAGTTATTACTTTTTCAACTAAAATAAGTGTGTTTAAAGTCATTTCTGTGCCTGAAATTGGTCAAAATTGAAGATTTTGAGTAAGCAAAACTCTGTAAAAATGGCAGTTTTGGTCACTGTGAGGGTTTAAAAAGTGGTTATTCAATATGAGGCCCGATCAAAATGACATTTTGAATCATTTTTGGTAGAGTCCAAAAAATCAATTTTCTGATGAAAAACGATGACCCCGGACCAGTCGAACGTTGAAAAAATGGTCAATATTGATGAAATTTTAACATTTAATCTTTTGACTTTAAATGACGGTTGGATGTGAGTTATTACTTTTTCAACTAAAATAAGTGTGTTTAAAGTCATTTCTGTGCCTGAAATTGGTCAAAATTGAAGATTTTGAGTAAGCAAAACTCTGTAAAAATGGCAGTTTTGGTCACTGTGAGGGATTAAAAAGTGGTTATTCAGCATGAGGCCCGATCCAAATGACATTTTGAATCATTTTTGGTAGAGTCCAAAAAATCAATTTTCTGATGAAAAACGATGACCCCGGACCAGTCGAACGTTGAAAAAATGGTCAATATTGATGAAATTTTAACATTTAATCTTTTGACTTTAAATGACGGTTGGATGTGAGTTATTACTTTTTCAACTAAAATAAGTGTGTTTAAAGTCATTTCTGTGCCTGAAATTGGTCAAAATTGAAGATTTTGAGTAAGCAAAACTGTAAAAATGGCAGTTTTGGTCACTGTGAGGGTTTAAAAAGTGGTTATTCAACATGAGGCCCGATCCAAATGACATGTTGAATCATTTTTGGTAGAGTCCAAAAAATCCATTTTCTGATGAAAAACGATGACCCCGGACCAGTCGAACGTTGAAAAAATGGTCAATATTGATGAAATTTTAACATTTAATCTTTTGACTTTAAATGACGGTTGGATGTGAGTTATTACTTTTTCAACTAAAATAAGTGTGTTTAAAGTCATTTCTGTGCCTGAAATTGGTCAAAATTGAAGATTTTGAGTAAGCAAAACTCTGTAAAAATGGCAGTTTTGGTCACTGTGAGGGTTTAAAAAGTGGTTATTCAACATGAGGCCCGATCCAAATGACATTTTGAATCATTTTTGGTAGAGTCCAAAAAATCAATTTTCTGATGAAAAACGATGACCCCGGACCAGTCGAACGTTGAAAAAATGGTCAATATTGATGAAATTTTAACATTTAATCTTTTGACTTTAAATGACGGTTGGATGTGAGTTATTACTTTTTCAACTAAAATAAGTGTGTTTAAAGTCATTTCTGTGCCTGAAATTGGTCAAAATTGAAGATTTTGAGTAAGCAAAACTCTGTAAAAATGGCAGTTTTGGTCACTGTGAGGGTTTAAAAAGTGGTTATTCAACATGAGGCCCGATCCAAATGACATTTTGAATCATTTTTAGTAGAGTCCAAAAAATCCATTTTCTGATGAAAAACGATGACCCCGGACCAGTCGAACGTTGAAAAAATGGTCAATATTGATGAAATTTTAACATTTAATCTTTTGACTTTAAATGACGGTTGGATGTGAGTTATTACTTTTTCAACTAAAATAAGTGTGTTTAAAGTCATTTCTGTGCCTGAAATTGGTCAAAATTGAAGATTTTGAGTAAGCAAAACTCTGTAAAAATGGCAGTTTTGGTCACTGTGAGGGTTTAAAAAGTGGTTATTCAACATGAGGCCCGATCAAAATGACATTTTGAATCATTTTTGGTAGAGTCCAAAAAATCAATTTTCTGATGAAAAACGATGACCCCGGACCAGTCGAACGTTGAAAAAATGGTCAATATTGATGAAATATTAACATTTAATCTTTTGACTTTAAATGACGGTTGGATGTGAGTTATTACTTTTTCAACTAAAATAAGTGTGTTTAAAGTCATTTCTGTGCCTGAAATTGGTCAAAATTGAAGATTTTGAGTAAGCAAAACTCTGTAAAAATGGCAATTTTGGTCACTGTGAGGGTTTAAAAAGTGGTTATTCAACATGAGGCCCGATCCAAATGACATTTTGAATCATTTTTGGTAGAGTCCAAAAAATCAATTTTCTGATGAAAAACGATGACCCCGGACCAGTCGAACGTTGAAAAAATGGTCAATATTGATGAAATTTTAACATTTAATCTTTTGACTTTAAATGACGGTTGGATGTGAGTTATTACTTTTTCAACTAAAATAAGTGTGTTTAAAGTCATTTCTGTGCCTGAAATTGGTCAAAATTGAAGATTTTGAGTAAGCAAAACTCTGTAAAAATGGCAGTTTTGGTCACTGTGAGGGTTTAAAAAGTGGTTATTCAACATGAGGCCCGATCAAAATGACATTTTGAATCATTTTTGGTAGAGTCCAAAAAATCAATTTTCTGGAAAAACGATGACCCCGGACCAGTTGAACGTTGAAAAAATGGTCAATATTGATGAAATTTTAACATTTAATCTTTTGACTTTAAATGACGGTTGGATGTGAGTTATTACTTTTTCAACTAAAATAAGTGTGTTTAAAGTCATTTCTGTGCCTGAAATTGGTCAAAATTGAAGATTTTGAGTAAGCAAAACTCTGTAAAAATGGCAATTTTGGTCACTGTGAGGGTTTAAAAAGTGGTTATTCAACATGAGGCCCGATCCAAATGACATTTTGAATCATTTTTAGTAGAGTCCAAAAAATCAATTTTCTGATGAAAAACGATGACCCCGGACCAGTCGAACGTTGAAAAAATGGTCAATATTGATGAAATTTTAACATTTAATCTTTTGACTTTAAATGACGGTTGGATGTGAGTTATTACTTTTTCAACTAAAATAAGTGTGTTTAAAGTCATTTCTGTGCCTGAAATTGGTCAAAATCGAAGATTTTGAGTAAGCAAAACTCTGTAAAAATGGCAATTTTGGTCACTGTGAGGGTTTAAAAAGTGGTTATTCAACATGAGGCCCGATCCAAATGACATGTTGAATCATTTTTGGTAGAGTCCAAAAAATCCATTTTCTGATGAAAAACGATGACCCCGGACCAGTCGAACGTTGAAAAAATGGTCAATATTGATGAAATTTTAACATTTAATCTTTTGACTTTAAATGACGGTTGGATGTGAGTTATTACTTTTTCAACTAAAATAAGTGTGTTTAAAGTCATTTCTGTGCCTGAAATTGGTCAAAATTGAAGATTTTGAGTAAGCAAAACTCTGTAAAAATGGCAGTTTTGGTCACTGTGAGGGTTTAAAAAGTGGTTATTCAACATGAGGCCCGATCCAAATGACATTTTGAATCATTTTTGGTAGAGTCCAAAAAATCAATTTTCTGATGAAAAACGATGACCCCGGACCAGTCGAACGTTGAAAAAATGGTCAATATTGATGAAATTTTAACATTTAATCTTTTGACTTTAAATGACGGTTGGATGTGAGTTATTACTTTTTCAACTAAAATAAGTGTGTTTAAAGTCATTTCTGTGCCTGAAATTGGTCAAAATTGAAGATTTTGAGTAAGCAAAACTCTGTAAAAATGGCAGTTTTGGTCACTGTGAGGGTTTAAAAAGTGGTTATTCAACATGAGGCCCGATCCAAATGACATTTTGAATCATTTTTAGTAGAGTCCAAAAAATCCATTTTCTGATGAAAAACGATGACCCCGGACCAGTCGAACGTTGAAAAAATGGTCAATATTGATGAAATTTTAACATTTAATCTTTTGACTTTAAATGACGGTTGGATGTGAGTTATTACTTTTTCAACTAAAATAAGTGTGTTTAAAGTCATTTCTGTGCCTGAAATTGGTCAAAATTGAAGATTTTGAGTAAGCAAAACTCTGTAAAAATGGCAGTTTTGGTCACTGTGAGGGTTTAAAAAGTGGTTATTCAACATGAGGCCCGATCAAAATGACATTTTGAATCATTTTTGGTAGAGTCCAAAAAATCAATTTTCTGATGAAAAACGATGACCCCGGACCAGTCGAACGTTGAAAAAATGGTCAATATTGATGAAATATTAACATTTAATCTTTTGACTTTAAATGACGGTTGGATGTGAGTTATTACTTTTTCAACTAAAATAAGTGTGTTTAAAGTCATTTCTGTGCCTGAAATTGGTCAAAATTGAAGATTTTGAGTAAGCAAAACTCTGTAAAAATGGCAATTTTGGTCACTGTGAGGGTTTAAAAAGTGGTTATTCAACATGAGGCCCGATCCAAATGACATTTTGAATCATTTTTGGTAGAGTCCAAAAAATCAATTTTCTGATGAAAAACGATGACCCCGGACCAGTCGAACGTTGAAAAAATGGTCAATATTGATGAAATTTTAACATTTAATCTTTTGACTTTAAATGACGGTTGGATGTGAGTTATTACTTTTTCAACTAAAATAAGTGTGTTTAAAGTCATTTCTGTGCCTGAAATTGGTCAAAATTGAAGATTTTGAGTAAGCAAAACTCTGTAAAAATGGCAGTTTTGGTCACTGTGAGGGTTTAAAAAGTGGTTATTCAACATGAGGCCCGATCAAAATGACATTTTGAATCATTTTTGGTAGAGTCCAAAAAATCAATTTTCTGATGAAAAACGATGACCCCGGACCAGTCGAACGTTGAAAAAATGGTCAATATTGATGAAATTTTAACATTTAATCTTTTGACTTTAAATGACGGTTGGATGTGAGTTATTACTTTTTCAACTAAAATAAGTGTGTTTAAAGTCATTTCTGTGCCTGAAATTGGTCAAAATTGAAGATTTTGAGTAAGCAAAACTCTGTAAAAATGGCAATTTTGGTCACTGTGAGGGTTTAAAAAGTGGTTATTCAACATGAGGCCCGATCCAAATGACATTTTGAATCATTTTTAGTAGAGTCCAAAAAATCAATTTTCTGATGAAAAACGATGACCCCGGACCAGTCGAACGTTGAAAAAATGGTCAATATTGATGAAATTTTAACATTTAATCTTTTGACTTTAAATGACGGTTGGATGTGAGTTATTACTTTTTCAACTAAAATAAGTGTGTTTAAAGTCATTTCTGTGCCTGAAATTGGTCAAAATCGAAGATTTTGAGTAAGCAAAACTCTGTAAAAATGGCAATTTTGGTCACTGTGAGGGTTTAAAAAGTGGTTATTCAACATGAGGCCCGATCCAAATGACATTTTGAATCATTTTTGGTAGAGTCCAAAAAATCAATTTTCTGATGAAAAACGATGACCCCGGACCAGTCGAACGTTGAAAAAATGGTCAATATTGATGAAATTTTAACATTTAATCTTTTGACTTTAAATGACGGTTGGATGTGAGTTATTACTTTTTCAACTAAAATAAGTGTGTTTAAAGTCATTTCTGTGCCTGAAATTGGTCAAAATTGAAGATTTTGAGTAAGCAAAACTTTGTAAAAATGGCAGTTTTGGTCACTGTGAGGGTTTAAAAAGTGGTTATTCAACATGAGGCCCGATCCAAATGACATTTTGAATCATTTTTGGTAGAGTCCAAAAAATCCATTTTCTGATGAAAAACGATGACCCCGGACCAGTCGAACGTTGAAAAAATGGTCAATATTGATGAAATTTTAACATTTAATCTTTTGACTTTAAATGACGGTTGGATGTGAGTTATTACTTTTTCAACTAAAATAAGTGTGTTTAAAGTCATTTCTGTGCCTGAAATTGGTCAAAATTGAAGATTTTGAGTAAGCAAAACTCTGTAAAAATGGCAGTTTTGGTCACTGTGAGGGTTTAAAAAGTGGTTATTCAATATGAGGCCCGATCAAAATGACATTTTGAATCATTTTTGGTAGAGTCCAAAAAATCAATTTTCTGATGAAAAACGATGACCCCGGACCAGTCGAACGTTGAAAAAATGGTCAATATTGATGAAATTTTAACATTTAATCTTTTGACTTTAAATGACGGTTGGATGTGAGTTATTACTTTTTCAACTAAAATAAGTGTGTTTAAAGTCATTTCTGTGCCTGAAATTGGTCAAAATTGAAGATTTTGAGTAAGCAAAACTCTGTAAAAATGGCAGTTTTGGTCACTGTGAGGGATTAAAAAGTGGTTATTCAGCATGAGGCCCGATCCAAATGACATTTTGAATCATTTTTGGTAGAGTCCAAAAAATCAATTTTCTGATGAAAAACGATGACCCCGGACCAGTCGAACGTTGAAAAAATGGTCAATATTGATGAAATTTTAACATTTAATCTTTTGACTTTAAATGACGGTTGGATGTGAGTTATTACTTTTTCAACTAAAATAAGTGTGTTTAAAGTCATTTTCTGTGCCTGAAATTGGTCAAAATTGAAGATTTTGAGTAAGCAAAACTGTAAAAATGGCAGTTTTGGTCACTGTGAGGGTTTAAAAAGTGGTTATTCAACATGAGGCCCGATCCAAATGACATGTTGAATCATTTTTGGTAGAGTCCAAAAAATCCATTTTCTGATGAAAAACGATGACCCCGGACCAGTCGAACGTTGAAAAAATGGTCAATATTGATGAAATTTTAACATTTAATCTTTTGACTTTAAATGACGGTTGGATGTGAGTTATTACTTTTTCAACTAAAATAAGTGTGTTTAAAGTCATTTCTGTGCCTGAAATTGGTCAAAATTGAAGATTTTGAGTAAGCAAAACTCTGTAAAAATGGCAGTTTTGGTCACTGTGAGGGTTTAAAAAGTGGTTATTCAACATGAGGCCCGATCCAAATGTCATTTTGAATCATTTTTGGTAGAGTCCAAAAAATCAATTTTCTGATGAAAAACGATGACCCCGGACCAGTCGAACGTTGAAAAAATGGTCAATATTGATGAAATTTTAACATTTAATCTTTTGACTTTAAATGACGGTTGGATGTGAGTTATTACTTTTTCAACTAAAATAAGTGTGTTTAAAGTCATTTCTGTGCCTGAAATTGGTCAAAATTGAAGATTTTGAGTAAGCAAAACTCTGTAAAAATGGCAGTTTTGGTCACTGTGAGGGTTTAAAAAGTGGTTATTCAACATGAGGCCCGATCCAAATGACATTTTGAATCATTTTTAGTAGAGTCCAAAAAATCCATTTTCTGATGAAAAACGATGACCCCGGACCAGTCGAACGTTGAAAAAATGGTCAATATTGATGAAATTTTAACATTTAATCTTTTGACTTTAAATGACGGTTGGATGTGAGTTATTACTTTTTCAACTAAAATAAGTGTGTTTAAAGTCATTTCTGTGCCTGAAATTGGTCAAAATTGAAGATTTTGAGTAAGCAAAACTCTGTAAAAATGGCAGTTTTGGTCACTGTGAGGGTTTAAAAAGTGGTTATTCAACATGAGGCCCGATCAAAATGACATTTTGAATCATTTTTGGTAGAGTCCAAAAAATCAATTTTCTGATGAAAAACGATGACCCCGGACCAGTCGAACGTTGAAAAAATGGTCAATATTGATGAAATATTAACATTTAATCTTTTGACTTTAAATGACGGTTGGATGTGAGTTATTACTTTTTCAACTAAAATAAGTGTGTTTAAAGTCATTTCTGTGCCTGAAATTGGTCAAAATTGAAGATTTTGAGTAAGCAAAACTCTGTAAAAATGGCAATTTTGGTCACTGTGAGGGTTTAAAAAGTGGTTATTCAACATGAGGCCCGATCCAAATGACATTTTGAATCATTTTTGGTAGAGTCCAAAAAATCAATTTTCTGATGAAAAACGATGACCCCGGACCAGTCGAACGTTGAAAAAATGGTCAATATTGATGAAATTTTAACATTTAATCTTTTGACTTTAAATGACGGTTGGATGTGAGTTATTACTTTTTCAACTAAAATAAGTGTGTTTAAAGTCATTTCTGTGCCTGAAATTGGTCAAAATTGAAGATTTTGAGTAAGCAAAACTCTGTAAAAATGGCAGTTTTGGTCACTGTGAGGGTTTAAAAAGTGGTTATTCAACATGAGGCCCGATCAAAATGACATTTTGAATCATTTTTGGTAGAGTCCAAAAAATCAATTTTCTGATGAAAAACGATGACCCCGGACCAGTTGAACGTTGAAAAAATGGTCAATATTGATGAAATTTTAACATTTAATCTTTTGACTTTAAATGACGGTTGGATGTGAGTTATTACTTTTTCAACTAAAATAAGTGTGTTTAAAGTCATTTCTGTGCCTGAAATTGGTCAAAATTGAAGATTTTGAGTAAGCAAAACTCTGTAAAAATGGCAATTTTGGTCACTGTGAGGGTTTAAAAAGTGGTTATTCAACATGAGGCCCGATCCAAATGACATTTTGAATCATTTTTAGTAGAGTCCAAAAAATCAATTTTCTGATGAAAAACGATGACCCCGGACCAGTCGAACGTTGAAAAAATGGTCAATATTGATGAAATTTTAACATTTAATCTTTTGACTTTAAATGACGGTTGGATGTGAGTTATTACTTTTTCAACTAAAATAAGTGTGTTTAAAGTCATTTCTGTGCCTGAAATTGGTCAAAATCGAAGATTTTGAGTAAGCAAAACTCTGTAAAAATGGCAATTTTGGTCACTGTGAGGGTTTAAAAAGTGGTTATTCAACATGAGGCCCGATCCAAATGACATGTTGAATCATTTTTGGTAGAGTCCAAAAAATCCATTTTCTGATGAAAAACGATGACCCCGGACCAGTCGAACGTTGAAAAAATGGTCAATATTGATGAAATTTTAACATTTAATCTTTTGACTTTAAATGACGGTTGGATGTGAGTTATTACTTTTTCAACTAAAATAAGTGTGTTTAAAGTCATTTCTGTGCCTGAAATTGGTCAAAATTGAAGATTTTGAGTAAGCAAAACTCTGTAAAAATGGCAGTTTTGGTCACTGTGAGGGTTTAAAAAGTGGTTATTCAACATGAGGCCCGATCCAAATGACATTTTGAATCATTTTTGGTAGAGTCCAAAAAATCAATTTTCTGATGAAAAACGATGACCCCGGACCAGTCGAACGTTGAAAAAATGGTCAATATTGATGAAATTTTAACATTTAATCTTTTGACTTTAAATGACGGTTGGATGTGAGTTATTACTTTTTCAACTAAAATAAGTGTGTTTAAAGTCATTTCTGTGCCTGAAATTGGTCAAAATTGAAGATTTTGAGTAAGCAAAACTCTGTAAAAATGGCAGTTTTGGTCACTGTGAGGGTTTAAAAAGTGGTTATTCAACATGAGGCCCGATCCAAATGACATTTTGAATCATTTTTAGTAGAGTCCAAAAAATCCATTTTCTGATGAAAAACGATGACCCCGGACCAGTCGAACGTTGAAAAAATGGTCAATATTGATGAAATTTTAACATTTAATCTTTTGACTTTAAATGACGGTTGGATGTGAGTTATTACTTTTTCAACTAAAATAAGTGTGTTTAAAGTCATTTCTGTGCCTGAAATTGGTCAAAATTGAAGATTTTGAGTAAGCAAAACTCTGTAAAAATGGCAGTTTTGGTCACTGTGAGGGTTTAAAAAGTGGTTATTCAACATGAGGCCCGATCAAAATGACATTTTGAATCATTTTTGGTAGAGTCCAAAAAATCAATTTTCTGATGAAAAACGATGACCCCGGACCAGTCGAACGTTGAAAAAATGGTCAATATTGATGAAATATTAACATTTAATCTTTTGACTTTAAATGACGGTTGGATGTGAGTTATTACTTTTTCAACTAAAATAAGTGTGTTTAAAGTCATTTCTGTGCCTGAAATTGGTCAAAATTGAAGATTTTGAGTAAGCAAAACTCTGTAAAAATGGCAATTTTGGTCACTGTGAGGGTTTAAAAAGTGGTTATTCAACATGAGGCCCGATCCAAATGACATTTTGAATCATTTTTGGTAGAGTCCAAAAAATCAATTTTCTGATGAAAAACGATGACCCCGGACCAGTCGAACGTTGAAAAAATGGTCAATATTGATGAAATTTTAACATTTAATCTTTTGACTTTAAATGACGGTTGGATGTGAGTTATTACTTTTTCAACTAAAATAAGTGTGTTTAAAGTCATTTCTGTGCCTGAAATTGGTCAAAATTGAAGATTTTGAGTAAGCAAAACTCTGTAAAAATGGCAGTTTTGGTCACTGTGAGGGTTTAAAAAGTGGTTATTCAACATGAGGCCCGATCAAAATGACATTTTGAATCATTTTTGGTAGAGTCCAAAAAATCAATTTTCTGATGAAAAACGATGACCCCGGACCAGTCGAACGTTGAAAAAATGGTCAATATTGATGAAATTTTAACATTTAATCTTTTGACTTTAAATGACGGTTGGATGTGAGTTATTACTTTTTCAACTAAAATAAGTGTGTTTAAAGTCATTTCTGTGCCTGAAATTGGTCAAAATTGAAGATTTTGAGTAAGCAAAACTCTGTAAAAATGGCAATTTTGGTCACTGTGAGGGTTTAAAAAGTGGTTATTCAACATGAGGCCCGATCCAAATGACATTTTGAATCATTTTTAGTAGAGTCCAAAAAATCAATTTTCTGATGAAAAACGATGACCCCGGACCAGTCGAACGTTGAAAAAATGGTCAATATTGATGAAATTTTAACATTTAATCTTTTGACTTTAAATGACGGTTGGATGTGAGTTATTACTTTTTCAACTAAAATAAGTGTGTTTAAAGTCATTTCTGTGCCTGAAATTGGTCAAAATCGAAGATTTTGAGTAAGCAAAACTCTGTAAAAATGGCAATTTTGGTCACTGTGAGGGTTTAAAAAGTGGTTATTCAACATGAGGCCCGATCCAAATGACATTTTAAATCATTTTTGGTAGAGTCCAAAAAATCAATTTTCTGATGAAAAACGATGACCCCGGACCAGTCGAACGTTGAAAAAATGGTCAATATTGATGAAATTTTAACATTTAATCTTTTGACTTTAAATGACGGTTGGATGTGAGTTATTACTTTTTCAACTAAAATAAGTGTGTTTAAAGTCATTTCTGTGCCTGAAATTGGTCAAAATTGAAGATTTTGAGTAAGCAAAACTCTGTAAAAATGGCAGTTTTGGTCACTGTGAGGGTTTAAAAAGTGGTTATTCAACATGAGGCCCGATCCAAATGACATTTTGAATCATTTTTGGTAGAGTCCAAAAAATCAATTTTCTGATGAAAAACGATGACCCCGGACCAGTCGAACGTTGAAAAAATGGTCAATATTGATGAAATTTTAACATTTAATCTTTTGACTTTAAATGACGGTTGGATGTGAGTTATTACTTTTTCAACTAAAATAAGTGTGTTTAAAGTCATTTCTGTGCCTGAAATTGGTCAAAATTGAAGATTTTGAGTAAGCAAAACTTTGTAAAAATGGCAGTTTTGGTCACTGTGAGGGTTTAAAAAGTGGTTATTCAACATGAGGCCCGATCCAAATGACATTTTGAATCATTTTTGGTAGAGTCCAAAAAATCCATTTTCTGATGAAAAACGATGACCCCGGACCAGTCGAACGTTGAAAAAATGGTCAATATTGATGAAATTTTAACATTTAATCTTTTGACTTTAAATGACGGTTGGATGTGAGTTATTACTTTTTCAACTAAAATAAGTGTGTTTAAAGTCATTTCTGTGCCTGAAATTGGTCAAAATTGAAGATTTTGAGTAAGCAAAACTCTGTAAAAATGGCAGTTTTGGTCACTGTGAGGGTTTAAAAAGTGGTTATTCAATATGAGGCCCGATCAAAATGACATTTTGAATCATTTTTGGTAGAGTCCAAAAAATCAATTTTCTGATGAAAAACGATGACCCCGGACCAGTCGAACGTTGAAAAAATGGTCAATATTGATGAAATTTTAACATTTAATCTTTTGACTTTAAATGACGGTTGGATGTGAGTTATTACTTTTTCAACTAAAATAAGTGTGTTTAAAGTCATTTCTGTGCCTGAAATTGGTCAAAATTGAAGATTTTGAGTAAGCAAAACTTTGTAAAAATGGCAGTTTTGGTCACTGTGAGGGTTTAAAAAGTGGTTATTCAACATAAGGCCCGATCCAAATGACATTTTGAATCATTTTTGGTAGAGTCCAAAAAATCCATTTTCTGATGAAAAACGATGACCCCGGACCAGTCGAACGTTGAAAAAATGGTCAATATTGATGAAATTTTAACATTTAATCTTTTGACTTTAAATGACGGTTGGATGTGAGTTATTACTTTTTCAACTAAAATAAGTGTGTTTAAAGTCATTTCTGTGCCTGAAATTGGTCAAAATTGAAGATTTTGAGTAAGCAAAACTCTGTAAAAATGGCAGTTTTGGTCACTGTGAGGGTTTAAAAAGTGGTTATTCAATATGAGGCCCGATCAAAATGACATTTTGAATCATTTTTGGTAGAGTCCAAAAAATCAATTTTCTGATGAAAAACGATGACCCCGGACCAGTCGAACGTTGAAAAAATGGTCAATATTGATGACATTTTAACATTTAATCTTTTGACTTTAAATGACGGTTGGATGTGAGTTATTACTTTTTCAACTAAAATAAGTGTGTTTAAAGTCATTTCTGTGCCTGAAATTGGTCAAAATTGAAGATTTTGAGTAAGCAAAACTCTGTAAAAATGGCAGTTTTGGTCACTGTGAGGGATTAAAAAGTGGTTATTCAACATGAGGCCCGATCCAAATGACATTTTGAATCATTTTTGGTAGAGTCCAAAAAATCAATTTTCTGATGAAAAACGATGACCCCGGACCAGTTGAACGTTGAAAAAATGGTCAATATTGATGAAATTTTAACATTTAATCTTTTGACTTTAAATGACGGTTGGATGTGAGTTATTACTTTTTCAACTAAAATAAGTGTGTTTAAAGTCATTTCTGTGCCTGAAATTGGTCAAAATTGAAGATTTTGAGTAAGCAAAACTCTGTAAAAATGGCAGTTTTGGTCACTGTGAGGGTTTAAAAAGTGGTTATTCAACATGAGGCCCGATCCCAATGACATTTTGAATCATTTTTGGTAGAGTCCAAAAAATCAATTTTCTAATGAAAAACGATGACCCCAGACCAGTCGAACGTTGAAAAAATGGTCAATATTGATGAAATTTTAACATTTAATCTTTTGACTTTAAATGACGGTTGGATGTGAGTTATTACTTTTTCAACTAAAATAAGTGTGTTTAAAGTCATTTCTGTGCCTGAAATTGGTCAAAATTGAAGATTTTGAGTAAGCAAAACTCTGTAAAAATGGCAGTTTTGGTCACTGTGAGGGTTTAAAAAGTGGTTATTCAACATGAGGCCCGATCCAAATGACATTTTGAATCATTTTTGGTAGAGTCCAAAAAATCCATTTTCTGATGAAAAACGATGACCCCGGACCAGTCGAACGTTGAAAAAATGGTCAATATTGATGAAATTTTAACATTTAATCTTTTGACTTTAAATGACGGTTGGATGTGAGTTATTACTTTTTCAACTAAAATAAGTGTGTTTAAAGTCATTTCTGTGCCTGAAATTGGTCAAAATTGAAGATTTTGAGTAAGCAAAACTCTGTAAAAATGGCAGTTTTGGTCACTGTGAGGGTTTAAAAAGTGGTTATTCAACATGAGGCCCGATCAAAATGACATTTTGAATCATTTTTGGTAGAGTCCAAAAAATCAATTTTCTGATGAAAAACGATGACCCCGGACCAGTCGAACGTTGAAAAAATGGTCAATATTGATGAAATTTTAACATTTAATCTTTTGACTTTAAATGACGGTTGGATGTGAGTTATTACTTTTTCAACTAAAATAAGTGTGTTTAAAGTCATTTCTGTGCCTGAAATTGGTCAAAATTGAAGATTTTGAGTAAGCAAAACTCTGTAAAAATGGCAATTTTGGTCACTGTGAGGGTTTAAAAAGTGGTTATTCAACATGAGGCCCGATCCAAATGACATTTTGAATCATTTTTGGTAGAGTCCAAAAAATCAATTTTCTGATGAAAAACGATGACCCCGGACCAGTCGAACGTTGAAAAAATGGTCAATATTGATGAAATTTTAACATTTAATCTTTTGACTTTAAATGACGGTTGGATGTGAGTTATTACTTTTTCAACTAAAATAAGTGTGTTTAAAGTCATTTCTGTGCCTGAAATTGGTCAAAATTGAAGATTTTGAGTAAGCAAAACTCTGTAAAAATGGCAGTTTTGGTCACTGTGAGGGTTTAAAAAGTGGTTATTCAACATGAGGCCCGATCCAAATGACATTTTGAATCATTTTTGGTAGAGTCCAAAAAATCCATTTTCTGATGAAAAACGATGACCCCGGACCAGTCGAACGTTGAAAAAATGGTCAATATTGATGAAATTTTAACATTTAATCTTTTGACTTTAAATGACGGTTGGATGTGAGTTATTACTTTTTCAACTAAAATAAGTGTGTTTAAAGTCCTTTCTGTGCCTGAAATTGGTCAAAATTGAAGATTTTGAGTAAGCAAAACTCTGTAAAAATGGCAGTTTTGGTCACTGTGAGGGTTTAAAAAGTGGTTATTCAACATGAGGCCCGATCAAAATGACATTTTGAATCATTTTTGGTAGAGTCCAAAAAATCCATTTTCTGATGAAAAACGATGACCCCGGACCAGTCGAACGTTGAAAAAATGGTCAATATTGATGAAATTTTAACATTTAATCTTTTGACTTTAAATGACGGTTGGATGTGAGTTATTACTTTTTCAACTAAAATAAGTGTGTTTAAAGTCATTTCTGTGCCTGAAATTGGTCAAAATTGAAGATTTTGAGTAAGCAAAACTCTGTAAAAATGGCAGTTTTGGTCACTGTGAGGGTTTAAAAAGTGGTTATTCAATATGAGGCCCGATCAAAATGACATTTTGAATCATTTTTGGTAGAGTCCAAAAAATCAATTTTCTGATGAAAAACGATGACCCCGGACCAGTCGAACGTTGAAAAAATGGTCAATATTGATGAAATTTTAACATTTAATCTTTTGACTTTAAATGACGGTTGGATGTGAGTTATTACTTTTTCAACTAAAATAAGTGTGTTTAAAGTCATTTCTGTGCCTGAAATTGGTCAAAATTGAAGATTTTGAGTAAGCAAAACTCTGTAAAAATGGCAGTTTTGGTCACTGTGAGGGATTAAAAAGTGGTTATTCAACATGAGGCCCGATCCAAATGACATTTTGAATCATTTTTGGTAGAGTCCAAAAAATCAATTTTCTGATGAAAAACGATGACCCCGGACCAGTCGAACGTTGAAAAAATGGTCAATATTGATGAAATTTTAACATTTAATCTTTTGACTTTAATTGACGGTTGGATGTGAGTTATTACTTTTTCAACTAAAATAAGTGTGTTTAAAGTCATTTCTGTGCCTGAAATTGGTCAAAATTGAAGATTTTGAGTAAGCAAAACTGTAAAAATGGCAGTTTTGGTCACTGTGAGGGTTTAAAAAGTGGTTATTCAACATGAGGCCCGATCCAAATGACATGTTGAATCATTTTTGGTAGAGTCCAAAAAATCCATTTTCTGATGAAAAACGATGACCCCCCCGGACCAGTCGAACGTTGAAAAAATGGTCAATATTGATGAAATTTTAACATTTAATCTTTTGACTTTAAATGACGGTTGGATGTGAGTTATTACTTTTTCAACTAAAATAAGTGTGTTTAAAGTCATTTCTGTGCCTGAAATTGGTCAAAATTGAAGATTTTGAGTAAGCAAAACTCTGTAAAAATGGCAGTTTTGGTCACTGTGAGGGTTTAAAAAGTGGTTATTCAACATGAGGCCCGATCCAAATGACATTTTGAATCATTTTTGGTAGAGTCCAAAAAATCAATTTTCTGATGAAAAACGATGACCCCAGACCAGTCGAACGTTGAAAAAATGGTCAATATTGATGAAATTTTAACATTTAATCTTTTGACTTTAAATGACGGTTGGATATGAGTTATTACTTTTTCAACTAAAATAAGTGTGTTTAAAGTCATTTCTGTGCCTGAAATTGGTCAAAATTGAAGATTTTGAGTAAGCAAAACTCTGTAAAAATGGCAATTTTGGTCACTGTGAGGGTTTAAAAAGTGGTTATTCAACATGAGGCCCGATCCAAATGACATTTTGAATCATTTTTGGTAGAGTCCAAAAAATCAATTTTCTGATGAAAAACGATGACCCCGGACCAGTCGAACGTTGAAAAAATGGTCAATATTGATGAAATTTTAACATTTAATCTTTTGACTTTAAATGACGGTTGGATGTGAGTTATTACTTTTTCAACTAAAATAAGTGTGTTTAAAGTCATTTCTGTGCCTGAAATTGGTCAAAATTGAAGATTTTGAGTAAGCAAAACTCTGTAAAAATGGCAGTTTTGGTCACTGTGAGGGTTTAAAAAGTGGTTATTCAACATGAGGCCGGATCCAAATGACATTTTGAATCATTTTTGGTAGAGTCCAAAAAATCCATTTTCTGATGAAAAACGATGACCCCGGACCAGTCGAACGTTGAAAAAATGGTCAATATTGATGAAATTTTAACATTTAATCTTTTGACTTTAAATGACGGTTGGATGTGAGTTATTACTTTTTCAACTAAAATAAGTGTGTTTGAAGTCATTTCTGTGCCTGAAATTGGTCAAAATTGAAGATTTTGAGTAAGCAAAACTCTGTAAAAATGGCAGTTTTGGTCACTGTGAGGGTTTAAAAAGTGGCTATTCAACATGAGGCCCGATCAAAATGACATTTTGAATCATTTTTGGTAGAGTCCAAAAAATCAATTTTCTGATGAAAAACGATGACCCCGGACCAGTCGAACGTTGAAAAAATGGTCAATATTGATGACATTTTAACATTTAATCTTTTGACTTTAAATGACGGTTGGATGTGAGTTATTACTTTTTCAACTAAAATAAGTGTGTTTAAAGTCATTTCTGTGCCTGAAATTGGTCAAAATTGAAGATTTTGAGTAAGCAAAACTCTGTAAAAATGGCAATTTTGGTCACTGTGAGGGTTTAAAAAGTGGTTATTCAACATGAGGCCCGATCCAAATGACATTTTGAATCATTTTTGGTAGAGTCCAAAAAATCAATTTTCTGATGAAAAACGATGACCCCGGACCAGTCGAACGTTGAAAAAATGGTCAATATTGATGAAATTTTAACATTTAATCTTTTGACTTTAAATGACGGTTGGATGTGAGTTATTACTTTTTCAACTAAAATAAGTGTGTTTAAAGTCATTTCTGTGCCTGAAATTGGTCAAAATTGAAGATTTTGAGTAAGCAAAACTCTGTAAAAATGGCAGTTTTGGTCACTGTGAGGGTTTAAAAAGTGGTTATTCAACATGAGGCCCGATCCAAATGACATTTTGAATCATTTTTGGTAGAGTCCAAAAAATCCATTTTCTGATGAAAAACGATGACCCCGGACCAGTCGAACGTTGAAAAAATGGTCAATATTGATGAAATTTTAACATTTAATCTTTTGACTTTAAATGACGGTTGGATGTGAGTTATTACTTTTTCAACTAAAATAAGTGTGTTTAAAGTCATTTCTGTGCCTGAAATTGGTCAAAATTGAAGATTTTGAGTAAGCAAAACTCTGTAAAAATGGCAGTTTTGGTCACTGTGAGGGTTTAAAAAGTGGTTATTCAACATGAGGCCCGATCAAAATGACATTTTGAATCATTTTTGGTAGAGTCCAAAAAATCAATTTTCTGATGAAAAACGATGACCCCGGACCAGTCGAACGTTGAAAAAATGGTCAATATTGATGAAATTTTAACATTTAATCTTTTGACTTTAAATGACGGTTGGATGTGAGTTATTACTTTTTCAACTAAAATAAGTGTGTTTAAAGTCATTTCTGTGCCTGAAATTGGTCAAAATTGAAGATTTTGAGTAAGCAAAACTCTGTAAAAATGGCAGTTTTGGTCACTGTGAGGGTTTAAAAAGTGGTTATTCAACATGAGGCCCGATCCAAATGACATTTTGAATCATTTTTGGTAGAGTCCAAAAAATCAATTTTCTGATGAAAAACGATGACCCCGGACCAGTCGAACGTTGAAAAAATGGTCAATATTGATGAAATTTTAACATTTAATCTTTTGACTTTAAATGACGGTTGGATGTGAGTTATTACTTTTTCAACTAAAATAAGTGTGTTTAAAGTCATTTCTGTGCCTGAAATTGGTCAAAATTGAAGATTTTGAGTAAGCAAAACTTTGTAAAAATGGCAGTTTTGGTCACTGTGAGGGTTTAAAAAGTGGTTATTCAACATGAGGCCCGATCCAAATGACATTTTGAATCATTTTTGGTAGAGTCCAAAAAATCCATTTTCTGATGAAAAACGATGACCCCGGACCAGTCGAACGTTGAAAAAATGGTCAATATTGATGAAATTTTAACATTTAATCTTTTGACTTTAAATGACGGTTGGATGTGAGTTATTACTTTTTCAACTAAAATAAGTGTGTTTAAAGTCATTTCTGTGCCTGAAATTGGTCAAAATTGAAGATTTTGAGTAAGCAAAACTCTGTAAAAATGGCAGTTTTGGTCACTGTGAGGGTTTAAAAAGTGGTTATTCAATATGAGGCCCGATCAAAATGACATTTTGAATCATTTTTGGTAGAGTCCAAAAAATCAATTTTCTGATGAAAAACGATGACCCCGGACCAGTCGAACGTTGAAAAAATGGTCAATATTGATGAAATTTTAACATTTAATCTTTTGACTTTAAATGACGGTTGGATGTGAGTTATTACTTTTTCAACTAAAATAAGTGTGTTTAAAGTCATTTCTGTGCCTGAAATTGGTCAAAATTGAAGATTTTGAGTAAGCAAAACTCTGTAAAAATGGCAGTTTTGGTCACTGTGAGGGATTAAAAAGTGGTTATTCAACATGAGGCCCGATCCAAATGACATTTTGAATCATTTTTGGTAGAGTCCAAAAAATCAATTTTCTGATGAAAAACGATGACCCCGGACCAGTTGAACGTTGAAAAAATGGTCAATATTGATGAAATTTTAACATTTAATCTTTTGACTTTAAATGACGGTTGGATGTGAGTTATTACTTTTTCAACTAAAATAAGTGTGTTTAAAGTCATTTCTGTGCCTGAAATTGGTCAAAATTGAAGATTTTGAGTAAGCAAAACTCTGTAAAAATGGCAGTTTTGGTCACTGTGAGGGTTTAAAAAGTGGTTATTCAACATGAGGCCCGATCCAAATGACATTTTGAATCATTTTTGGTAGAGTCCAAAAAATCAATTTTCTGATGAAAAACGATGACCCCAGACCAGTCGAACGTTGAAAAAATGGTCAATATTGATGAAATTTTAACATTTAATCTTTTGACTTTAAATGACGGTTGGATGTGAGTTATTACTTTTTCAACTAAAATAAGTGTGTTTAAAGTCATTTCTGTGCCTGAAATTGGTCAAAATTGAAGATTTTGAGTAAGCAAAACTCTGTAAAAATGGCAATTTTGGTCACTGTGAGGGTTTAAAAAGTGGTTATTCAACATGAGGCCCGATCCAAATGACATTTTGAATCATTTTTGGTAGAGTCCAAAAAATCAATTTTCTGATGAAAAACGATGACCCCGGACCAGTCGAACGTTGAAAAAATGGTCAATATTGATGAAATTTTAACATTTAATCTTTTGACTTTAAATGACGGTTGGATGTGAGTTATTACTTTTTCAACTAAAATAAGTGTGTTTAAAGTCATTTCTGTGCCTGAAATTGGTCAAAATTGAAGATTTTGAGTAAGCAAAACTCTGTAAAAATGGCAGTTTTGGTCACTGTGAGGGTTTAAAAAGTGGTTATTCAACATGAGGCCCGATCCAAATGACATTTTGAATCATTTTTGGTAGAGTCCAAAAAATCAATTTTCTGATGAAAAACGATGACCCCGGACCAGTCGAACGTTGAAAAAATGGTCAATATTGATGAAATTTTAACATTTAATCTTTTGACTTTAAATGACGGTTGGATGTGAGTTATTACTTTTTCAACTAAAATAAGTGTGTTTAAAGTCATTTCTGTGCCTGAAATTGGTCAAAATTGAAGATTTTGAGTAAGCAAAACTTTGTAAAAATGGCAGTTTTGGTCACTGTGAGGGTTTAAAAAGTGGTTATTCAACATGAGGCCCGATCCAAATGACATTTTGAATCATTTTTGGTAGAGTCCAAAAAATCCATTTTCTGATGAAAAACGATGACCCCGGACCAGTCGAACGTTGAAAAAATGGTCAATATTGATGAAATTTTAACATTTAATCTTTTGACTTTAAATGACGGTTGGATGTGAGTTATTACTTTTTCAACTAAAATAAGTGTGTTTAAAGTCATTTCTGTGCCTGAAATTGGTCAAAATTGAAGATTTTGAGTAAGCAAAACTCTGTAAAAATGGCAATTTTGGTCACTGTGAGGGTTTAAAAAGTGGTTATTCAACATGAGGCCCGATCCAAATGACATTTTGAATCATTTTTAGTAGAGTCCAAAAAATCAATTTTCTGATGAAAAACGATGACCCCGGACCAGTCGAACGTTGAAAAAATGGTCAATATTGATGAAATTTTAACATTTAATCTTTTGACTTTAAATGACGGTTGGATGTGAGTTATTACTTTTTCAACTAAAATAAGTGTGTTTAAAGTCATTTCTGTGCCTGAAATTGGTCAAAATCGAAGATTTTGAGTAAGCAAAACTCTGTAAAAATGGCAATTTTGGTCACTGTGAGGGTTTAAAAAGTGGTTATTCAACATGAGGCCCGATCCAAATGACATTTTAAATCATTTTTGGTAGAGTCCAAAAAATCAATTTTCTGATGAAAAACGATGACCCCGGACCAGTCGAACGTTGAAAAAATGGTCAATATTGATGAAATTTTAACATTTAATCTTTTGACTTTAAATGACGGTTGGATGTGAGTTATTACTTTTTCAACTAAAATAAGTGTGTTTAAAGTCATTTCTGTGCCTGAAATTGGTCAAAATTGAAGATTTTGAGTAAGCAAAACTCTGTAAAAATGGCAGTTTTGGTCACTGTGAGGGTTTAAAAAGTGGTTATTCAACATGAGGCCCGATCCAAATGACATTTTGAATCATTTTTGGTAGAGTCCAAAAAATCAATTTTCTGATGAAAAACGATGACCCCGGACCAGTCGAACGTTGAAAAAATGGTCAATATTGATGAAATTTTAACATTTAATCTTTTGACTTTAAATGACGGTTGGATGTGAGTTATTACTTTTTCAACTAAAATAAGTGTGTTTAAAGTCATTTCTGTGCCTGAAATTGGTCAAAATTGAAGATTTTGAGTAAGCAAAACTTTGTAAAAATGGCAGTTTTGGTCACTGTGAGGGTTTAAAAAGTGGTTATTCAACATGAGGCCCGATCCAAATGACATTTTGAATCATTTTTGGTAGAGTCCAAAAAATCCATTTTCTGATGAAAAACGATGACCCCGGACCAGTCGAACGTTGAAAAAATGGTCAATATTGATGAAATTTTAACATTTAATCTTTTGACTTTAAATGACGGTTGGATGTGAGTTATTACTTTTTCAACTAAAATAAGTGTGTTTAAAGTCATTTCTGTGCCTGAAATTGGTCAAAATTGAAGATTTTGAGTAAGCAAAACTCTGTAAAAATGGCAGTTTTGGTCACTGTGAGGGATTAAAAAGTGGTTATTCAACATGAGGCCCGATCCAAATGACATTTTGAATCATTTTTGGTAGAGTCCAAAAAATCAATTTTCTGATGAAAAACGATGACCCCGGACCAGTTGAACGTTGAAAAAATGGTCAATATTGATGAAATTTTAACATTTAATCTTTTGACTTTAAATGACGGTTGGATGTGAGTTATTACTTTTTCAACTAAAATAAGTGTGTTTAAAGTCATTTCTGTGCCTGAAATTGGTCAAAATTGAAGATTTTGAGTAAGCAAAACTCTGTAAAAATGGCAGTTTTGGTCACTGTGAGGGTTTAAAAAGTGGTTATTCAACATGAGGCCCGATCCAAATGACATTTTGAATCATTTTTAGTAGAGTCCAAAAAATCCATTTTCTGATGAAAAACGATGACCCCGGACCAGTCGAACGTTGAAAAAATGGTCAATATTGATGAAATTTTAACATTTAATCTTTTGACTTTAAATGACGGTTGGATGTGAGTTATTACTTTTTCAACTAAAATAAGTGTGTTTAAAGTCATTTCTGTGCCTGAAATTGGTCAAAATTGAAGATTTTGAGTAAGCAAAACTCTGTAAAAATGGCAGTTTTGGTCACTGTGAGGGTTTAAAAAGTGGTTATTCAACATGAGGCCCGATCAAAATGACATTTTGAATCATTTTTGGTAGAGTCCAAAAAATCAATTTTCTGATGAAAAACGATGACCCCGGACCAGTCGAACGTTGAAAAAATGGTCAATATTGATGAAATATTAACATTTAATCTTTTGACTTTAAATGACGGTTGGATGTGAGTTATTACTTTTTCAACTAAAATAAGTGTGTTTAAAGTCATTTCTGTGCCTGAAATTGGTCAAAATTGAAGATTTTGAGTAAGCAAAACTCTGTAAAAATGGCAATTTTGGTCACTGTGAGGGTTTAAAAAGTGGTTATTCAACATGAGGCCCGATCCAAATGACATTTTGAATCATTTTTGGTAGAGTCCAAAAAATCAATTTTCTGATGAAAAACGATGACCCCGGACCAGTCGAACGTTGAAAAAATGGTCAATATTGATGAAATTTTAACATTTAATCTTTTGACTTTAAATGACGGTTGGATGTGAGTTATTACTTTTTCAACTAAAATAAGTGTGTTTAAAGTCATTTCTGTGCCTGAAATTGGTCAAAATTGAAGATTTTGAGTAAGCAAAACTCTGTAAAAATGGCAGTTTTGGTCACTGTGAGGGTTTAAAAAGTGGTTATTCAACATGAGGCCCGATCAAAATGACATTTTGAATCATTTTTGGTAGAGTCCAAAAAATCAATTTTCTGATGAAAAACGATGACCCCGGACCAGTCGAACGTTGAAAAAATGGTCAATATTGATGAAATTTTAACATTTAATCTTTTGACTTTAAATGACGGTTGGATGTGAGTTATTACTTTTTCAACTAAAATAAGTGTGTTTAAAGTCATTTCTGTGCCTGAAATTGGTCAAAATTGAAGATTTTGAGTAAGCAAAACTCTGTAAAAATGGCAATTTTGGTCACTGTGAGGGTTTAAAAAGTGGTTATTCAACATGAGGCCCGATCCAAATGACATTTTGAATCATTTTTAGTAGAGTCCAAAAAATCAATTTTCTGATGAAAAACGATGACCCCGGACCAGTCGAACGTTGAAAAAATGGTCAATATTGATGAAATTTTAACATTTAATCTTTTGACTTTAAATGACGGTTGGATGTGAGTTATTACTTTTTCAACTAAAATAAGTGTGTTTAAAGTCATTTCTGTGCCTGAAATTGGTCAAAATCGAAGATTTTGAGTAAGCAAAACTCTGTAAAAATGGCAATTTTGGTCACTGTGAGGGTTTAAAAAGTGGTTATTCAACATGAGGCCCGATCCAAATGACATTTTAAATCATTTTTGGTAGAGTCCAAAAAATCAATTTTCTGATGAAAAACGATGACCCCGGACCAGTCGAACGTTGAAAAAATGGTCAATATTGATGAAATTTTAACATTTAATCTTTTGACTTTAAATGACGGTTGGATGTGAGTTATTACTTTTTCAACTAAAATAAGTGTGTTTAAAGTCATTTCTGTGCCTGAAATTGGTCAAAATTGAAGATTTTGAGTAAGCAAAACTCTGTAAAAATGGCAGTTTTGGTCACTGTGAGGGTTTAAAAAGTGGTTATTCAACATGAGGCCCGATCCAAATGACATTTTGAATCATTTTTGGTAGAGTCCAAAAAATCAATTTTCTGATGAAAAACGATGACCCCGGACCAGTCGAACGTTGAAAAAATGGTCAATATTGATGAAATTTTAACATTTAATCTTTTGACTTTAAATGACGGTTGGATGTGAGTTATTACTTTTTCAACTAAAATAAGTGTGTTTAAAGTCATTTCTGTGCCTGAAATTGGTCAAAATTGAAGATTTTGAGTAAGCAAAACTTTGTAAAAATGGCAGTTTTGGTCACTGTGAGGGTTTAAAAAGTGGTTATTCAACATGAGGCCCGATCCAAATGACATTTTGAATCATTTTTGGTAGAGTCCAAAAAATCCATTTTCTGATGAAAAACGATGACCCCGGACCAGTCGAACGTTGAAAAAATGGTCAATATTGATGAAATTTTAACATTTAATCTTTTGACTTTAAATGACGGTTGGATGTGAGTTATTACTTTTTCAACTAAAATAAGTGTGTTTAAAGTCATTTCTGTGCCTGAAATTGGTCAAAATTGAAGATTTTGAGTAAGCAAAACTCTGTAAAAATGGCAGTTTTGGTCACTGTGAGGGTTTAAAAAGTGGTTATTCAATATGAGGCCCGATCAAAATGACATTTTGAATCATTTTTGGTAGAGTCCAAAAAATCAATTTTCTGATGAAAAACGATGACCCCGGACCAGTCGAACGTTGAAAAAATGGTCAATATTGATGAAATTTTAACATTTAATCTTTTGACTTTAAATGACGGTTGGATGTGAGTTATTACTTTTTCAACTAAAATAAGTGTGTTTAAAGTCATTTCTGTGCCTGAAATTGGTCAAAATTGAAGATTTTGAGTAAGCAAAACTTTGTAAAAATGGCAGTTTTGGTCACTGTGAGGGTTTAAAAAGTGGTTATTCAACATAAGGCCCGATCCAAATGACATTTTGAATCATTTTTGGTAGAGTCCAAAAAATCCATTTTCTGATGAAAAACGATGACCCCGGACCAGTCGAACGTTGAAAAAATGGTCAATATTGATGAAATTTTAACATTTAATCTTTTGACTTTAAATGACGGTTGGATGTGAGTTATTACTTTTTCAACTAAAATAAGTGTGTTTAAAGTCATTTCTGTGCCTGAAATTGGTCAAAATTGAAGATTTTGAGTAAGCAAAACTCTGTAAAAATGGCAGTTTTGGTCACTGTGAGGGTTTAAAAAGTGGTTATTCAATATGAGGCCCGATCAAAATGACATTTTGAATCATTTTTGGTAGAGTCCAAAAAAATCAATTTTCTGATGAAAAACGATGACCCCGGACCAGTCGAACGTTGAAAAAATGGTCAATATTGATGAAATTTTAACATTTAATCTTTTGACTTTAAATGACGGTTGGATGTGAGTTATTACTTTTTCAACTAAAATAAGTGTGTTTAAAGTCATTTCTGTGCCTGAAATTGGTCAAAATTGAAGATTTTGAGTAAGCAAAACTCTGTAAAAATGGCAGTTTTGGTCACTGTGAGGGATTAAAAAGTGGTTATTCAACATGAGGCCCGATCCAAATGACATTTTGAATCATTTTTGGTAGAGTCCAAAAAATCAATTTTCTGATGAAAAACGATGACCCCGGACCAGTTGAACGTTGAAAAAATGGTCAATATTGATGAAATTTTAACATTTAATCTTTTGACTTTAAATGACGGTTGGATGTGAGTTATTACTTTTTCAACTAAAATAAGTGTGTTTAAAGTCATTTCTGTGCCTGAAATTGGTCAAAATTGAAGATTTTGAGTAAGCAAAACTCTGTAAAAATGGCAGTTTTGGTCACTGTGAGGGTTTAAAAAGTGGTTATTCAACATGAGGCCCGATCCCAATGACATTTTGAATCATTTTTGGTAGAGTCCAAAAAATCAATTTTCTAATGAAAAACGATGACCCCAGACCAGTCGAACGTTGAAAAAATGGTCAATATTGATGAAATTTTAACATTTAATCTTTTGACTTTAAATGACGGTTGGATGTGAGTTATTACTTTTTCAACTAAAATAAGTGTGTTTAAAGTCATTTCTGTGCCTGAAATTGGTCAAAATTGAAGATTTTGAGTAAGCAAAACTCTGTAAAAATGGCAGTTTTGGTCACTGTGAGGGTTTAAAAAGTGGTTATTCAACATGAGGCCCGATCCAAATGACATTTTGAATCATTTTTGGTAGAGTCCAAAAAATCCATTTTCTGATGAAAAACGATGACCCCGGACCAGTCGAACGTTGAAAAAATGGTCAATATTGATGAAATTTTAACATTTAATCTTTTGACTTTAAATGACGGTTGGATGTGAGTTATTACTTTTTCAACTAAAATAAGTGTGTTTAAAGTCATTTCTGTGCCTGAAATTGGTCAAAATTGAAGATTTTGAGTAAGCAAAACTCTGTAAAAATGGCAGTTTTGGTCACTGTGAGGGTTTAAAAAGTGGTTATTCAACATGAGGCCCGATCAAAATGACATTTTGAATCATTTTTGGTAGAGTCCAAAAAATCAATTTTCTGATGAAAAACGATGACCCCGGACCAGTCGAACGTTGAAAAAATGGTCAATATTGATGAAATTTTAACATTTAATCTTTTGACTTTAAATGACGGTTGGATGTGAGTTATTACTTTTTCAACTAAAATAAGTGTGTTTAAAGTCATTTCTGTGCCTGAAATTGGTCAAAATTGAAGATTTTGAGTAAGCAAAACTCTGTAAAAATGGCAATTTTGGTCACTGTGAGGGTTTAAAAAGTGGTTATTCAACATGAGGCCCGATCCAAATGACATTTTGAATCATTTTTGGTAGAGTCCAAAAAATCAATTTTCTGATGAAAAACGATGACCCCGGACCAGTCGAACGTTGAAAAAATGGTCAATATTGATGAAATTTTAACATTTAATCTTTTGACTTTAAATGACGGTTGGATGTGAGTTATTACTTTTTCAACTAAAATAAGTGTGTTTAAAGTCATTTCTGTGCCTGAAATTGGTCAAAATTGAAGATTTTGAGTAAGCAAAACTCTGTAAAAATGGCAGTTTTGGTCACTGTGAGGGTTTAAAAAGTGGTTATTCAACATGAGGCCCGATCCAAATGACATTTTGAATCATTTTTGGTAGAGTCCAAAAAATCCATTTTCTGATGAAAAACGATGACCCCGGACCAGTCGAACGTTGAAAAAATGGTCAATATTGATGAAATTTTAACATTTAATCTTTTGACTTTAAATGACGGTTGGATGTGAGTTATTACTTTTTCAACTAAAATAAGTGTGTTTAAAGTCCTTTCTGTGCCTGAAATTGGTCAAAATTGAAGATTTTGAGTAAGCAAAACTCTGTAAAAATGGCAGTTTTGGTCACTGTGAGGGTTTAAAAAGTGGTTATTCAACATGAGGCCCGATCAAAATGACATTTTGAATCATTTTTGGTAGAGTCCAAAAAATCCATTTTCTGATGAAAAACGATGACCCCGGACCAGTCGAACGTTGAAAAAATGGTCAATATTGATGAAATTTTAACATTTAATCTTTTGACTTTAAATGACGGTTGGATGTGAGTTATTACTTTTTCAACTAAAATAAGTGTGTTTAAAGTCATTTCTGTGCCTGAAATTGGTCAAAATTGAAGATTTTGAGTAAGCAAAACTCTGTAAAAATGGCAGTTTTGGTCACTGTGAGGGTTTAAAAAGTGGTTATTCAATATGAGGCCCGATCAAAATGACATTTTGAATCATTTTTGGTAGAGTCCAAAAAATCAATTTTCTGATGAAAAACGATGACCCCGGACCAGTCGAACGTTGAAAAAATGGTCAATATTGATGAAATTTTAACATTTAATCTTTTGACTTTAAATGACGGTTGGATGTGAGTTATTACTTTTTCAACTAAAATAAGTGTGTTTAAAGTCATTTCTGTGCCTGAAATTGGTCAAAATTGAAGATTTTGAGTAAGCAAAACTCTGTAAAAATGGCAGTTTTGGTCACTGTGAGGGATTAAAAAGTGGTTATTCAACATGAGGCCCGATCCAAATGACATTTTGAATCATTTTTGGTAGAGTCCAAAAAATCAATTTTCTGATGAAAAACGATGACCCCGGACCAGTCGAACGTTGAAAAAATGGTCAATATTGATGAAATTTTAACATTTAATCTTTTGACTTTAAATGACGGTTGGATGTGAGTTATTACTTTTTCAACTAAAATAAGTGTGTTTAAAGTCATTTCTGTGCCTGAAATTGGTCAAAATTGAAGATTTTGAGTAAGCAAAACTCTGTAAAAATGGCAGTTTTGGTCACTGTGAGGGTTTAAAAAGTGGTTATTCAACATGAGGCCCGATCCAAATGACATTTTGAATCATTTTTGGTAGAGTCCAAAAAATCAATTTTCTGATGAAAAACGATGACCCCGGACCAGTCGAACGTTGAAAAAATGGTCAATATTGATGAAATTTTAACATTTAATCTTTTGACTTTAAATGACGGTTGGATGTGAGTTATTACTTTTTCAACTAAAATAAGTGTGTTTAAAGTCATTTCTGTGCCTGAAATTGGTCAAAATTGAAGATTTTGAGTAAGCAAAACTCTGTAAAAATGGCAGTTTTGGTCACTGTGAGGGTTTAAAAAGTGGTTATTCAACATGAGGCCCGATCCAAATGACATTTTGAATCATTTTTGGTAGAGTCCAAAAAATCAATTTTCTGATGAAAAACGATGACCCCGGACCAGTCGAACGTTGAAAAAATGGTCAATATTGATGAAATTTTAACATTTAATCTTTTGACTTTAAATGACGGTTGGATGTGAGTTATTACTTTTTCAACTAAAATAAGTGTGTTTAAAGTCATTTCTGTGCCTGAAATTGGTCAAAATTGAAGATTTTGAGTAAGCAAAACTCTGTAAAAATGGCAGTTTTGGTCACTGTGAGGGTTTAAAAAGTGGTTATTCAACATGAGGCCCGATCCAAATGACATTTTGAATCATTTTTGGTAGAGTCCAAAAAATCAATTTTCTGATGAAAAACGATGACCCCGGACCAGTCGAACGTTGAAAAAATGGTCAATATTGATGAAATTTTAACATTTAATCTTTTGACTTTAAATGACGGTTGGATGTGAGTTATTACTTTTTCAACTAAAATAAGTGTGTTTAAAGTCATTTCTGTGCCTGAAATTGGTCAAAATTGAAGATTTTGAGTAAGCAAAACTCTGTAAAAATGGCAGTTTTGGTCACTGTGAGGGTTTAAAAAGTGGTTATTCAACATGAGGCCCGATCCAAATGACATTTTGAATCATTTTTGGTAGAGTCCAAAAAATCAATTTTCTGATGAAAAACGATGACCCCGGACCAGTCGAACGTTGAAAAAATGGTCAATATTGATGAAATTTTAACATTTAATCTTTTGACTTTAAATGACGGTTGGATGTGAGTTATTACTTTTTCAACTAAAATAAGTGTGTTTAAAGTCATTTCTGTGCCTGAAATTGGTCAAAATTGAAGATTTTGAGTAAGCAAAACTCTGTAAAAATGGCAGTTTTGGTCACTGTGAGGGTTTAAAAAGTGGTTATTCAACATGAGGCCCGATCAAAATGACATTTTGAATCATTTTTGGTAGAGTCCAAAAAATCCATTTTCTGATGAAAAACGATGACCCCGGACCAGTCGAACGTTGAAAAAATGGTCAATATTGATGAAATTTTAACATTTAATCTTTTGACTTTAAATGACGGTTGGATGTGAGTTATTACTTTTTCAACTAAAATAAGTGTGTTTAAAGTCATTTCTGTGCCTGAAATTGGTCAAAATTGAAGATTTTGAGTAAGCAAAACTCTGTAAAAATGGCAATTTTGGTCACTGTGAGGGTTTAAAAAGTGGTTATTCAACATGAGGCCCGATCCAAATGACATTTTGAATCATTTTTGGTAGAGTCCAAAAAATCAATTTTCTGATGAAAAACGATGACCCCGGACCAGTCGAACGTTGAAAAAATGGTCAATATTGATGAAATTTTAACATTTAATCTTTTGACTTTAAATGACGGTTGGATGTGAGTTATTACTTTTTCAACTAAAATAAGTGTGTTTAAAGTCATTTCTGTGCCTGAAATTGGTCAAAATTGAAGATTTTGAGTAAGCAAAACTCTGTAAAAATGGCAGTTTTGGTCACTGTGAGGGTTTAAAAAGTGGTTATTCAACATGAGGCCCGATCCAAATGACATTTTGAATCATTTTTGGTAGAGTCCAAAAAATCCATTTTCTGATGAAAAACGATGACCCCGGACCAGTCGAACGTTGAAAAAATGGTCAATATTGATGAAATTTTAACATTTAATCTTTTGACTTTAAATGACGGTTGGATGTGAGTTATTACTTTTTCAACTAAAATAAGTGTGTTTAAAGTCATTTCTGTGCCTGAAATTGGTCAAAATTGAAGATTTTGAGTAAGCAAAACTCTGTAAAAATGGCAGTTTTGGTCACTGTGAGGGTTTAAAAAGTGGTTATTCAACATGAGGCCCGATCAAAATGACATTTTGAATCATTTTTGGTAGAGTCCAAAAAATCAATTTTCTGATGAAAAACGATGACCCCGGACCAGTCGAACGTTGAAAAAATGGTCAATATTGATGAAATTTTAACATTTAATCTTTTGACTTTAAATGACGGTTGGATGTGAGTTATTACTTTTTCAACTAAAATAAGTGTGTTTAAAGTCATTTCTGTGCCTGAAATTGGTCAAAATTGAAGATTTTGAGTAAGCAAAACTCTGTAAAAATGGCAGTTTTGGTCACTGTGAGGGTTTAAAAAGTGGTTATTCAACATGAGGCCCGATCCAAATGACATTTTGAATCATTTTTGGTAGAGTCCAAAAAATCAATTTTCTGATGAAAAACGATGACCCCGGACCAGTCGAACGTTGAAAAAATGGTCAATATTGATGAAATTTTAACATTTAATCTTTTGACTTTAAATGACGGTTGGATGTGAGTTATTACTTTTTCAACTAAAATAAGTGTGTTTAAAGTCATTTCTGTGCCTGAAATTGGTCAAAATTGAAGATTTTGAGTAAGCAAAACTCTGTAAAAATGGCAGTTTTGGTCACTGTGAGGGTTTAAAAAGTGGTTATTCAACATGAGGCCCGATCCAAATGACATTTTGAATCATTTTTGGTAGAGTCCAAAAAATCAATTTTCTGATGAAAAACGATGACCCGGACCAGTCGAACGTTGAAAAAATGGTCAATATTGATGAAATTTTAACATTTAATCTTTTGACTTTAAATGACGGTTGGATGTGAGTTATTACTTTTTCAACTAAAATAAGTGTGTTTAAAGTCATTTCTGTGCCTGAAATTGGTCAAAATTGAAGATTTTGAGTAAGCAAAACTCTGTAAAAATGGCAGTTTTGGTCACTGTGAGGGTTTAAAAAGTGGTTATTCAACATGAGGCCCGATCCAAATGACATTTTGAATCATTTTTGGTAGAGTCCAAAAAATCAATTTTCTGATGAAAAACGATGACCCCGGACCAGTCGAACGTTGAAAAAATGGTCAATATTGATGAAATTTTAACATTTAATCTTTTGACTTTAAATGACGGTTGGATGTGAGTTATTACTTTTTCAACTAAAATAAGTGTGTTTAAAGTCATTTCTGTGCCTGAAATTGGTCAAAATTGAAGATTTTGAGTAAGCAAAACTCTGTAAAAATGGCAGTTTTGGTCACTGTGAGGGTTTAAAAAGTGGTTATTCAACATGAGGCCCGATCCAAATGACATTTTGAATCATTTTTGGTAGAGTCCAAAAAATCAATTTTCTGATGAAAAACGATGACCCCGGACCAGTCGAACGTTGAAAAAATGGTCAATATTGATGAAATTTTAACATTTAATCTTTTGACTTTAAATGACGGTTGGATGTGAGTTATTACTTTTTCAACTAAAATAAGTGTGTTTAAAGTCATTTCTGTGCCTGAAATTGGTCAAAATTGAAGATTTTGAGTAAGCAAAACTCTGTAAAAATGGCAGTTTTGGTCACTGTGAGGGTTTAAAAAGTGGTTATTCAACATGAGGCCCGATCCAAATGACATTTTGAATCATTTTTGGTAGAGTCCAAAAAATCAATTTTCTGATGAAAAACGATGACCCCGGACCAGTCGAACGTTGAAAAAATGGTCAATATTGATGAAATTTTAACATTTAATCTTTTGACTTTAAATGACGGTTGGATGTGAGTTATTACTTTTTCAACTAAAATAAGTGTGTTTAAAGTCATTTCTGTGCCTGAAATTGGTCAAAATTGAAGATTTTGAGTAAGCAAAACTCTGTAAAAATGGCAGTTTTGGTCACTGTGAGGGTTTAAAAAGTGGTTATTCAACATGAGGCCCGATCCAAATGACATTTTGAATCATTTTTGGTAGAGTCCAAAAAATCAATTTTCTGATGAAAAACGATGACCCCGGACCAGTCGAACGTTGAAAAAATGGTCAATATTGATGAAATTTTAACATTTAATCTTTTGACTTTAAATGACGGTTGGATGTGAGTTATTACTTTTTCAACTAAAATAAGTGTGTTTAAAGTCATTTCTGTGCCTGAAATTGGTCAAAATTGAAGATTTTGAGTAAGCAAAACTCTGTAAAAATGGCAGTTTTGGTCACTGTGAGGGTTTAAAAAGTGGTTATTCAACATGAGGCCCGATCCAAATGACATTTTGAATCATTTTTGGTAGAGTCCAAAAAATCCATTTTCTGATGAAAAACGATGACCCCGGACCAGTCGAACGTTGAAAAAATGGTCAATATTGATGAAATTTTAACATTTAATCTTTTGACTTTAAATGACGGTTGGATGTGAGTTATTACTTTTTCAACTAAAATAAGTGTGTTTAAAGTCATTTCTGTGCCTGAAATTGGTCAAAATTGAAGATTTTGAGTAAGCAAAACTCTGTAAAAATGGCAGTTTTGGTCACTGTGAGGGTTTAAAAAGTGGTTATTCAACATGAGGCCCGATCCAAATGACATTTTGAATCATTTTTGGTAGAGTCCAAAAAATCAATTTTCTGATGAAAAACGATGACCCCGGACCAGTCGAACGTTGAAAAAATGGTCAATATTGATGAAATTTTAACATTTAATCTTTTGACTTTAAATGACGGTTGGATGTGAGTTATTACTTTTTCAACTAAAATAAGTGTGTTTAAAGTCATTTCTGTGCCTGAAATTGGTCAAAATTGAAGATTTTGAGTAAGCAAAACTCTGTAAAAATGGCAGTTTTGGTCACTGTGAGGGTTTAAAAAGTGGTTATTCAACATGAGGCCCGATCCAAATGACATTTTGAATCATTTTTGGTAGAGTCCAAAAAATCAATTTTCTGATGAAAAACGATGACCCCGGACCAGTCGAACGTTGAAAAAATGGTCAATATTGATGAAATTTTAACATTTAATCTTTTGACTTTAAATGACGGTTGGATGTGAGTTATTACTTTTTCAACTAAAATAAGTGTGTTTAAAGTCATTTCTGTGCCTGAAATTGGTCAAAATTGAAGATTTTGAGTAAGCAAAACTCTGTAAAAATGGCAGTTTTGGTCACTGTGAGGGTTTAAAAAGTGGTTATTCAACATGAGGCCCGATCCAAATGACATTTTGAATCATTTTTGGTAGAGTCCAAAAAATCAATTTTCTGATGAAAAACGATGACCCCGGACCAGTCGAACGTTGAAAAAATGGTCAATATTGATGAAATTTTAACATTTAATCTTTTGACTTTAAATGACGGTTGGATGTGAGTTATTACTTTTTCAACTAAAATAAGTGTGTTTAAAGTCATTTCTGTGCCTGAAATTGGTCAAAATTGAAGATTTTGAGTAAGCAAAACTCTGTAAAAATGGCAGTTTTGGTCACTGTGAGGGTTTAAAAAGTGGTTATTCAACATGAGGCCCGATCCAAATGACATTTTGAATCATTTTTGGTAGAGTCCAAAAAATCAATTTTCTGATGAAAAACGATGACCCCAGGACCAGTCGAACGTTGAAAAAATGGTCAATATTGATGAAATTTTAACATTTAATCTTTTGACTTTAAATGACGGTTGGATGTGAGTTATTACTTTTTCAACTAAAATAAGTGTGTTTAAAGTCATTTCTGTGCCTGAAATTGGTCAAAATTGAAGATTTTGAGTAAGCAAAACTCTGTAAAAATGGCAGTTTTGGTCACTGTGAGGGTTTAAAAAGTGGTTATTCAACATGAGGCCCGATCCAAATGACATTTTGAATCATTTTTGGTAGAGTCCAAAAAATCCATTTTCTGATGAAAAACGATGACCCCGGACCAGTCGAACGTTGAAAAAATGGTCAATATTGATGAAATTTTAACATTTAATCTTTTGACTTTAAATGACGGTTGGATGTGAGTTATTACTTTTTCAACTAAAATAAGTGTGTTTAAAGTCATTTCTGTGCCTGAAATTGGTCAAAATTGAAGATTTTGAGTAAGCAAAACTCTGTAAAAATGGCAGTTTTGGTCACTGTGAGGGTTTAAAAAGTGGTTATTCAACATGAGGCCCGATCCAAATGACATTTTGAATCATTTTTGGTAGAGTCCAAAAAATCAATTTTCTGATGAAAAACGATGACCCCGGACCAGTCGAACGTTGAAAAAATGGTCAATATTGATGAAATTTTAACATTTAATCTTTTGACTTTAAATGACGGTTGGATGTGAGTTATTACTTTTTCAACTAAAATAAGTGTGTTTAAAGTCATTTCTGTGCCTGAAATTGGTCAAAATTGAAGATTTTGAGTAAGCAAAACTCTGTAAAAATGGCAGTTTTGGTCACTGTGAGGGTTTAAAAAGTGGTTATTCAACATGAGGCCCGATCCAAATGACATTTTGAATCATTTTTGGTAGAGTCCAAAAAATCAATTTTCTGATGAAAAACGATGACCCCGGACCAGTCGAACGTTGAAAAAATGGTCAATATTGATGAAATTTTAACATTTAATCTTTTGACTTTAAATGACGGTTGGATGTGAGTTATTACTTTTTCAACTAAAATAAGTGTGTTTAAAGTCATTTCTGTGCCTGAAATTGGTCAAAATTGAAGATTTTGAGTAAGCAAAACTCTGTAAAAATGGCAGTTTTGGTCACTGTGAGGGTTTAAAAAGTGGTTATTCAACATGAGGCCCGATCCAAATGACATTTTGAATCATTTTTGGTAGAGTCCAAAAAATCCATTTTCTGATGAAAAACGATGACCCCGGACCAGTCGAACGTTGAAAAAATGGTCAATATTGATGAAATTTTAACATTTAATCTTTTGACTTTAAATGACGGTTGGATGTGAGTTATTACTTTTTCAACTAAAATAAGTGTGTTTAAAGTCATTTCTGTGCCTGAAATTGGTCAAAATTGAAGATTTTGAGTAAGCAAAACTCTGTAAAAATGGCAGTTTTGGTCACTGTGAGGGTTTAAAAAGTGGTTATTCAACATGAGGCCCGATCAAAATGACATTTTGAATCATTTTTGGTAGAGTCCAAAAAATCCATTTTCTGATGAAAAACGATGACCCCGGACCAGTCGAACGTTGAAAAAATGGTCAATATTGATGAAATTTTAACATTTAATCTTTTGACTTTAAATGACGGTTGGATGTGAGTTATTACTTTTTCAACTAAAATAAGTGTGTTTAAAGTCATTTCTGTGCCTGAAATTGGTCAAAATTGAAGATTTTGAGTAAGCAAAACTCTGTAAAAATGGCAGTTTTGGTCACTGTGAGGGTTTAAAAAGTGGTTATTCAACATGAGGCCCGATCCAAAATGACATTTTGAATCATTTTTGGTAGAGTCCAAAAAATCAATTTTCTGATGAAAAACGATGACCCCGGACCAGTCGAACGTTGAAAAAATGGTCAATATTGATGAAATTTTAACATTTAATCTTTTGACTTTAAATGACGGTTGGATGTGAGTTATTACTTTTTCAACTAAAATAAGTGTGTTTAAAGTCATTTCTGTGCCTGAAATTGGTCAAAATTGAAGATTTTGAGTAAGCAAAACTCTGTAAAAATGGCAGTTTTGGTCACTGTGAGGGTTTAAAAAGTGGTTATTCAACATGAGGCCCGATCCAAATGACATTTTGAATCATTTTTGGTAGAGTCCAAAAAATCAATTTTCTGATGAAAAACGATGACCCCGGACCAGTCGAACGTTGAAAAAATGGTCAATATTGATGAAATTTTAACATTTAATCTTTTGACTTTAAATGACGGTTGGATGTGAGTTATTACTTTTTCAACTAAAATAAGTGTGTTTAAAGTCATTTCTGTGCCTGAAATTGGTCAAAATTGAAGATTTTGAGTAAGCAAAACTCTGTAAAAATGGCAGTTTTGGTCACTGTGAGGGTTTAAAAAGTGGTTATTCAACATGAGGCCCGATCCAAATGACATTTTGAATCATTTTTGGTAGAGTCCAAAAAATCAATTTTCTGATGAAAAACGATGACCCCTGGACCAGTCGAACGTTGAAAAAATGGTCAATATTGATGAAATTTTAACATTTAATCTTTTGACTTTAAATGACGGTTGGATGTGAGTTATTACTTTTTCAACTAAAATAAGTGTGTTTAAAGTCATTTCTGTGCCTGAAATTGGTCAAAATTGAAGATTTTGAGTAAGCAAAACTCTGTAAAAATGGCAGTTTTGGTCACTGTGAGGGTTTAAAAAGTGGTTATTCAACATGAGGCCCGATCCAAATGACATTTTGAATCATTTTTGGTAGAGTCCAAAAAATCAATTTTCTGATGAAAAACGATGACCCCAGACCAGTCGAACGTTGAAAAAATGGTCAATATTGATGAAATTTTAACATTTAATCTTTTGACTTTAAATGACGGTTGGATGTGAGTTATTACTTTTTCAACTAAAATAAGTGTGTTTAAAGTCATTTCTGTGCCTGAAATTGGTCAAAATTGAAGATTTTGAGTAAGCAAAACTCTGTAAAAATGGCAGTTTTGGTCACTGTGAGGGTTTAAAAAGTGGTTATTCAACATGAGGCCCGATCCAAATGACATTTTGAATCATTTTTGGTAGAGTCCAAAAAATCCATTTTCTGATGAAAAACGATGACCCCGGACCAGTCGAACGTTGAAAAAATGGTCAATATTGATGAAATTTTAACATTTAATCTTTTGACTTTAAATGACGGTTGGATGTGAGTTATTACTTTTTCAACTAAAATAAGTGTGTTTAAAGTCATTTCTGTGCCTGAAATTGGTCAAAATTGAAGATTTTGAGTAAGCAAAACTCTGTAAAAATGGCAGTTTTGGTCACTGTGAGGGTTTAAAAAGTGGCTATTCAACATGAGGCCCGATCAAAATGACATTTTGAATCATTTTTGGTAGAGTCTAAAAAATCAATTTTCTGATGAAAAACGATGACCCCGGACCAGTCGAACGTTGAAAAAATGGTCAATATTGATGACATTTTAACATTTAATCTTTTGACTTTAAATGACGGTTGGATGTGAGTTATTACTTTTTCAACTAAAATAAGTGTGTTTAAAGTCATTTCTGTGCCTGAAATTGGTCAAAATTGAAGATTTTGAGTAAGCAAAACTCTGTAAAAATGGCAATTTTGGTCACTGTGAGGGTTTAAAAAGTGGTTATTCAACATGAGGCCCGATCCAAATGACATTTTGAATCATTTTTGGTAGAGTCCAAAAAATCAATTTTCTGATGAAAAACGATGACCCCGGACCAGTCGAACGTTGAAAAAATGGTCAATATTGATGAAATTTTAACATTTAATCTTTTGACTTTAAATGACGGTTGGATGTGAGTTATTACTTTTTCAACTAAAATAAGTGTGTTTAAAGTCATTTCTGTGCCTGAAATTGGTCAAAATTGAAGATTTTGAGTAAGCAAAACTCTGTAAAAATGGCAGTTTTGGTCACTGTGAGGGTTTAAAAAGTGGTTATTCAACATGAGGCCCGATCCAAATGACATTTTGAATCATTTTTGGTAGAGTCCCAAAAAATCCATTTTCTGATGAAAAACGATGACCCCGGACCAGTCGAACGTTGAAAAAATGGTCAATATTGATGAAATTTTAACATTTAATCTTTTGACTTTAAATGACGGTTGGATGTGAGTTATTACTTTTTCAACTAAAATAAGTGTGTTTAAAGTCATTTCTGTGCCTGAAATTGGTCAAAATTGAAGATTTTGAGTAAGCAAAACTCTGTAAAAATGGCAGTTTTGGTCACTGTGAGGGTTTAAAAAGTGGTTATTCAACATGAGGCCCGATCCAAATGACATTTTGAATCATTTTTGGTAGAGTCCAAAAAATCAATTTTCTGATGAAAAACGATGACCCCGGACCAGTCGAACGTTGAAAAAATGGTCAATATTGATGAAATTTTAACATTTAATCTTTTGACTTTAAATGACGGTTGGATGTGAGTTATTACTTTTTCAACTAAAATAAGTGTGTTTAAAGTCATTTCTGTGCCTGAAATTGGTCAAAATTGAAGATTTTGAGTAAGCAAAACTCTGTAAAAATGGCAATTTTGGTCACTGTGAGGGTTTAAAAAGTGGTTATTCAACATGAGGCCCGATCCAAATGACATTTTGAATCATTTTTGGTAGAGTCCAAAAAATCAATTTTCTGATGAAAAACGATGACCCCGGACCAGTCGAACGTTGAAAAAATGGTCAATATTGATGAAATTTTAACATTTAATCTTTTGACTTTAAATGACGGTTGGATGTGAGTTATTACTTTTTCAACTAAAATAAGTGTGTTTAAAGTCATTTCTGTGCCTGAAATTGGTCAAAATTGAAGATTTTGAGTAAGCAAAACTCTGTAAAAATGGCAATTTTGGTCACTGTGAGGGTTTAAAAAGTGGTTATTCAACATGAGGCCCGATCCAAATGACATTTTGAATCATTTTTGGTAGAGTCCAAAAAATCCATTTTCTGATGAAAAACGATGACCCCGGACCAGTCGAACGTTGAAAAAATGGTCAATATTGATGAAATTTTAACATTTAATCTTTTGACTTTAAATGACGGTTGGATGTGAGTTATTACTTTTTCAACTAAAATAAGTGTGTTTAAAGTCATTTCTGTGCCTGAAATTGGTCAAAATTGAAGATTTTGAGTAAGCAAAACTCTGTAAAAATGGCAGTTTTGGTCACTGTGAGGGTTTAAAAAGTGGTTATTCAACATGAGGCCCGATCCAAATGACATTTTGAATCATTTTTGGTAGAGTCCAAAAAATCCATTTTCTGATGAAAAACGATGACCCCGGACCAGTCGAACGTTGAAAAAATGGTCAATATTGATGAAATTTTAACATTTAATCTTTTGACTTTAAATGACGGTTGGATGTGAGT